>NC_048305.1:78576117-78775604 GCF_013100865.1 Trachemys scripta elegans | reverse complement strand
CGGGGGTTGTGATGCTAGCCAAACGCGAAAAGCTCTGGGCCAATTCCCCCCCCCCCGTGCTCCTCCCCCTCCCCCCACGCTTGGCTAACTGCAGGGAAGGATTTCTTTTCAGCCACAGGCAAACAGCCCAGTAGGAACGGCCACCTCTGTCCCCTTAATTAAATTCCCGTATTTCAACCAGGTTACCGTGAGCGATATCACTCTCCTGAGGATTACACAGCAAGATAAAGAACGGCTGTTGCTTGAATGCCAGCAAACACCGGGACCATACGCTGCCAGGCTTTGTCATGCAATGATACCAGATTACTTTCTGCAAGCATGGCGTGGTCAAGTGTCCTACCATGGAGGACGGAATAAGGCTGCACTGCCCAGAAACCTTGTGGCAAGGCTTTTGGAGTACCTCAAGGAGAGCTTCATGGAGATGTCCCTGGAGGACTTCCGCTCCATCCCCAGACACGTTAACAGACTTTTCCAGTAGCTGTACTGGCTGCGAATGCATCCCAAGTCCTCAGGGCAAAGTAATAATTAAAAACGCTTGCTTTTAAAAGAAGTTTTATATTTTAAAAGGTAAACTCACCTGAGGTCCCTTCCATGGGGTTGTGGTCTTGGATACTGGGTTGGGAGGGTACTTCAGTCAGGCTGAGAAAAAGATCCTGGCTGTTGGAGAGAACGGAGTGCTGGGTGCTCTCTGCAAGCTCGTTCTCCTCCTCCTCCTCCCCATCCGCAGAATCCTTAGGTATAGCTGATGAGATTATCCCCGCCTCGGAATCCATGGTCAGAGGTGGGGTAGTGGTGGCGGTCCCCCCAGGACTGCATGCAGCTTGTCGTAGAAGTGGCATGTCCGCAGCTCTGACCCAGAGCGACCGTTTGCCTCCTTTGTTTTTTGATAGGCTTGTATGAGCTCCTTGACTTTCACGCGGCACTGATCTGAGTCCCTATTGTGGCCTCTCTCCATCATGCCCTTGGAGATTTTTTCAAAAGTTTTGGCATTTCGTCTTTTCGAACGAAGTTCTGCTAGCACTGAATCCTCTCCCCATATAGCAATCAGATGCAGTATCTCCCGTACGGTCCATGCTGGTGTTTTTTCGATTATCGGCCTGCATGGTTACCTGTGCTGATGAGCTCTCTGTGGTCACTTGTGCTCTCCATGCTGGGCAAACAGGAAATGAAATTCAAATGTTCGCGGGGCTTTTCCTGTCTACCTGGCCAGTGCATCAGAGTTCAGATTGCTGTCCAGAGCGGTCACAATGGTGCACTGTGGGATAGCTCCCGGAGGCCAATACCATCGAAATGCGGCCACACTAACCCTAATTTGAAATGACAAAATCGATTTTGGCGCTACTCCGCTCGTCGGGGTGGAGTACAGAAATCGATTTTAAGAGCCCTTTATTTCGAAATAAATGGCTTCGTTGTGTGGACGGGTGCAGGGTTAATTCGATTTAACGCTGCTAAATCCGAATTAAAGTCATAGTGTAGACCAGGCCTTAGAGACTAACAAATTTATTAGAGCATAACACGGCTGCTACTCTGAAACCTGTGATTACTGGCAGTAGTTTGGCCACACCTAATGTATTTTTCCCTTAATCAAGGAATTTAGCATGTGAAATATTTAGTTAACCATTGAATGTTTCAGTTGAAAAATTGTTAGAAGTTGTGAGCCTAAGTGGTGAGGGAGCACAAAAGAGTAATTCTATCCTCTTGAAATCTGCTAGTGTGTCTTAAAGTGCAATTACTACTTGTTGACGTGAAGTTGTTGATAGAATAATAGTCTGTTTTGCTTATGGGAATAAGTTTTGGCAAGCTGAATCACCATCGCCTGCATCACTCAAACTGGCCAACTCTTTCATCAGTAGCAAATACTTTGTTCAATAAAAAAAAAATCAATCTCTCAAATTCCAAGTAATGAATAGGATTCACTTGGACTTACAAAACACAATGGAAATGACTTTCCATTGATTGTCCCATCAGGATTAGGTTGTGTAGGTTTAGATGAAAGTGTTTAAGTGATTCTGACAAGGATTTGCAAAGTGAAAGGGGATGAAAAACAAAATGTTTAACAAATTTTGAGGCTGATAATTAAAATGAATAGAAACACTTTTTCCCAAAGAACTATTTATGAGATCCAAGGTTAATGTGAGCATATATTAAATGAAGCAGTCAAAAATACGTATCTGCACTTGGTAAGGTCTGAGTTCAAGTTTTTTTATCCTCTGCAACAGTTGAAATTACTCAAACATCACCAGTATTTTTATTTCTTATGTAAAATCATCTTTTTAGTCATGTTATCTAAAATACAACTCGAAGAATCAGGAACTTGTCTGCGTTCCTCATACTTGATTGTTTGATAAATTCAGAGCAAAAGGAAAACGCTATCTTATGTTTTGTGGCTGTTGGTCATCATTTACAAGCTTCAGTTAAGAACATTCATAATAAAGTAAATTTACAAATTCTAATTTATCATACTGCCAAAGCATGTCCTAATATGATAGAATCCTAATATTTTTACTTCTTACAGCTTGCCCTATCTAATAAAAAATAGCTGGTTTGAGCTGAACCAAGCTGTACTTTCTAAAGGCTGGTCTTGTTTGGGCCTTGTGTTTGGTGACAGTTGTAGGATTTATCCCCATCACTGTCAAATATTGGGCAGGATCACCACTTGTCAGAGTGACTGTGTTAAGAATCATTGCAAGAGAACTTTTTAAAGTACTGAATCCCATTAAAAGCCGCAAAGTGGTATCTTCACAAATGTCTTTTGACTCAGATTGGTCCCCCTTGCAGTTTTTTTACATCTTTGAGTATGGATTTAGCCAAGTACAAACATACATGTAATAATATGAAACATTATGAAATATGTTTTTTAGAGGGTGAGATATGGCGATCCTTCGGACCTGGATTTTATGATTTTGGGAAGGGACCAGGGGATGAAATCCTGGCTCAACTGAAGTCACTGGAAAAACTAGCATTGACTTCACGGGTGGTAAAAATTTTATCCAGAGTTTTTTAGTTGAGAGCAAAGTATCATACAAGCCTATAGCATTGTATTTATTTATGTATTTTTTAAAAGCATGTTTTCCAGGAAATGTATACAGCTACAGTGAGTACTAGGCATGTTACCTAAAGATGAATCTTGCAGTGTCTGAAAGTTGTATAGGCACTAGAACCATTTTCCATGGGGCTGGTCTACACTGGTAATTTACATGGCATAACTATGTGAAAAGTCCACACCTCTGAGAGATGTAGCTATGCCGACCTAACTCCTGCTGTAGATGGTGCTAGATCAATTTGAAGAATTCTTCCATTGACCAAGCTACTGCCTCTAAGGAATGTGGATTACTTATGCTGATGGGAGAATCCTTCCTGTTGGTGTAGGTAGTGTCTTCACAGAAGCGGCCAGCTGCAGAATTTTCAGTGTAGGCAAGCCCTTAGACTTAATTTGTACCCTTTGAATACTAAACATCTTCCAGCCCACAGAGCATATCCATGTTTTGTTTTTAGACTTGCTAAATGCACTAAAATGTCTCTCTCATTTTAAATGGGTTTAGTCTTTTTAATAGGTTTTTGGGCAAATGAGCTTTGCTGTGTTAATTTGCCTGCCAGCAAAGTAATCGTTAGGTAAGTAGTCAATAAGTGGCTTGCTACCCTTTGAGGAAACAATTAAATTTTGCTGTCCCTTTTGATTATTGCAGAGTACATGGAAGATGGATGGACTATTTTTTTTTTTTTTTTTTTTAAATCTTTGTTCAGTTTACCAAGATATTATTTCAAGAATGGCTACCTGTAAATTATTTCTGCTTTCTTCATTGAGAATTTCCTCACATAGATCTCCACCTTTGCAATACATAACCTTCTACGTGGGTCAAAATATTTTATAGTTACATTCTCCTTAGTGCTAATTTTAGTGTTTAAAAACTAAAGCTTGTTTCAGGTCTTTCTCATAAATTCTTAATGCATACATATTTATGGAAATACTGCTTGGCTCAGGTGGTGCTTGAGCTGAGAGCATCTGCTTCCCTTTTCCATGGAAATTGTATAAGGTTCAAAGTCCTCATTTGACATTAGGACACACTTGGTATATAAATTCAGATATTGATCAAACTTAAACACAACACAAAAAGCAAAGTTCTTCTGGTAAATAATATGTGGCGAATGCTTTTATTCAGATTTTTAGATGAGATGATGGTAAATGCTTTACACATGAGAAAAATTTTAAGTCACAGTGCCTGTAATTGGAAATACTGAGAAATCTTTCCTTCCTGTAGGCTAGAAAAATTTTTATTTTTAAAGCCTTGAATTGCATTACCAACAAGCTTGCTGAGCTTAAAGCCAAAGGGTGAATAACCGAGAGGGAGCCACTCAAGCTTGCACTTAACATGTGGCAGAGTTTTGACCTGTAATTTTTAATAGATAGACTTCTGCTCTACTAGAGTACAAATAATGGGTGTTATGAAGTTAACTAAAGGAAGAATATTTTTTGCTGGTGTGCAGATACTAGCTAGTAGTAGCAAAACATTTTTTCATAGTTAATTGAATTGGTACAATACTTATTCTAAATTCTCAGATTTTAGAAGAAATCTCTTCTGTTAATGTGGCTAATTTGTCATCTGCCACCAGTGGCTTCTATATTAAAAAGATGGATAGGACAGTTCAGGGGGTGACAGCTCTTCATGAGATCCTTAGTTATGCATGTGGCTTGTCAAAATGTTCTGTAGGTCTGTATGCAGTTATATTGCAATGTATTTACCTTGACCCAGACCATATCTGTTAAAACAAACATCTTTTTTTAGCCATGGTGCACAGTTATTTTTTAAATAGGAAATTATTAATGTTAAATAAAATTATTGGCAATGTAACTCAGATGGATAGTACCTGAAATAACTTATTGAATCATTTTTTAAAAAAAGACTGGATTTTCAAGTAAATCTCCCTCTAATAACAATCTGAGGAAAAAATATCTTTAGGGCTAAAGAAGGAAACCCCATCATTTCATAACTCTTTTTTTTTTTAATATCATAAGCAGAAAGGATCACCAGTTCAATTTATTTTCTCTTGCAAATTACTTTAAGGATAAACTTGCATGGGGAGGAAAGGATTCCAATCATAAGTGTCAGAATAGAGAATAGTATGAAGACAGCCACTAGAGGAAGATAGAATAGGTTATTTAGGGAAGTAGTGGAGAACGTATGCATGTATGGGGAATTATGCAATTAATTTTTTTTGTTTATATTCATGAGGTAATATAGAATTCTTTGACCTGTAGCCATGTTAAGTCAGACATGAGGACTGAGAAGCCAAAATCTACATTTAAAGGAACTTTCCTGAAGCCTAGTAAGTTTCAGGAAAGGAGTTAAATAATTTACTTGACCATGACCCTGAGTGACCTGCCAGCTTTTGTGGTTTTACAGTACTATTTATTAAACTCTCTCCCCTTTTCCCTGTGAAAGACATACACAAAATCAGGGGAAATGGATGGACAATTTCACCCCTCCAAAAAAACAGTAAAACTAACAGCACAAGCCTTCTATGTAGCCTTTTCTGGCTTTCCTGTCTGTCCTCCAAACCTTGCTCTGGAAAACATGGTCTTGCCCACTAGACTAGTCTTACAGTAACTCTTCACTTAAAGTCGTCCCGGTTAACGTTGTTTCGTTATGTTGCTGATCAATTAGGGAACATGCTCGTTTAAAGTTTTGTAATGCTCCCTTCTAACGTTGTTTGGCAGCCAGCCTGCTTTGTCTACTGCTTGCAGGAACAGCAGCCCGTTGCAGCTAGCTGGTGGGTGCTTGGAACCAGGGTGGACTGGCAGCCCCCCATCAGCTCTCCGCTCCCTTAAGTTCCCTGTGCAGCAGCTGCCTGCAGTTCAGCTGTGTCCCTCACCCCACTGCCATGTGTTGCTCCTGCCCTCTGCCTTGGAGCTGCTCCCCAAGACTCCTGCTTGCTGTGCGGGAGGGGGAGGGAAGGAAGAGGGGGGGCTAATGTCAAGGTGTCCCCTTGCTCCTGCACCCATCTTCTATAGAGCAGGGGGGACAGACCAGGACTCAGGACGGAGGGAACTTGCACTAGCTGCGTCTCAGCAAGCTGATCTAATTAACAAGGTAGTGTACTTAAGGGAAATGCGCATATCTCCTCCATTCCTGCTGCCTTGTCTGGAGAGAGTTAACCCTTGAGGGCTCAGCCAATTGCTAGTTCATCATTTAGCACTAAGGGAAATATCCCACCCTCTGACTCCTCCACCTCAACCAAGCTTCACAATCATCATCACTGTGTACCAGTATTAAATTGTTTGTTTAAAACTTATATTGTGTGTGACTGTGTGTGTGTATCTATATATATACACTAACTATATATATAGTTAGTCTTTGACACAAATTTCCCTGGAACCTAACCCCCTCATTTACATTAATTCGTTTAGCTTAAAGTTGCATTTTTCAGGAATATAACTACGTTAAGTGAGGAGTTACTGTACTTTGAGACCATTTAAAAAAAACCCAACACATTTGTTATCACTAGAGCAAACCGGAATGTTGATGTTTGTGTAGGTAATGCAGATGTGAGAAAATCGTTAGTCTATGAATCAAAAGAAAACATGATAAAATTATTCAAATGTAAACACAACTTTCAATGCAAAAAACTCATGCATTAGAACAGAAGACATGAAGCAACTGAATGATCATGTAAAGTATGGAAAATCTTTTTGGAACTACTAGGCATCTTTTTATGTTAAGGAAAAGCAGAGATTTCATGGTAGTGTGTGTAATTTGAAAGCCTACATTACTTAAGGCTGTCCAGGAGAAGCTTTTAACAGTGTTGCTTGTAAAATCCCATTGAACAGAATTTCATGGCAAACAGTTTATATAAAATGTACATATATATTTGTGCTAACAAACTTAAGCAAGACATTGTTAGTCTTCAGGAGATGGTGAGAAAAGGTTCCAGGTAAGGTTTAAAATAAACTAAAATAATCTTAAAAGATGAAAGCTTGAATTGGGAAACATTAGTGATACCCTAAAATCAAATATTTGGATTTAATTTCTGCACCTTATTTTTTCTTAAGGCTATAGGGAAGCCAAATAAAGGCCTACATCTTGCATTTGTTTAGGTTGGATATGAAACCCAGCAAGTTTGTGGTAAAACAGCTTTTTAAAGCACTTAATATATCAAGTAACCAATTTCCAGGTAGTTATATCACATTGACTTTTTGAATGGCAGTGATTTACAACTGGGTGAATACTGAGGGGGAAAAAAATATAAAAGTTTTTAACTTCTACACAAATTCCCCTGACCTGGGCGTGGGTCCCTCATGTCCATGCTTTCTGTTAACAGCTTGGCAAACAAGTTGCCTAGTGGAAATGTTTGCCAAAAAATGGGACTTAGTTTTTTTTCCCACAGGAAACCTGATTTCAAAGTAGTACTCAGATTCTGAGCAGAAATAGTACCATGGGATTGCATGATCCATTCAAAGCAGCCAAAATTTTGAATATCAAATACATGAGCAATCTACAGACAACTATTTGTAAAAAATTATTAAAATAATTTAAAAAACATGAATTCATTTTAAGAAAATTGCTTTCTATCTACAGAAAATTTATGAACAGAAATATTAAACTCCAAGTTATTTGTTACAAAATACGCAAGTCTGTCAAAGATGCATCTTTGGTGAGATATCAAGCAAAAATCACTTAAAGGACAGAATAGAGTCAGACTCAACAATTGTGGAATAATTCATTTCTTCCATGATGTTCTCTAGGTTCATCGCCAGTGTTCTACCTAACTTTTTTCCTGTGTGCAGCGTTAGCATCTATGAGTGCATAAGCTTCACTCTTGTGAAGACAATTTTCATGCTAGGGGAAACCACTTTGCATAAAGCAATGTCAAGCATACATTTATTGTAGAAAGCAACACATAGTGATTGTTATTGCTTCTGTTTATTAGATAGTTGTAATGAATGTGGAAAAAACCCAGTTAGAATATAGACTTTATGTATGTAAATATAAAACATGAAGTGATTTTTCTAGAGGGTGCTTACAGGTAACCCTTTAAGATGCTGCTATAGAATTAAGGAAAAGTTGGGACTATTTTCAGGCCCCAATAGAATTTTTCCTTCTGTAGATACTACTAAAATGTCCTGCCACAGATGATTTATCATTGGGGTTCATAAAAAGACTTTACAAAAGCAGATATTTTGCTTATGGAGTAGATAAAATTGCTCTAAATGACTAGTAGCTTCAAAAACTGGATGAGGAACGAGAACCTTGAACTCTTAATAAGATCTGTTCATCGCCCCTCCCTTGTTTCAGATTTTACAAGTAAAATACTGCTATACTGTCGAGAATTAAGAATATTCAGCATAGTATTTAGGATTAAAGTAAAATGACTTATAGCAAAAGGGCACTTTTCCCAAGGCTGTTGCTTTTCTCCTTGGTTGTGAGAGAGCATTTCTGGAATTGTTTGGAAAAACTAAAGCAGATAAGTGTACATAATTAACTTGTATTCAAATTAAGAGATCTCTCTTGTCTGGTCAGTTATTCAAGATTAATGTTGTTAAAGTCATAGTGGAATTATTATTTTTTTTGTGAGCTACTTTTTCTTTACTCCCGTATTTTGACTTGTATAGTACTCTTTTTCCTTCCAGAATCACCCCATTCCCCACAAATTCAATCACCCAGTTTCTCACTGCCTCTTCCCACCTTCCCCTCTCAGTCCATCAACTATTGTTTTCCCCCCATCCCTCTCATCTGTTTTCCTGCCTGACTGGTGACAAGAGCAGGAGAGGAGAAGGAGAAATTACGCCAATTATAGGATGTTTGGAGCAGAAGGAAAAGGGAGCCCCGTAAGTCCCTTCACCTGGAGAAGAGGAATTCTGAAATCTTTTACTTCTGTTATCTCTACTCGGGGAGAAGAACATCAAGGGGAAAAGGGAGCCACAGAAATCTTTTCCGTAGAGGGTACAATATGAGTCCCTTCTCCCTTGCCAGGATTAGCCTGTGGCATGGGAATGGAGAGGCTTCTCTCCATGGATGGGAGTAGTATTAAGAATCCAAGAGCTTCCTCCCTGCCCTGTGCAGGATACAGATGCTTCCTGATGAGGGAGCTTTCCTGTTGCAGCAAGTACTGTGTTAAATGCATGGTGCTTAGCAGAAGATGCATGGCTACCACTTTGAAACCTTTGATCATCTCAGCTTTTTTATTTTATTTTTTGACAGGGAAAGTGTGTAGGTTTGGTGTTGGATTTTTTTTCTTTTCTTTTCTGGCTAGATTGTATAAGGAAACTTTATATGTAGCAAAGATTTAATAAGTGGTCCTGTTTTATTAGGATTTGATTATAGCAATTAAAATGTTGTGCCCTTATTCTGTATGAAACTGAATTTCTTTAATTTGTTTTTAACTTCGCTAACATAAAAAGAGAACTTAAGTTAATATTGTTAACTGAATAAATAGTTTCCCCCTTATGTTCAGGTGTGATATCAAAGCTGCTTGTCTGAAGAAGTGAGTGTACAGTATATTGCTGTGCTTTGTTCTTTACTGTCTAGAATACATTTTATTTTCAGAAAGCTTGAGGTATAAAATTACAATAATATATAAATGATTCTAGTTTTCTTAATGAAACTGAAGGTGTACATCAGAATAGAGGCCACATTTTTATCAGATTTGTTGACATTTTCTGGGATAATTTTTAAACTTGTTCAGTCTTGCACACTATCAGGCTTAATCTGGAAGAAAATATTCACAGAAATATAAGAACAGCTAGGATAAAATACTTTAAAGGTTTTGGTTGTTTCCTGTTGTAAAGTACAACAGAGTTTGGTTAACTTTAACAAACTCAGTTATTTGGCTAGATTAACACTACTGGGGGGGGGAAAAGGGCTGTTTTTAAATTTAAATAGCATGTTTTATGCAACCATAATGCAATAAGAGAAACACATAAGAAAAATGTTTCGCATTTGTGACCTAGACATGCACTTCCTACGGTCAGTGTATAGTCTAATGACTTATAAAGTGACATAACTTTTTCCCTACTACTTAAAAATATTATCTCAATTTGTGATTACTAATGTCACCTCAAGCAATTCAGAGTTTAGAATTCCATACAAAGGATCCTGAATGTTGATTTCTAAAACTACTCCACTTTGTTATAACATCCATAGAACTTGTCATAACTTGTGGTAGTATTTAACATACTGTACTTGGTAACTGAAATGAAGAAGTGTAGTAACTATATGCAATACAAGATTGAATACATTAATATGCTCTATGCTGATCGGTTGTGAGATATTTCTCCTCCCCATATCCTTGAGAGAATTTGTTATGGGTTTTCTACATTAAGTATACAGCTAAATGGTTACTTCGTTTGGTTTTACTGAATGATTTTAAAAAAATCTTTGAGTGCTTTGCAGACAGAAAATATGTGATTTGAGCACAATATTTTAAGTTTACCATTGCTTCTTGTTTGATCAGACAAAAGGTGAACATTGAGTCTTATCTAAAATTCCTTATAAATGATGCATTTATTTTTTATAAAAGTTTTGAAGATCAGCAAAAAATTTCTGAATGGCATATGTGCCAAAGAGCAGATAAATAGGCTGTCAAAAATATTTTTTGGTAATTGAGACTATTTATTTCTCTAAACATTTTCTATAACAAACAGATGACAGTTGGGGCTTTGCCAAACCATGACTACTAAGGCGTACTGAGGACTATACATTCTAGTGCTGTTGTTTTTATTATAGACTTAACTTGACAGCAATACTGATGTTACAAATGTAAAAATTAGTTGCGTTTGGTTCCTCTTTTTTTTAATTCTAAAAATACTTTCTAATTAATACATGCTTGCTAAATTGGTCTTCGGTACTTCTCTATAAATTACTCGGCGACTCTGAACCAACAGAGTCATCACAGAGTATTTGATAAATGAAAAGTTATTTGAGTCACAAAAACTAGTATCCGCATTGAATGGGGAAAAGTAACTGTCTAAAATACTTTCATATACTAGTTAACAGTATCTTAAATACTGCAGATTTCTTAAGGGGGATGATTTAACAGTGCTTAATTGAAGAAATCTGAGACCTAATAGTTTTTTTTAAGTCTGTCAAGGAGAAAGCTTCAGCCAGTTGGCAGCGGGGGAGGGGGAAGGCTAAGAAGACTTTTTCATGTGAGAGTCAGTGGTTGAATCTTGCTCAAGTTGTTAAGCCAACACGTAGCTACATGTTGGCATGGGAAATCTTGGGTTTCAGATATAATAAGCACTTGATAGTTAAGTGCTGTGGTCTGTTTTTTTAAACATCTGACTGTAAAGACGCCAGTGCTTCTCTCTCTGCTTCTGTTAATATTCTATTATTGTACTCACACTAAGATTGATGTGATTCTTATTAGCTTAACCAGGGGTTAAGAATACTGGTTGTTAAACTGACTGGAGTTTTGTTAATTTCACACATTTGCTACTTGGGAGAGCTGGGAGCTACTGCAGGAGCACTGGAGCTGTCTTCCTGTTGACTCAGGAGGATAGCACTGCATTCTTTCTCATTTGGAAGGTTGGTTTTACAACTGAGTACTAGAAACGTCTTAAAAAGAGCTTAACTTTTGCAAAAATGAATGGGTCCCTGTCAATGTTCCCTCTAATTTTTGACAGGCCGTGTGCACAAAGAATTTCTTCTGTGCAAATTTTTGAAGCAGAGTTCAAATTTGTATGCCATGAGGCAAATGCGCCCAAGCAAGTAAAATGCTTATACATTTAAAAAGTGTTTAATTTTGCAATTTGTGATGATATTTTACACCATGTTATTTTATAAATGTCATTTTTAAATACTTAGAAAAAGGAAATTTAACCATTCTTCATGAAGCAGAAGTTAGTTTTAAGCATTATGCTTTATTAGCTTTTTTTGTAGACAATCATGAGCATATATCAAGCACATATTAATCATGCTCATTATCAGTCCATAGGCTTCTGTCCGTTGGTGTCCACTTTCACCTTTCATTCTATACACATGTCAGAAAAGATTCTGATAAACATATAAAGACAATTTAATAAGTATGCCATTATGTCAATTTATATGGGTTTTCAGATAAGTAAAAAAAAAAAAAGAAAAACAAGAGTTTGTGTTTTTAAATTTAAAAATTTCCTAAAAAATATCAATAAATGTTTATCCGCCAAGAATAAGATATGTAATTACAAATGCATTTTAATTTCCTTATTGGTCGAAATGTCAGACTGCTAAACTAATCTTACTATTTTTCCCAGCGATCTTTTTCATTTGCCCATTCAATATAAACTCTGTCCAGATCTATCAGTCCTCCATCCAGCTGGTTACTCTTAATACACATCAGCATGTTCAAAATGATCTACTTGTAAATGATTCCGTAGTTTGTTTTTTAGAGTGTTCATTAAGCTAAAGCCACGCTCACAGTCTGCACTTGATGCTGGGAATGTTCCTTGAATATCCATCAACTTTGGAAGATCCTGAAACTGTTAGTTCTGGTGAGCAAATGTCACCATATCCGGGAAACTTAAAACCAATTGGCTTTTGATTCTTTTGGCTACTGCAAACTTGAAGTCATTGTACTGACTGACTATCCAATGTCTTCAGCAAGAAAATCTTTGTATTTTGAACATAAGGATGTGATCTGATGAACTCCAAAATTGAAGTCACACTTGACTATTGCTGCACAATTAAAAGCGGACCACTCCTGGACTTCATCCTCTAGAAACCTGTCTGCCGAATGTGCACACAAGATGTTTATGAAAGTTGTTATGGAACTGGTATCAATTTCATTATTTTCTTGAGAGCTCATATCTAAGAGAGCCTTAACTTTGTCACTCCATGAGACTGAACCTCCAAGGTACTGTCTTCTGATCTTGTTCAGTTTACCTCGGGCAAGGTGGAATGCTTCAAGAGGTGTAAAGCCCCGTTTCTGGAGCAGTGTGGATAGTGAAGCCAGCTCCGAGAAAAGATCATTCAAAACTTCTAATGTTATTTGGTATTCCATGGTATTCAGCTTTTTGTAGTAGTATTTAGAAACTGGGTCAGTATCTTTATCTTGCTCAAAATATTCCAGAAGAGGATTATAGTTGTGAATAATTGCTCGAAGGGCAAAGTGCCTAGATAACCAGCACACTTCGAGTGGCCTGAAAGCCATTGACTCACATTCAGAAGCATCCACTATTTCCTGAAATTTGAATTTTCTCCGGGATGACCGACAGAACACCGTATTCTCATTAAGGTTTCAATGTCTCTTATCAGCTTGACCTCTTTCTGTGCATCGGAAATCCCCAAGTCTTCCTGGTGTGCAACATAATGTTACTGGACTAAGTGTGGAATAGCACTTTTCAGCTAAGCCACCACGTCACTGAGATCGCCCAACATCACGGAGGCACTATAAGATGTGAACATCACCATTTTCATTAGATCAAGTTGGTGTTTTTTATAAAACTCTTTGATTGCAGACTCTGTTGAAACAGCATCACATTCTTGCAATCGTAATAGTCCACCAAACGAAGTTTTATAGTCTGCAGAATTTATGGATCTATATTTAAAGTAGAGTATCAAGTATCTGTTAATGGATATATCAGTGCTTTCATCAACAGCTAGAGTACGAAACATTGCCGATGCTATTTCATGTATGAGGTCATTTTGGACAATGCAGTTGATAATTTCAAGAAATTCAAAAGCATAATTTTTACTTCTCCAGCTCGCTGGTATGCGCACATACTTTTCCGTATGGTCATAATATCCTTAACAGAAAGCATTGAGCTGTTCATTTTAATAGCCAACAACACGCTATCAATAAGTACCTTGATTTCTTCTGGGTTTGAGTGCTTGCGTTCAAGATTAATTTGCCTCCTTTGCTTTTCAGCTGGACTTTCAAGAATCATGCTAAGCAATCCGCTCCGTAAGGAAGGGTTTTTGTTTCTAAATCTTGTTACACAATCTATGAGACTTACTTGACAGATGACGCTTTAAGAAATCCAACTTCCATACATCGTTCCACATTCTTCCTGTTGAAAATTCTCCCGAAGCTCTGGCATCTCGACAATATACACAGACCACTCGGTTGTCCTCATCATATGTGAATATTTCACAAAGTTTAACAAGCATTACACTATGTGACTTTGGTGTAACCGTCTCTATAGCCTCATCCAGCTATCCAGATTTAAATGAAGTCGCTGTTCTTTTACGCTTTAGACCTCTAGACAGTGACATTTTGGGATTGATTTTTTTTACCAGATTGGTTTATTTAAAATTAATACTTTTTTATTATATGGTTACTATTTCAATGTGCTTAACAGCATGACTTGACAAAAGGGCAAATGGGAGATCATTCAGATTAGGATACCGGAAGTTTGTGCATTGCAAAAAAAGCGTCAAAAAAACGCAGGAAAATGGTAAAACATCATGAGTAAATGTATGAAGTCCAATGTCTTTGAAAGATTTCAATCACGAAAACAACACTTACCTTTGTTCATTTCTGGGAAACCTTTGCAGTTCCTTAGGAACTATGGCCAGGCATTTTGACTTATTTGCACATACTTGAGTTTGTACACAGCCAAATGAATAGACTACAAGGAGATGTGTGGGTCCCGACTGTCTCGACGTGATCAACGTTCCATGTTCGAAATGCTGGTGGGGAGGGGTACAAACGATTCATTGCCCTCCTTTCCCTTTTCCCCCTTGCCAGCTAGTAGAATCTGGCTGTGTTGATAAATGGCGGGCGAACAATGTCAAAAGTCGCCCGTAAATGATATTTTGGCCTGGCTCCGATGTAGTATTTAATTTTTTGTGCACGCAGTGTTTCGCTCTGTGCATGGGGTTTAGGCACGCACACAGCTTAGAGGGAACAGTGTTCCCTGTACTAATCAGTGATGAGTGGATATTTCAACTTTGATTAAGGGGCAGTTGTATTTATATTCAACCATAACCTTTTCTCAGTTATCTCCCTCCAGTCAGTTTACAAATCTGCATAGTGATAAAATTGCTTCACTATTTCATCTTTTAATTTGGTAAGGCTAGCAACTATGAACAGCCTAATAATATCAACCAGTGGATAAATGGATAATAGGAATCCTTTAAGGTTCATTTCAGGCTTTCAAGTTAGTATGAACAGTAAATGTGCATTTAAAGGGGAAAAGGGAATTTTTTTTAAAATTTAAGTACTACTTCTGGGAATAGTAATGAAGACTTCCTCAGATTACTCTATGATGTGTAGTGGGTTGTTGTTTGACTTGCTATTTGTACATTTGTCTAAATAAATGATTTTCAAATGGAGGCAATTGGGAAATGAGATCTTCATTTCAAGCAGACTATACCCTTTCAATGCCATATTTGTTTTACCTGTTTGCTTATCTAATTTTGTTTTGCCTCAGATACTTTTGTTCTTAAGCTTATTTAATACTGGTGAGAGAATACTACCTTAGAATGTCTGTTATTAAATCAGAATGTGTTGGGCTCCCCATGTATAAGCTTTTAGGTGCATAGTCTGTTTCCTGTGTGGGGTACAGCTAGGGCAGCAAAGTACTGAAAGCGACTGGCTTCAGCATAGTGTGGTAATAAGGGGAAGAAATGCCTTGACTAACATTCTAGTCAATCAGTTTTACTTTACAGTTAAACATTTATGCAGGTTGCAGGTTTAAAAAGATATAATATTAAAAAAGGGAAGCTGGAGGGAATGTGGAAAGAAGTAGGAAAGCAGAAGTATGGAAACTGCCCCCAAGGCTGGAATATGAGGCAACAGCAGTAGTTCCAAAGTTAATGTCCAATTTTTAAACTTAGGACTTTGTACTGGTACCCATTCCCATAATCTAAGCGTCTTCCATGGAAAATGGGCAAAATGAGGTCTTTAGTGGATTTCATAAAGTCTTTATTTCTTCTCCCTTCTCTGATGATGGGAAGTTCTGGGGTTTGGTTTTGTTTTTATTCTTGGTGGTGGTATGGAACAGTAGAAGACCATAATTGTTGCTTTTTCATTCTGGTTAGATTGGAAATGTTTGATCAAATACATTGCTTTGATCATGCAACACTACCTACAGGTACTCAGACTCTGGATTGTCTCATCCCTTTTGGTGTTTTGTTCCAAGAACAAAAGACCCTTATGACTAAAAATGCCTTATCTGTAGCTCTCAGGCTCTTCATCCTCTGTTTTTGAATTGCTGCTTCCTAAAGGAGTGCAACTCTCCTGGAAGTTCATAGATGGAAATTTAGGCCCAAATCCTCAAAGGTATTTGGCAGCTAATGCTAATTTCAGTAGACGTTAAGAGCTTAAATGCTTTTGAAAATCTGGGCTTTGCTCTCTAATATAGCTGGAATCTGCTCCATTAATGGCTTGTGGATCAGAACCAAATCCTTGAACTTGCAGCAGAAGCTGACTGACAGCCAGTAGAACAACTGAAGTATGGATTTAATGTCCTCACTTACTGGATCAGACTGTGTATTGGAGAACTGAGACTTTAAAAAGGACATAGGGGTTGTGGTGGATAACCAGTTGAACATGATCTCCCAATGCACAAGTGTACATTGTTTGCTAACAGGGCTAACTTGATCTTTTGAATGACCAGGGCAATATCGAGTAAGAGTAGGGAGATGGTATTACATCTGAATAGAGCATTGGTGAGATCATTATGGGAATACTGTGTCCACTGCTGGCATTAACACTTAGAAAGGATATTGAGAAATTGTAAACTTTGTAGAGGGTTCAGAAAATAGCTATAAGAATGAAGATCTGGAAAATCTGTTTTATAGAGAGAATCTTAAGAAACTCAATCTACTTAGTTTATCAAAGAAAAGATTAAGAGGGACCTTTTTCTGTGTAATACTGGGAGAAAAGATTTCTGATAGTAGAGGGCTCTCTAAAATAGAAGACAAAAGCATATCAAGATCCAGTAGCCAGAAGCTGAAGCTAAATAAAATCAGACTAGTAATGTGCTCCCTTTTTTTTTTTTTTTTTAAACAACCTCAATGAGTGAGGGTAATCAGTCATTGGAAAAACTTACAAGGAAAGTGGTGGATTCTCCATCACTTGAAGTCTTCAGCTAAACACTAGATGAATTTCCAAACTTCAGTTCAGCCAGAAATTATGGGCTTGATGTAGGAATTACGGTGAGAAATTCTAGAGTTGTGTTATGCAGAAGGAGCGAGTAGTAGATGATCTCAGTGGTGCCTTTTGGCCCTAAAATCAATAGTTCTTTTTTTAGTAGTGGCTGTGGTTGCTTCTGTAGAAAATAAGGTATAGAACTTAATGTCATTTTCATATGGCTGATGCCAAGGGTGTTTCAGTGGACTGCCTAGCCCTAATGCAGCAATTCCTCTCTTAAGTGACCATTTCGGGAACAAAAAAGCAAGTTGATTGCTTTTAAACTATACTAGTGGTGTTGTAAGAGTGTAGTAGAATAGAACTTAGTATGCATAGGGTGGTCTGCTGTACTGGTTTCACAGTAATTGGAATAAAACTGGGCTGTACTTCTTACTGTCTTTTTTTATAAATTGGTTAGTAAAGAGCTGATTTATTTACTTTAAAAGTGTAATCAGTTTGTCAGTAGATCTGCTTAAAATTAGTAAAATTGCTGTTCAAAAGTATCTTTAAAATTGAGTTGAAGAACTTTGGAGAGTTAATTAGGTCTGATAGTATGTTTTTACCTAATAACGAACCAATGTAAACTTGACTTAATTTGAAATCACACTTAATCTGCTGTGACGCTTCTGAACCTTGCTTTCAAGATGTTAGATTACAGTAGCAATTCATATAAATATTCACTCTCAATCAAGTAGCTCACAATCAATTGAACAAATTAAAACCAGTTTGGCAGATTAGCAGAGCAGCCCCAGTAACTGCTAAAATTGTTTTTACTGAAGTCTTTTGTGTATTGGTCCCAGTGAAGAAATTTATAAATGATTGCGCGCACAGTTGTTTTAAAATAACTCAAAAGTGTAGTAAATGCTGGAATTAAGGTTGACTGTATGATCTTAATTTGGCTCCCTTATGCATATGCATTATGGTATAATCTCTAATTACATGATCACATAAAATTTTTGCCACGGGACCCGGGCCTCATTTGATTCACGGAATGTTATGTGCTCACTTAATGGGAAGTTAAGTTAGTCAATATTTTGTTTTATCCTCATTGGTCAGTGTATGGCCCCAGGCCTTATTTAAACCCTGTATGCTATTCAAACCCAGCTCAGAAGACAGAATTATTAATTTCTTCACAGGCTTTTCTATCATGCACATCACTATAGTATTGGAGTGTATCACAAACAATTAATCTTCAAACACTCCATTGAGGTGAAGAGGTTGTATTATCCCCATTTTAGAGATGTGGCTCTGAGGGACACATTAAGGTCAAAAGTTTTCATTAATTTTGGATGTCCAATTTGAGATGACTAGTACCTGATTTTTCAGGGTACTTAGTATTTTATAAGCACTTTGTATGTTCAAAGAACAGCTCCCATTCACTTCAGTTGCAGATATGAGTGCTAAGCAATTCTGCAACTCAGACCCCAGAGTCTGAAGACATGGGCACAGGCAATCTTAATTCTGTCATTTACTATGTTTTGAGTGCTTGACTTTGCAATCTTAATAACATACTTTTTGTGTGTGTAATTCCCTGGGTTTTTAAAAACTGAAAAAGCAGAAATTCAATCATGGTGACATGATGACACCCACATGAGTTATCAACAGGGTTGAACCCTTTAGATCAACTGCACAGACCTCTGCCACTGGAACTAATGGAGTAATTGATAGCAGTAGCAGGTTGTCATTTTCTGTGTGGATCAATCCTAGAGAAGAATGAGAAACACTTACAGTGGGTTTCACAGCTATTTGCTGGCGGTAGAGGAAGGGTGAGACTCGGGAATCTTGGGTTCCATTCCATGCTCAAGGGGGAATAGACTTTTCTGCCTGTAACCTCCCCTTCCACCAAAGCTTGAATCCTTATACCTTGTCCTGTTTCTAGTCTAGTCTCTTCCCCACCGCTTGCTCCTTTTCCCAGTCTTTTGTCCTTCAGGCTTGCTGTCTGAATCCCAGCCTTCTCATTCCCTCCCCACTTGCAGTCTCCTTGCTCAGCCAATTGCAGTTCCTCCTCCCAGCTGTTTCCCATCTCTTTGCTAGCTAGATCCAGTTCTCTCCTCACACAGCTGCTTCTTGCATGCTGCTTGGCTGCCAGCAGGGGAGAGCGGGCAGGGTCATTGGGAGCACAAGAGACAGGCTCCCTGCTCTCATTTTCAGTGTCTGGCTCCATTCTGGCCTGGAACAGCCATCACAGGGCAAGTCCTTATGAGCTTCTATGGCTCTGAGGTTAGAGTTACTTTATGGGACTGGTACATATACAGTCTGGTCACACATAGGAGCTCTGACGGGATGGACCATGCCCTTTTACTCTGTTGCGATGGTGCATGCTCAGTCTGGTCAGCACTGGGAGTTGAGAGGCTTGAGCTTTCTCAGTATGAAAAGAATCTTCAGAGAATTTAGCTGATGAAAATCAAACAAGTCTTTCCTGAGCACATGAAAACTGCAGGGTTGTGTTTTTTTGTTGTTGTTCAAAAGCTTAACTTGGTCAAATTAGGATGTATTTTCACAGGGATGGCAAAAGTCACATTCCTGACACAAGGGCCAACTCCCTGCTCTAGGGTGCTAGAGGTTTTCCAAAGAAAAGATTGCCAAAATTTTTTAACATTGTTTTTCCTAGCTTTGTTCTCAGAAATATCTGAACTGTTTTGGCTGAAATTTTCTGCAAAATTTTTTAGCCTGAGGCAGACACTTGTCCTGGAAAATTCAGCCCAAATGATAAAGATTAGCAGAGTTGTAAGCAACTTTAAATAGGCTGTTATAATGGGAAGTGTTGGGCAACCTTAATATGTGATGCTACTAGTTCTGTCTATGATACCAAGACATACTAGCTGTGACTTTTAAGACATTTTAAATAAGGTTAATAAGTAGGACTAATGAAATGGTCAGTGGAATTTAGATGTACATGATTTTAACATCCTTTTGTAGTTATTCTTAATTTTTTAGTCAACTAAGTCATCTTTCTTTGGTCAAACTTTTCAAGGCTTGCAGCATCAAACAAACTAGAGAGAGAGAGGTGAAAAGAACCCTGGTAATATTAACTTGATGTGTAATCGTGTATGGTCTTTTTAAATAAATATTAAACAGGAAGCAGTGTTTGTAGAGTGGCAGTATATAGATATCCTTTGGGTAAAAGAAACAGTAGTTTTATATCCGGGCTCTCAAACTTTTTCATAGTGTAGATCATATATTTTTGGAGAGATTCTCATGGATTACCGGTCTTCTTGTCCAGATTGACCTACCTCCCATTTACAATCGTATAACATCTCTAAGATTTTCAAAAGTAGGAGAATAAAGTAAGACTGCTAAATCAATATTTAGCATTTAAATAAGTGGCCATATTTTCAGAAGTGCTGAGCACCTGGCAGCACCCATTGATTTCAGTGCTCAGGCTTCCAGTCTTCATGTGAGAACACTGAATTGTTCATTGCTTTAATTAAAGTTCTTTGGGGTCAGGGTGGGGAAGTTATAACTATCCAGCAGCACAATCAGAATATTTATAACTTTTTTCTATATGAAGACTTGCTTTTTGGGGATTATAAGAAAAATTTAAATAGATTTTTTTTATTTATCTTTAGCTCCCTCCAAAGACTGAAAACTGTCAAATCTATAATAAATAATACTTACATATAAGAGTACTTTTGACTGCAATATGGTTATTTATGTTTTGAACTGTGAAAAAAATATTTCAGAGTGTTCTTCTCATGTGGCCTGCACTGGGGAAGTTACGCCAATCACTTCCAATAGGTGGAAAACTAACTGTGAGAATAACTTGCCCACAAAGTTAGTGTCTATAATTTTCCTGAGGCCTTTCCAATAATTGATTCTTGTCTAGGACGAAAGTGTAGAAGAAGCAGGTTTGCTGCTCATGCAATGTTCTGTACCATCTGCTGAATGGAATTTCATAACAGCGAACCAGAAGTTCTTGGCTGGTGTAGTCAAGAGTCCACAGAATTTTTGCATGCTTAATAGATCTTGCCCCATGATGTAGGACTGAAGAACACATATTGAGCCATTTTACAGATTAGTTTGTGAACTGCTGATTGAGCAGAAACCTTTTGGTAAATGACAAAGCCAGTCTTATAATATCAAAATTGCTCAAGACTCTGGTAGGAAAGGTGGTTTTAGCTGTCCATACTTGGATACAGGGTAAGCTATTGCAAATAATTGGTCATGATGATTCATAGAGGTAATAGGAATTAGTATATGTTATGGTTTTGCTGCTCACCAGGTGGTCCTTGTTACAATGCACAACAAATTGATTAAACTGAATCTAGGAGACTGGAAGCCTCAAAATGGTAATCTTTGCTTTTCCATACTTGGGGAGTCCCACAAATATCTTTCTTCGTCTCATAAAAAACTTCAGAAAGAAAAATGGTTAGAAAATGGTTGAGAGCTGAATGCCTTAGTACAGAGGTGATGCAGTCTGTTAGCTGTTGTGTATATATGTCCTTCATGACACACGATGACACTGGAAATATCAAGAGCAGACATTATAGTTTTGTAAATGCCCAAAAGGCTAAAGACTACTGAAGATTGTTGTCAAGAGCAGCAAGTCTTTATCCCTTCTTTCAATTTTTTGAGACAAGGTGGTTCTGTTTCTAAGAATTTGTTTATTTATATTAGTGTCACTTAGACAATAATACTGATATTAGGGCCTGTTTGTCTTTGGCACTATACAAACATGTAGACAGTGACTGCCCTGAATAACTTGTATATCTCAAGAAAAAAAGCTTAAAATATGCTCACCATGTGAATAGGCAAGTGGAACTTTGCAAGACGGGCATGCATGACAGGCTCACTGATGTTAAGCAGTCTATAGTTTTCAGAGTACTTTTATTTGTCTGTCTATTGACAATATGTGCCGTGTTGGATATAGAAGCGGCTGTTTTTTCTACCCTTTTATGTTTTTACTTAGATTCCATGATCCAAACTGTTGCGCGAGAGACTATAGATATAGAAGGTAAAATTGGCAGTTACTTAATACATTTCCTCTTGTATGATAGATCTATTGGTTCTAACTCTTGGTTTGGTAGTAACCTGCTTAAAACAGCTAGCTCTTAAAACTGATAGATAAAACCATGTATGTGGTGGTGTGTGGATTTTTGGGGGGGCTCCCATTGGCCTGGAGCAGCGGACCGCGGCCACTGGGAGCTGCGATCGCCGAACCTGCGGACGCGGCAGGTACACAAAACGGCCCGGCCCGCTAGGGGCTTTCCCTACACAACCGATGGAACAAGTTTGGGAACCACTGATATAGAACGATATTGAAGTGTAACTTGCATGATAGCTCAGCAGACTGAATGAATTTTAATGTAGTTGATTATGAAAATCAGGTCTTTGGGGGATAAAATAATTATGCCAATTAGAAAACTTTATTGGAAAAAAAAGTTGAAGATTATGTACCATCTGCGATAGCAATCTGTCTGTCTGCCTACATACTATCCCACAAATTAAATATTAAAAAGCATGGCATGTTAGTTTTTCTAAACTTAATGCTTGCATTTGCAATGTTATGTTACTATTCTGTTCCTTAACTAAGCAGCACCTTCATTATATATCAGCCTGCAAAGATTTAACTGGTGCTTTCAAGAGTTCAGTCTGCCTTGGCACTTTTGTGGTTTCTTCCTGCAAGCAGCCTGAATACCACCTATTCAGCAGTAGTATGGCAAAAGTTAAATACAATTAAAGCTGAAGGGAACAGCATACTGTAAATGATGCTTGTAAAAAAAAGGCATGTAAAATTGCTTGTAAGATGGTAAAATTTCATAACATTCTGGAAAAGCAACCTCATTTATTGATCCAGTTTTTCTGACTGTAGAGATGAAGTGTAGTCTTTTGAAGTCTTACTTCTTCTTTAAAGACTTTATATTGATTTGAAGCTGAAGAGCAGAAATTGCTCATATTTTAGGAGTGTTGCTTCTTTAATGACAGTACATTGCCCCTCAGTTTAAGTGGAAGACTTTCTGCAGTATTTTTTCCTGGAATTTCTGGATCAGTCAGTAAGTGTTTTTTTGTTTGTTTGTTTTTTTAAATCCCTGATGAGATACTGCAAATAATGTACTCATGTGGTTTATGTTTGGTTGGATCACTGGCTCTTGAGGCTGTTTCTTTAGTCAACCTTAGTGTGATATATGTTCACTTCATGAAAAATATACACACCAAACCTTTCTTCAGAGTGAAATATAGAAAAAAAACCCAAACCTTTGTCTGGATACAGATTTTTGTGTTACGTCCATATTTCCGATGGGGTGAGTAAACAAACCAGATGTTTGGCACAAACTGCCAATGCCTCAGCATACCCAACTTGCAAATACTTTCAGAAGTGTTGTCCTACAGCCTATCCATGTGTTATTTCCAAAGGTATACACTAACTGGATATTTTTATTATTATTTATTATATTATTATTTATGTTTATAGTTTATTATGGTAAACTAATATACAAAGGTATACACTAACTGGATATTTTTATTATTATTTATTATATTATTATTTATGTTTATAGTTTATTATGGTAAACTAATATGAACTATGACTACATCATGAACTTTTTGAATCTATTTGGTTATACTTTTACAGAGCAGACTGGCTGTGCAAACTATTGGAAATCCAGTCATTGAGGTAAAGAGTCTGGATAGTAACTTGAAGCACCATCTACGTATAGCTTAGATCAGGGGTAGTCATTGGAAGGACTGCGGGCCAAATCTTGACCGCCAGACGCTTTTGAATGGACTCCAAAATCTTTTGATTTACTTATCATTTTTTAAAATTTGTTTCTTCTGGAATCTGCACCTTGACACTACCTTGACCAAATAATTTGGACCTTGACAAAAAATAATTATCTACCCCTGGCTTAGATGGATATGTATAGAGCTACTTCATTACTATCCTCATGGTCTTCTCTCTGTCTGTATCTCTGTCTACTCTTACACAGTGAGGTTTCTCCAGTCTGGACTTCAGAAAGCCTTAGCTTGCAGATCATCATTTACAGGATTATAATTCCTGCAAGGATCCCTGATGTATATAATTGAATGTAATATCTAATTATTAACCCACCAAATGTACCAAAAGATTTTATTGGGATAAACAATATAAAACAAAATAAATCTAGAGTTTCTAGGTCAATCTGAAATGCTAAGCCAATAAAAGGTATAAAACTTTCCTAGAAGTGAAATCTTTACCTTTTTACTCTCCCATCTGAAATGACATCTGATTTTTCTAAAACTCCAAAAACTTTCAACTGTTGAATCAGATTGCACATCGGAAAACTTCAATATGATAGATCTCATGTATAGATAAACTAGGTTTATGAAGGGAGAGAAGTGTCAAAAGTGGGTCTGAGGTTGAAGTTAGTCTTCAGTAGTTCTATGCTGAAATGAGCATATTTCCGTAATTATTAGACCTCCTTTTACATGTTATTTTTAAAGTATACAATCTGTAAACCTATGTATATTTTTAACACCTTTTAGAGAGCACCCAAAATGATCATCTCTTTAAGTCCCAGTATATGAACTGTTGTGAACTTCACTTTTGGGGGTTTCTATTGGGAATCAGACAGTACTTCTCAAAAATACCCAGATATCTTAGGTGCAATATTTCTATAAAAGTAGGTTTTATTAACAAGGTGACACAAGAAAACAAACTTAAAAAGTGGTCATTTTGCAATTTAGTACTTAGAAGTAGTTAATTGTAGCAGAAATCTGAAGTTGCAGAAAAAAATTAGATTATATGAAGTTTGCTGTCCTGAAGATGTAGAGTTGTAAAGCTGATTTTTATTACTACCATCACATATCTGCTCAGAAATCCTTCTCTCTCACTCACACACTCTGACCCTTTTCCCTTGTATTCAAGATTCTGCTTTGAAATATTGGACCAGAGAGGGTTAAGGAATGCAGGACTTATTTATATATGTCATAGATATATTTTGATTAAAAAGCATTTTCCCTCTTAATCCACTTAACTGGAATTGTATACAAACTCACTTCTTCCATGTCTTGAGAAAAAAAATCCCAGTTAAACACACATCCTTAATTGTGTTAATTAAGGTATCAAGCAAGTACAAGCAAATTTTATCCTTGCTCTGTATTTGAAGGTTTTAGACTGTGAACAGTGGCACACTTGCCAGAGTTCTGTGGAGAACTGGCTACTCCCACAGTGTTGACTCACCTCCTTGTTTCAAGTAGAAGGAGAACAAATGGTAGGTGGTGAAGAAATGAAGAGCATCAAGTAGATAGTGTGATTTACTTTATTCTGGACATAACACATCACTTACAGTTAAAATGCAATGGATTGCACATATTAACAATGTCTTTGTTCCTACCAGAGTTGCCAGTAAGTGGAAGGCAGGTTTGTGGGGCTGCAGCCAGGGAAGGAAAGGCTGGGATGCGCCTTTCCTGATTGCAGCCCCACAGACTACTTGCGGGAAGGGCAGCAGGATGGAGGGGTCTGCAGCCCAGATACCAGGACTTTCCTTGACACCAGGTGGCCCGCAGAGCTGCACTGTACGCAGGGCCGGCTCTAACTTCTTTGCCGCCCCAGGCAAAAAAAGAAGAGCGCCATCCTGCTGTACCCCCCCCCCCTGAGCCCCGCTGCCATCCCCCCCCCCCCCCCCCCCCCCCCCCCCCCCCCCCCCCCCCCCCCCCCCCCCCCCCCCCCTGAACCCCCCCCCCCCCCCCCCTCCGAGTGCCGTGCCGCCAAATCCAAAAATAAAAAATCGAGCACCGCCCTGCCCCAAGGTGCCGCCCCAAGCACGTGCTTGGTTGGCTGGTGCCTGGAGCCGGCCCTGACTGTATGTCTCCATGCACACTCAGGGCTGTGCCCTAGCCTGGCACCAGAGGCCCAGGCTCAGCACACCCCAATGCTTCTTTCACTGGCTGTAGCCCCCTCGTGCTAGGTCAGCATGCAGCCTCTAGAATGCAGAGAGAGGTACTGTGCTGCTCTACAGGCATCCAGCACCACTTTTCCCCATGGAAAGCCCCGTTATCTGGCCTGCAGCCCCCCTTGCTGCTGCTGCCCTGCTCACAGCCTTCCCTCCCAGTCTGGAGTGCTGGGTCTCTGGCAGGGACATCTCTGCTGGACAGGGTTACAGATGCCCCATTCCATTACTTCTTGGGTGAGCCGCAGGTTCCCAGGTGCAGGGAGGTTTGTGTGGCTGCAGCAGGGAAGGAAGTGCTGGGATATGCCAAGCACTGGCCAGGTTTGCAGTGCTGCAACCAGGGAAGGCATGTTGAAGCATTTCTCTGGCTGTGGTTCTGCAAACCTGCCTGTGTTCGGGTCCTTCCAATTCCTCCCCCCTCCCCTCCCCACCTCCAATTCTTGATAAATGGCATGCTGTTGCCTATATCCGAATCCATTTAACATTAAAGTGAACGGATTGCATAGGTTCCTGGCAAAATGTTACTTTTAATCAGAAGTTGTTAATATCAGAATTGCTATTAAGCGGAATCTGTCTAAATATTATTTTCCATATAAGCAATTGCTGTAGTTGCCTTTTGGTTGGTGTGTGATCAAGGCTGACAGGAAAGCTGGCCCACTAATTTCTCTATCAAGCTGAAGTACACACTATGAAAAGGTATGAGAACCCTTAACCCTCCATAGACACACACCCTTTGCAGTGTTGTTGTGAATTTTCTGAGTCAGACAACCCACAATCAAATTGAACATGCAGATAACTAGAACGTAGACATAATTAATCTGTAGGTTTGTGGGTAAATTGTATTCCCAAATCATAAATGAAATGAGGTCTACGTCTAGTACCAGAAGTTAAAATGTCAGAAAATTGTTTAAACAATGAATGAATATAGCTGACACATTGTATTGTAATGGCTGAGAAGCCACAGCATATTTTGGACAACGCCCAAGAAAACTAGGTAGTACTCAAGTTAGTTATCACACGTGGTTGGAAACAAAGTAAATTCAGAATAACACACTCAAGGTGTAACATGTACTCTTTTAATAATTCCACCATTCATGAAATCACAACCAAAGGTAATAAAAAGCCTAAAGCAGACCTGTTATCCATAGCAATCATACAGATTTGTACCGACTCCATAGTAAAATTTCAGCATTGAATGACTCCTGTTCATTTTACATAGAGCACAGTGGGTAACCAGTCAGTGTTCCTTCATGTGTTAAACATCAATGACTTTAGTCATATTTCAGTTTAGTCTTTTGACAATAGCCTTCCGATTGTACTGTTAGCTTTTAAATAAGACTCCAGGCCATGTGGTAGTGTTTAATTTGAATACACTCTTTGTGAAAAATATAACAATATCCTGAACAAACTTCATGGAGTTAAGGTAAACTTCATTGAATTAAGTTAATACTTAGGGTCCGTTGTATTAAAATGTATCTAACTTTTCTAGGAGACTGACTAAATTGGGAAGGATTAGGAACTGCAAAGGACTTTTTGGGCCAGTAGGTGTGAAACGGATTTCCTGGGAAATACTTTAGGATGAGGGAAATGATATGATCCACCTTTGAGCTAGCCTTTTGAAGCTGTGCCCTTGGAACAGAGATCCATTGTCTACTGATTACTTACTTCTGAAAACTTCAGATTCAGAGACACCCAAATTATTATAAACAATGGACTAAATGGTTCATGAATGTGCTGGTTCTGATATGGGGCTGTTACAAATTTGTGACAACTAAAGAAACCCCTTGGTGGGGGAGGAAGATGGGGCTGAAGTACTCACTTGCCAGCGTCAATGTTGGAGACAGTTGGGGTAAGCTTATTAGCATGCATGTAGATTCTTTTAGTGTTTTTAATATGTTTTCTCTGCAGTATTTTACCCAAAGAATAAATAGGCTTGCTGGGGGGCATTGTATAATTCTTGGCAATTACTCCGTTGTTAGTGTCTGAAGAGAAGGCAAGAGAATCCAGCTTAGGTAGCCTGTCTTTTGCCGGGAGTAACACAGTGAAGACAAGGAACTGTTCAGCCTGGAGGTACCCTGGTCACAAGGGGGAAGAGATGCCTCTCTCCATCTAAAGAGAGGTGACCGTCAGGGGAGCCAGAAGCCTCAGGGTGGGTGCCCTTCCTGTACTAATAAGGGGAAATACAGGAGCAGTTGCTCTGAACTGTGACTGATAACTTAGCTCTCATTTCTCACTGTCAATTTTACCATTAATTTGAAGTGTCCTACTGTAATTAGAGCTGTTTTTTTTGTTGTCGTTTTTAACTGTTTAAATTCTTTCTAATATATGCTGGGCAAAATAGTACCTAGGAAATATTTTGCATTTTATTTAATTTTTCTTTTTAAAGCTTCAATTTCAGATGTAATCTGTTTAGTTTCTGTTGAAAACTACAGTTTTGGAACTTCTTTAATACTTCAGCTACGTTTTGGTAATAAAAAGCTGAACTGACTTGAATGAGGACTGCTGAGGCACCTAAAGTCTTCTATTATAAAATTGGATGCAATGAGCAGCCTCTGAATTTCAAAGCAGTGCAACAGTTGCAGGGGTCTTCTTATTTCTGCCCTGGCCACACAATGCTCTTTGTTCATCGTGATTAGCAGTTAACTTTCATCAGTTGAAATTATGGTATTCTTCTCCGCCTGCTTCAGGCTTTTCATTAGAAAGTCATACACAAATCTAGAAAGGGCTAGGGTAGTAAACCTGAACAACTATAGAAACTGAGGACAAGATGCACAGTGTTCTTTGACAGCATAGCTTTCAAAAAGGCCATTAATCTAGCTAATTCTTCATTTTCTCATGCGTTGGGCATGTTGGTTTGATTGTGATGAGCTCACCTATTTGAAAAAGTTTTTAAACAGAGTAGTAGCAATATTTAACTAAAGGGTTGTACTTTTTGTTTCTTCTGTAGGTAGAGCACATTGCACAACATTGAGTTTTTTTGCATTCCTCAAGTCCCCCCTCCTTCCACAAATTCCTTCTATGTCATCCTCTCATCCCCTTCTATTTCAAGGACTGTCTGCAACCTCTACATCTAAACCTTCTCCCTTATGCCCAGATGTAAGTCAAGTCATTCAGTCTTGATTTTGAAGACTAGAAGTGATGGAGAATCCACCACTTCCTTTGGTAGTTTGTTCCTCTTATTCATCCTCAGTCCTAACCCCCCCCCCTCCTTTTTGATAAAACTGAACAGATTGAGTTCTTCAATTCTATCACTGTTAGACATGGTTTCTCTTGAATCAATTTTTGGGATCCTTCTTTATAATCCTTTTACAAATGTTAACACCAGTACTGGATGCAGTATTCCAGTATTAGTGTCACTAGTGTCTTATACAAAAGTTGAATCATTCTCCTTCTGACTACTTCACTGTTTATACAGTCAAGGATTCATTAGTCGATTTTGCCACTGTGTTTGAGTATATTAAAATACATTTTGTTTGAATGGGCCCAGGTTTACCAAGCGTACTATGAATGTCTGCCCTATCCTCGTTGTTTAGCATTCCACCAATCTTCGGGTCATTCACAAATTTTACCAGCAGTCACTTTATATTTATTCAACATTTTCTTCAATGATCTGGAAGTAGTGTGGCTGTTCACAGCTTTCCCAAGCTTTAGCAGGAGAGTGAATTTGATGTATTTTCTGGTTAAAATCACGATTGCCTCCCAGGTTTCTGAGTAAAACCACTGGTATCTTGTAAATTTCTCTCTACTATTTGGCAGAGGTATGAGCAACCCCAGAGATATTAAAGCCCTCTATGTGCTGATTCATTAGCCAGTGCAGCACTCACTTCCTGTTTGGAAAGCTATCTTCACAACTATAATGGTTAGAAACAAACTCGTTTTATTTAAATGCAAACATTAATCAGGAGAAATGGATGGCCATGCAGTGGATTTTCCAAACATTTATAAATATAACCTAAATATATTTGGAACTTGTGATGTATGTTACTTATTTCTTGTAACTGTTATGCTCTAAAGTGCTGTTTTTATTTAAGGATTTCATGAAAATTGTTTCAGAAGATTTTAATGTCATGACAATGTTTCTCAGGAGACTAGAGGAGACACTCCTCAAGAATGGCTCTGTGGGGGGAGGAGTGGGAGAGAGGGCAGCTATTATCCGTTGTATTTCACTCTTTAATTTTTGTAATGAAAATAAAAGCATTCATTGACTGTTGACCTGATTATATGTTTTGGGGGGCCTTCACTGATTATCCTTTAGATAATAACTTCTGAGCAATTTACTAGGATTAGTTTGCAAAACCTTGCTAAAAACTAAAATTGGATGCATGTCACATTTGGAGAGTGCTAAATATGCAAAGTTATTTACATTTAGTATTTAATATGCAGTGGGAGTTCAGCTTTTTAATATTGTATTAGTGAAAATATCAAACATGACAAAATATAACTTCTGGGTATTTTGGCAGAATAAATAACTGTCAGGAAAGCCATTAATCTTAATTTAAGATGTTTTACCTTTGTTTTTAAAGGTAAATATCCCTGGTAACACGAAAGAAAGAGAGAGAGACATATATTCTTAGCACTGAAAAAGATGAACACATTCATTGTGAAAATTAGATTCTCTTTGGGTATATGTGTTTGGATTTCACAGTTGACAAAAAATATTTATCCTTGGTGCTGTCACTTTGCCCTTACAATATTTTAAGGCTCTGGTAATTTCCCTTGAACCATCTAGAAAGTACAGTTACCTTTCTGCATGACCATTTTGATGTCTGTCTCTAGCTTAACACAAATTTTCAAGTAATGCCTTTTGAAGCTCATATTTCTCTTCACTTACTGATATTGTCACATGTTCCAGGTTGCAGACCCTCATGGTAATTGTTTTACATTGAGAGCAGGTCAGTCATTTAACAGCTGCCTTACACTGTATTTGTATTTAAATAGGAGAAAGCGATCTGTTTTGAATTTTAAGTTATCTTGGTCAAGTATCTTGATGTCTTGTGTTTTATCTTCACAATTAAAGTAATCTGTTTGGCTTCTTATTCCCATGAGTGGGGAGGATGAACATCTACAATGTTGGAAAAACTTCATTGAGGAAAATGCTGAAGGTTTACTATTAGCATATAAATTCAAAAGACCAAAGTCCTCTGGGATTTATTTGTATAGGTTTAATTAAAATTGAGACTCCTCAATGAAAATGTGCAAGGTAAAGAAAGGACATCTTTTAAAAATATAGTTATGCGTACAATTTTCATGTCAAATGTTGCAGAAGATCAGTAACCCTACTTACTGTTAGGGCTAGTCTACATTGGCAACACTAAAATGCTGCTGCTCTAAAAACCCATCTCCATGAGGGGTGTAGCTACCAGCGCTCGGATGCGGCTCCCAGCACTGGTGCACTGTCTACATTGGCGCTTTACAGCGCTGCAACTTGTTGCGCTCCGGGCGTTGTTTTTTCACACCCCTAAGCGAGAAAATTGCAGTGCTGTAAATTGCCAGTGTAGACAAGCCCTTGCGTCACATTAACATTTCAGACCTGTTCCACTGTTAATGATTTAACTCAGGTTAAAGAGCATATTGTTTCTCCAGATGAGAACTCTCAGAAGGTGCTTTTAAAATGGACTGTTTGGAGTTTGTTAAACTGTTTTTATGATTGTTTTTAACAATCACATTACAGTGCAAAACTGCTAATTCATTTAATTGTTTTATTTAAACATAATTGAAATGCTGTTTTTTAATGGGGGTTGCTGGTGATGGAGGCTTTTCAACTTGAGCACTCAGATGATGAAAGACAGATCATAGAGTAGAGAGAGGAAAGAATTGATGAGTTCTTGCATCCCTGACAGTCTACACAGTTTCTTCTAGGAGTACTTGCTCATGTCCATTCAACTTAGGTGTGTGTGTGCACCTGTTGTGGAAGGTAGCTTTCCTGGTGACGGTGATGTCGGCGAGGTGAGTCTCAGCTGTGAACCCTGATCTCAGAACTCCTGTACCCTGTCTTCTATAAGGACAAGGTACAGCTCCGGCCCTACCTGGTCTTCCTCCCCAAGGTGATGTCTTACTTTCCACATGAGCCAGGACATCTTCCTTCCAATCTTCTGCCCTAAGCCCCATGAGATTAGTGAAGAGAGGCGCCTTCACGCTTTGTACATAAGAAGGTCCCGGCTTTCTACCTAGATAGGACTTTCCATAAGTCGACTCAGCTTTTGATCTCTACAGCTGATAGGATGAAGGGCCTCCGGGTGTTCACGCAGAGGATTTCTAACTGGATCACCTCTTGCATTTGGACCTGCTATGAGTTGGCGGGAGTCCCTCCGCCGCCGATCATCAGAGCCCACTCGACCGGAGCGCAGGCATCTTCAATGGCCTTCCTGGCACACTTTCCGACCAGGACGTGTGTTGAGCCATGACATGGTCTTTGGTGCACATGTTCACAGCCTACTACACCATCATTCAGCAGGCCAGGGACGATGCTGGGTTTAGCAGAGCTGTGTTGCAATCTATACGTCCGTGAACTCCTATCCACCTCTGAGGGGTACTGCTTTGGAGTTAATGAAGTTGAACGAGCAAGCACTCGAAGCAAAAATGACAGTTACCTTTTCCATAACTGGTGTTCTTTGAGATGTTTTGCTCATCTCTGTTCCACAACCTGCCCTTCCCCACTGTCGGAGTTTCCGGCAAGAAGGTACTGATGGTGGGGGAACCAATGGCACTCTATATACCGCAGCACGTGCACACCACTACAGGGGGCACCGGAGCCGGTCCCCTACAGATACTGCTGAGGGAAAAACTTCTGGCACTGGTGCATGTGGTGAGCGCACACACCTAAGTTGCATGGACATGAGCAACACATCTTGAACATCAGTTACGGAAAAGGTAACTGTCTTTTCTCTAGTGCTAGTTGTTGGAGGAGACTGGAACAGAGAAGCAATGTGCATCTATATTGTTGAAGATAAAGAAACAGTTCTGAAGTACTCTGGTGTTTCCATATTTTGAAATTAAAACAGAGGTCCAGATCTTAAACACATTTTCAATTTCAAACTTGTTTGTTAAAGCCAAAGCATAAGTGTTTTTGCAGAATCAAGACCTTAGTCTCACTGTATGTTCATTATAGAATATCAGGGTTGGAAGGGACCTCAGGAGGTCATCTAGTCCAACCCCCTGCTCAAAGCAGGACCAATCCCCAGACGCATTTTTACCCCAGTTCCCTGAATGGCCCCCTTAAGGATTGAACTCACAACCCTGGGTTTAGTAGCCTAATGCTCAAACCACTGAGCTATGTTGAGGGATATATGTACGTAGATGGGTATGAATATGCATTTCTGTGGTACTCATTGTAGTATGAGTTCCTCCCATACATTAATACATTTACCATATCTTCTAGAGCATTTTGTAATCCGCATTTTACTGATGGGGAACCTGGATACAGAGAGATTTAAGTGATTGCTCCAGGATCTCACAGGATGTCTGTGGCTTGTTTTCTGCCCAGATATGTCACTTTTTAGAAATCATGACTAAAATACCTAAACCATTTCTGAATACTAGGACTATCTTTAAAACTGGGCTTTCTCTGTGTTTTAAGGAAATTCTTAAGAGGTTTTGTGTTCAAATAAATCAAGTGATTTCATTTTAAAAGTTCAGACTCAGCATCTGTGTACTGCCCAGAATGTATTGTGACGGGTTGGATCCCCCTTCCGGGATGCCACCTGATATGCTGGGGTCCCACTGAGCCTGCCTGTCCTACCAGCCTGGGTTCCTCTTTCTCTGTGCTGCTATGACAGGCTCTCAAGCTCCCTTCCAGCACACAGACAGGTAGGGACACACCCAGCTGTAGTATCACACAGAGTCTGCAATCAACTCTGTACTCGGAGGGAATTCAGCGCCACTGCAGATTTCTTTGCTTCCTCGCAGAAAAAATGACTTTCTGGCGAGGAAGCAAAGGGAAGCCACAAGAGCGGTCATATGACCGTCCCAAGCAGTATATTTCAGGTGCCCAAGGCAGCCGTCAGAGAGGTAAATCACTGTGGGGCAGAGGGGCAAGACTGGGGAAGACCCGGCTGGAGGCTCCTACCCTGTGCTGGGCTCACTGCTAGTCCTGGCTGCGTCCTCTTCCCCTGCACGGCATCTCGGGCTTTGTCAGACCCATCCCCAGATTTCTCCCCCAGCTGTAGGAAGCTCTGCAAACTACCCCCCTCTTCCCGCTGTGTGCTTTATGCACCCATCGCTCCTCAGTTGCAGGGTGAGAGAGCCCTGTATAGGGAGCTGCTCCCCCCTCCGCCCAACCCCGTGCATCCAGACTCCCTTATACCCAGATCCTTCTGCTGAGGCGCGCGTACACACACACACACACACACCCTGCCAAGCCCTACTCCCCCTGCACCTGAACCACCCACCCTACCGAGCCCCAAACAGCTGCACCTGGATCCCCACACCACTGAGCCCCACTCTCCCAGCATCTGGACACCCACACTGAGCTCCCCACACTCAGACCCCTGCCAAGTTCTATCCCCCCCCACTCCCAGACTCCCCCATTACCATTGCACCCAGAACTTGCCCCCACAAGCCCCAGTGCTTCTAGATCTCCCCTGCACATGGATTCCCCACTGAGCCACTCGCACCCAGATTGCCCTACGCAGAACCCTCTCAACCCACACCTGGATCCCCCCCCACACTAAGCTTCTCTGCACTTAGATCCTGCCTTGCTGAGCCTGCCTGTGCACCTGGCATGGAGGGGCAGAGCCCTGGGGTGTTTCTGGGACCGACCCAGTCCTTGTGCTGTGTCAGGGTTGGGTGCAGCCTCAACGCTGAGTCTGTGTCCCAGGTGGGAGCTGCACGGTGATTTTCCACCTCTGTGGAGCCAGTGGCCTGTGCTCCTCAGTGCCATGTTGCAGAAATTTAAAATACTGTGTGCAGAATTTTTAGTTTTTGGGGTAGAATGCCCTCAGGAGTAGCTCTGTGTGGGAGGACTCAGCTCAGGGAATTGCCCAGCTCTTTGGTGTGCACACCCTCTGGAGTGTAAACCCAAATTATATTGTCTTGCACAGTATAGAGATCTATATAGCGTAAGCTCCTGAAATTTCCCCCTACCTCAATGTGGAGGAAGATATGCACAGCTTTTTGCTCCCTCGGTCATGAATTACACAAACTGGGGTTTGGAATAAACAAAAAATGTGTTTATTAACTACAAAAGATACATTTTAAGTGATTAGTAAGGGATAACAAACAGATCAAAGCAGATTACCAAGCAAATAAAACAAAACATCCAAAGTGAGCGTAATACACTAAGGAATACTGGCTAGAAATAATAATTTTTCTCTTAAATGTTGTTTCAAGCAGGTTACAGAGTTTCTTGAAGATATACTGCTCCGCTTGTATAACCCACACACCTCCTGAGTGTGGTCTTCTGTCCCATCTAGTGCGAGAGAGAGAGAGAGAGATTAATGAGTCTGCTCTACAGCTTTAGCTAACGGCCATATGGCTTTTAGATCATGCAGTAGAGGCTCATGCACTAAGCTTCAGAGGTCCTAGGTTCAATCCCACTCGCCAACGACTGAGGTCTGTCAGTGTTACAGCTTAAATCTCGCCTGATCTTTCTCGCCTGGGCTCAGTCCCCGTCTCCCCAAGCTTAATTCCTTTGTTTCTTTAGCTGTTTTCATCAGTCTTCCTTCTTGGGTTGGGAGGCAGTGGAGAAGAGCCAAGATTAAGTCACTCCCCAGCCTTAAATAGGATTTGCATATGGCGGGAATCCTTTGTTTCCCATCCTGTAGAAAAATACCAGCATTTTAAGATGGTATCCTGCACCAGGTGACATGATCACATGACCCTGCAGTGTCAAAGCAGCATCCCAGGAAACTTCTCAGGAAGGAGGGAGATTAGTATCTTCAAAGTCCTATTGTCCTTCCTAATGGCCCATTGAGGCTGATTGCATACTATTTGGTGGGCGTTCCCCACATTTACACACAGTTGTAATTGTTACATAGTCAATATCCCTAACTTCAGATACAGAAATGATACATGCATATAAATTGGATAATCCCATACAGTAAATCGTAACCTTTCCAGTGATACCTCACATGACCCATCTTGCATAAAACATGTCTTATAACAGGGGTAGGCAACCTATGGCACACTTGCCAAAGGCGACATGCAAGCTGATTTTCAATGGCACTCACACTGCCCGGGTCCTGGCCACTGGTCCGGGGGGCTCTGCATTTCAATTTAATTTTAAATGAAGCCTCTTAAACATTTTAAAAACCTTATTTACTTTACATACAACAATAGTTTAGTTATATATTATCGACTTATAGAAAGAGACCTTCTAAAAACGTTAAAATGTATTACTGGCACGCAAAACCTTAAATTAGGGTGAATAAATGAACATTTGGCACACCACTTCTGAAAGGTTGCCGACCCCTGACTTATAATATGAATATGGCATAACTAACTATTTTTATGAAGACTATGGGGCGTAATGTCACACATATGTTGGGCCACTGAGGAACCAAGAACTTACAAGCAAGTAAAAATAGTGTACTGCAGATGCACAGTATTATATTTCCCTCACAGATATGAGTTAAGAATGTGGTTATCCTGACGTATGTATTTGCCAGTCTGTCCATGCACTGAAATATGGTTGGTGGGTGTATTTGGATAGTGGAATAATTTAGCTTTTCCCTTCACTTCCCTTTCTTCTTTTTCTAAGGAAACTAAAGTTGGAAAACCTACATTAATGCAACATATGGCTGAAATATCATAATACTAAAAACAGAAAATTCAGTTACTATTTCCACAGCTGTAACTGAGCTAAACCGCTCATGTTCACAGAGGGCTTGTCTACACAGTGCTTTAGTCTGCACCAGAGAGGTGTAAATTCCAATGCTTACTAGTGTGTCATGCACTAACTGACCTATATGGACCCTGCTGGCATACACTAAAAGAACCCTAGTGTTTGTGAACATAGTACTATTTGAAACAGGAATACATTAATGCACACCAGAGAACTTTTAGTGCATACCAGCAAGGTCCACACAGATCTCTTACTATGCAACGTGCTAGTGCAGACTAAAATTTACATTACTCTGGCATGGACTAAAGCAGGGATTCTCAACCTTTTTCTTACTGACACCCCCTCCCCAACCCCATCATGCTATTAAAAACTCCATGCCCACCTGTGCCACAATAACTGGTTTTCTGCATATAAAAGCCAAGGCCAGCATTAGGGGTAGCAAACAGGGCAGTTGCCTGGGGCCCCATGTCACAGGGCCCCCCGTGAAGTTACATTGCTCAGGCTTTGGCTTCAGCCCCATGTAGTGGGGCTTTGGCTTTCTGCCTGTACCCTAGTGAGTGTAACCTTGGCCCTGCTTGGCAGAGTCCCTGAAATCTGCTTGCGGCCCCCCAGGGGGCCTCGGACACCTGGTTGAGAACCACTGGACTAAGGCATCATGTAGAAAACCCTAAGAGAGTAGCCATGCACAAGTCCAGAGTCTGGTGGCATGATTTTTCTTTGGGGTCTAAAGGGAAGTGCCATATATAGTCTTTTGCACTCGCATCCTACCTGGTGGGAGGGAGGAGTGTCCTTCTCTCCTCATCTCTACTTGCAAAGTATAGGTTGCCTGGGAGTGGAATTGTGGTATCCAGAATAGCTGTGTCTGACAGAGTGGAATATCAAGTGATGGATAAGACTACAATCAGAAAGTAGAATTTTCAGTGGTGAACAGTTGAGTTTTTTTGATGAACTTTGGTTCTGAGAGTTGGAAGGGAAAAGAGCATGTGCTTAGCCTGCTCTTTGTGCAGGTCTATGCTTAGTAATATAAAATACTTTCCTACAATCAAGGGGACAGTGTTCTTGATTACTCTAGGAACCAGAGCTTTGAAATTTCTGACTTTAGTGCTATAAAATTGCAACCATGTTAGGAAAGAATTTGTTCTTTTCCCTCTCCAAACTGCTGCTTCCTCCTCGTGACACACTTATGTATATCTTCATACAGTTGCATATGTCACTCAAGACATCAAACTTGATGAGCCAATGGTATGGTAAGTCCTATATAATCACAGAGTTGCATTAAGGCTTTTCTTGCACTTAATTCTATTTAAATTTGGATTTTAGATTAAAGTGATACTGGAGCATGAATTTTAGAAGATTAGATACTACTTACATTTTTTGAATTCCCAGACATACAGATAAACCAAGCATGGTTTAACTGCATCCATCTGTAAGTCATTGTCTTTCATTCAGACTGACCAACAGAGAATCTTTATTTCACCCAACTGAAACATGTATTTCAACTGGTTCCTTTTTTGGCTATTTTCCAAGCCCATCAGGACATTCTTGGTTTAAAAATAAAAATTGGGTAATGTAGACATTTTAATTTTTAGAACTAGAGGCCTGTTATTTGAGAGAGGGAGGAAATAGAAACCACACTTATTCTTTTCCAATTAAGTAGCAGCACTCTTATAATTCATGAAACCCTTAAAAATGGAGCTGAACTTTCAGTACCCCATTATTGTAACTGGTTGGAGTTATTTTGATTTGAAGAGTTCATACCTTCTTTCCTGTGTAATAATGGAATAGTTGCTTTTTCTGCTCCGGCTCCCTCGTGCTGACAGGCCACAATGGTGGTAATAGAGCTCACACATGATATTCTAGAATGCTAATTTAAAGAAGGATAAACCCTTTGATGATGTAAGTTGAGCTTTTCCACATGTAATTTCATAAATGCATTAGAAGACTACGCTGGTGATGGTGGACAATAAATGCAATACGGTGGATGCAGGCTGACAGACTTATTGGCCCTTTGTGCCTCTTGTACAGTATGGCCCTATTTTAGTTTTCTGGTTTGTATTCTGTTCAGCCCTGTGAAGAACCTGGGTCTGGTTTCACTTTCCCTGAACTGATGATGGTTGAAAACACTTCAAAAGAAATGCACTCCCCTGTGGAAAGGGGAAATATCTCTCACAATGAACCCTTTGGCCAGTCAAGAAACAGTGAGGTAAATCTCTTACAGTTCTCTTTGGCTGAAAGAACATCACAGGTGTACACAGCATGGAGTTGGGTGGGCTGCATACCAGAGAAAGAAAATACCTTTGTTTGGTAGTTATATTGTTTAAATACTTTTCTTTGGGGTATGTAAGTTTGGGAAGGGGTTTGTAACCTGGGGGTTGTGTGGATTCACCAGTCTGAGAAGTCCAAACAAAGCCTAAATACTCAAGTAAAGTTCCATGTTCTTTGCCTAAAGGCAGGTTTTATTAAATAACAAGATGCAAAAGGCCCAAAGTAATAGAAATGATTAAGAGACTTTCCTTCTTTTACAAACTTGGAGGGTGGAGAAGGGCACATGCTTCCCTCCTAGGTAGCCCTTTCTGTGTACTACGGAGAGCATCCTCCAAGGTCCTTCACTGGGTCTTTCTTTGCTGCTACCCTTGTCTAAGGCAGGAAGCCTATGTTTGGCTTCTTGTATATCACACATTTGCTCCTAGTCATGTGCCCTATGAGTACAGATTCTTGCTTTAAAGGTTCCAAGGGCCATAGCAGGCACACTGGCAGGTAGACATTTGTCTCAAGGCTCAGTGCCCTGTTAGAGTGTGAATTTGGTGCTTACAAAAACAGTGTTGCTAGTACTTGAGACTTAATCATTAATCTTGCAATATTTTGTGTGGCTTTTTTGTAAAATCCCAGCTGTTGGACTCAAGTGATGTAAGAATTTCAGGTTTCATTTTTTTAAAATAAATTTCTAGTCCTCAAGGTTGTAGTGCAAAGCTTAAAAATTTGAATGAAGTGCACTTTAGGCTCAAAACCCAGAAGGCAAATAAAAAGAACTCCAAATGTATTATTGTTCTTACTTTTAATGCTTGCTTCTCTTTGCTGCATCCATCTTGGGTCCGTGCCCTGTTGAAGTAAGTACAGCTCTAGAGGCAGTTGCAGGGGAGTGAAGCTGGAAGCCTACAGCTGAGTGGAAGGAAGCTGCTCCTGCCCCTGCTAACTCCTTCAGCTAGTCCCTGGAAACAGACTGGGACTATTTGTGGGTATGCCATAGCTTCGTTTAGTCCCTTTCCTCATTAGTTAGAGGTATCCATGAACTAGAGGTAAGGAGCGAGAGGATCCCTTAGTGCCTCTGTGCACCTGTGAGAGCAGAGATAGGCAACTTTGGATCGGCAGCAGCTCATGAAGAGTGTTACACCCCTTTGGGATGGGGAGCAAGCAGATACCAGACACAGTGTTGGTATATAATACTCTAAATGCTCTTTATTGATTATAAAACAATCGTTACTCACTCCACATTCATACTCCAACCATACTATACCAGAGTCCAAAGGTCAGAATGGTCCCGATGGTTAATCAAGGTTCCTTCTGTCAGGATAAGATGCAGAGAGCCGGCGAAAACCACATCTATATCACGTGGGACTCTGGATCAATAAACAACTCTGATTTTCAGAAATCGTAGTCATCCATTCCATCGTGTCATCGGTTCTTTACCTTTTGTTTACTAGGCCTTCTCCCCACACAATTCCAAAGAGACAATCCTGGGCAGCGGGCTGCCATGATCCAAGGCGTGCCATTTCCTCCAATTCTTACACAATTTTATATCAGTCTAGCTGCTGTTTTATTTCTTTTTCTGATGATTTTCCATATTTTTTTCGGAGCACAAGATTGTTTTTGCACAAAGAGTTCTAACAGTCCTTGACCTTAAGTCCTTGCTTCGGTTGCTAACTTGCAACACGCATTCATGTCAAGCACACGTCATTCATACCAGGCCTCAATGACCTATAACATATTACATGGATATATGAATTACAATGTATATTGATATCTGTCTCTCAACATTCCCCCTCTTGATACAATAATTAATGGCATTAATCATGTATCACTTTATAATTTCACAAGCAATTACATTTTATATATCATTTGCTCCAAAACTTCTTGTTGCTTTCTTATTCGGCAGTATAAACATAGCATAATAAAAGTTAACAAAATCATTAATGCTAATAATATCAGAATAGGATGTAGAATTAAATTTAGAAGAGCTGTGATACTGGGAGACCATCCTTTAAAAAAAACTATATCAATGAGAAATTACCAATTCTTCTTCTCCTTTCCCCAATTTTAATATTTGACCTTGTGGATCAAAATGTTTGTTTTTCCCAGCTGAGCATACTTAAATACATCCTTTGCATATTGCCTGATTTTTTTTTCGCTTTCATCAATCAGTTTTTCCCATTGTTCCCAATGTATCCCCAAATCAAAGGACCAGTCCACATCTTTTGGTTCCCAAACAATTTCCTTTTTTAAAAATAGAGGACCTCGGTAAGTAATTCCATTAATATTGATCTGTTACATTACATTTACATAACTCAATTGTGCCTTTTTCTGTCATACTTCCCCCAAAATACATGTTTTTCAGTGGTTACCGCACAAATACACTCAGTGCCCACAGAAATACTCTTGTGCCATTAGAAGCTAAATATTGCATGGTACATTGTGTGCTTGAATGGTTCAAATGACATCCCTCTAGGGACCACTTTAGTTGTGGGCACACCCATTTGCTTCGTCCACACTCTTCACAATGTTTTGTTAATTCTGCTAATTTATAATCCGCTTCTTCTTGAATCAAGTGTGTCCCACTTATTTTTATTTGCCAGAACTCTCCATTAATAATTTTTGGCAACACCCAGGCCATTGCTGCTTTTCTTTGCTTCCCTGTCTTGTGTAACAGCATTCTGCCTTTCCATTCTCCACTCAGAGTGGCTTGATGCCAATTAAACTCCATATATTTCCTTCATCCTGTAATTTGTTGGTTCCATATATGAGGATCTTTGAACCATTCAAAAGGCCATTGTCCATTACTTAACAGATTAACCATTCTCTCTATGTATTGTATCCCATAAGTTTGCACCTGTACACATCGTATTGCTAGTACAGTTTTATTGTCAATTTCAGATACACCAAATAGATTTACATTTAGAGACATTTTTGAGGCTTGGTCTTGTTTCGACTGGAGTTCCACTCTTCTTATTCCTTGTTCTGATAATGCACCAGAGTTGTGTGTCATGTGTCTGTATAGCCCCCAAAATCTTACCCAAAGCTGACATTTTCCCTTGTAATGTCTCCTATCAAATGAGTTTAAAGCTTCAGTTCCAATAATACCTATGATATTTTCTTCTGTGCCTCTCTTATTTCGTATAGTCCCGTCTCCCCATTGTTGTTGCCACGCTTGTAATAGAGGCAAGGCATATGGCATACACTCCGGATGTTGTGCACTTAACGTTTACTTGCACTCCTTCCAACCAGATAGTTTGATCCACAATAGTTGGGGCTTCGATTACTTCTTCCCTCCTAGATGGGTGCTCGTCTGCCATGATTCTTGGTGCAAACTTGTTTCCTGGTATCTGATTAACAAACATAAAAAAACCGACCATATCCCCGAAAATATATTCCCCCATTAATTTTCCTAAAGCAACTCAAACTGATCATTATGGAAGGATTTGCTATTACACTATATTCCCATAATTTAAGAGCCATTGACTCATTCCATCCCACATGCATATTAGCCAATTCTTGTTTATTAGTCACATCGAGGGTGACTACATCAAGTCTCAAACTCCAAAAGGTACAATTCAGAGTACTCATATTCAGATTGTTCTCATCATAACTAAATCTAAACCTTAGGTGACCTTCCCGCTCTTAGTATGTACAAATATATCTCCATTGCTCTTCCAAATCTTTTGGCTTTAGATATTCCCATGTCACATTTTTGCAGTCTTCCCACCATATTTCAAATTTTATCTCAAAAGGTTTTTCTTTACATGTAGTTTTGTTTGGTCCCATTTTTCCCATTCTGTCCTGCAAACAGTTGAATGTATTATTCCCTTTGATCCATATCTCCATCCTAGAGGTGCTCCCATATGTATATCCATGTACCTCTAAATTTCACCATATATTTTAAAAAAAAGCCAAAAACTGTATTTCCATTTTTTTAATTATGAAGATCCTCAATATTGAAGCCATGGCCATTATTTCATAGGAATAATGTCCGATGCGTCAGTCCATATTATTTTAAATACTTACACTAACCTCTTCTATCTTTGCTTGAGCTCTGGTATTATTTTTTTTCCTCAAAATATAACGCACAGAACACAATTCTTCTACTAAACACAAAATGCAAAGCAAAGCAAGCATAAGCAATAAACCAATTACAAAAATTGTAGCACTGTATCCACACTCCAAATCCAAGGCTTGTATAGGATAATCTCTGGGGCAATTGGGCATTCCTTTCCTTCTGTAAGAAACTAAAAGAAAAAGAAAGGAAATTATTTAATCTTTAGGCCATAACTTTAATTGTGATGTGTGGGCCCACTTTCCCTTTTCATCTCTTGTTAATCTGCACTACAGTAGGTGAAATTTTCTTCATGATGGAAAATGGTCCAACCCATTTAGATTCCAAGACATGATTTTTTTTGTTAATTTCAAATACATTACTCTCTCTCCAGTTTTCCATAAATTACTGTCCTGAGCCACACGAGAATCCACATAGTCTTGTTTTTCTCAATGGCGTCAGTTTAAATTCCATTTTCTTAAGTTCTATTGGTAACTCCCTTACCCATTCAGTAACTGATATCTCCTCTTCTTCTTCTGGGTACAATAAAGGGCTCCACAATCTCATAGGCCTTCCAAAGAGAATTTGATAAGTCTGGTAGCCAGTACCCAATCAATAACTACTTGGGATTGCCGCCAACACCATTGGCAATTTATCGTCCCATCTTTGCCAGTTTCTTGCACTATACGTAGAGCTTGTTTAATAGTTTGATTAATCTTTTCGACTGTCCCTGATGATTGAGGATGATACGGGATATGTAGTTGTTGTTTTATTCCTAAAGCTTTTAATAAACTTTTAATTACTCTTCTTACAAAATGTGGCCCATTATCTGAATCAATTATATTTGGAGTTCCATATCTACTAAACAGTACTTCCCACAACTTTATCATTCCAATATTTTTCGTTCCCTTCTCGCTTTTGATGACCTTTAATATGTCTTACTTTTATTTTTCCTGGGTGGTTCTCTCCCCCCCCCCCCCCAACCAGTCATGGATAGATTTCCAATCCTTCTTTTGAACCCCTTAGCTGTTTCCCAATTTTCTTTTTCCAAATCCCAATCCAGTACAACAGTCCTTGTACCACAAAGTCTGAATCCATATAGACATAAAGACAGTCTGCAACATTGTTTCTGTTTAAGCAGATCACTAAGAGCCCTGACTACTTCTCCCTAAGTTGAAGTCATACTTCTAGAACCAGAAATAAGTTTCCCCATCAATTTGTACAGCCGCATATCCCGTATATTTCTTAGAGTTATGAACTACCATCTGTAAACCAAAAACTTTTTTCTCTGAAGCTTAACACTTCATCTACTGGGGGTGCTTCTTCAGCTAACTTAAGGTTTAGTTTCTGGAAGTGGGCATTCATGCTCCTTGCCTTCTGTCAGGAAGGCTTATGGTAACATTATTGCTTGTTAGTTATTCTCATAAGTAACATCTCTCTTAGTTAACGTCAAGGTCCATTGGGCCATCCTGGTATTCGATACTCCTTTTCCCTGCATTTTGCCTAATAAAATATACTTCAGGGGAGAGTTAGGTGTTTGTATTATAATAAGGGCGGTGCCAGTAGTCAAAGCAAAAGCTTCAATGGCCCACACAGCAGCTAAACATTCTCTTTCACATCCCAAACTGCTGCTCCGTAGGGGTTAATCTTCTAGACTCGTATGGTACCAGTATTAACTTCCTGTCAATTTCTTGCATCAATACCGCCGCTAAACTTCGTTGAGTTGCTGCCAACTTAATCACAAACAGCTTGTTTATCTCTGGGAATTTCAATGCCGGAGCTTGCATCAAGGCTTGTTTTAAATTACAGAAAGCTTTTTTTTTTGTTCAGGCCCCCACTCCCATTCTACTTTCTTTTTTAGTAAATGCCACAAGGGTCCAGTTATCGTGTCAAAATTCTAGATGTGTTTCATTAAATAGTTACCTCCTAACATCACCTTCAACACATGAGAATCCTCTGGTCTTGGTCAATTCATTAATGGTTTCATCTTTTGTTGATCAACCTGAATTCCTTGTTCCCCGAGGGTCGCCCCCAAATAATTCACTGTCCTCTGCACTAGTTGGGTTCTCTTTATTAGCCTTGAAACTGGGGGGGGGGAAATAAACCCATTTCCTGGATGAGTCTCAACTCTTTTTTAGTCAGCTCAGTCACCTCCCCTTCAGTGTCCCATCCCCCCCATTAATATGTCCTTTACATATGAGGTGATATTCTCCCGATCCTCTTTGGATACTTGATCCAGCATTCGCACCACATGTTGGTGTGCACTAGCCAGAGTGCAATGTAGGCCTTGGGGAATTGTTTTAAATCAGTACTGTTGTCCCTTAAAAGTAAATACAAAGCGGCCCCAAGAATTGGGATGCAATGGAATGTCAAAAAAACAATTTGCCAAATCTCTAACAGAGAACCATTTAGGGGCTCCCTGTATTCTTCCCATTACTTGAGGTAGATCTGCTACTATTAGTGCCATAGCGTGGGTAGCTTTATTAATTTGTCTAAAATCCACTGTCAGTCTCCAATTTCCTGAGGCTTTTAATATGGGCCAAATTGGGCTATTGTATGAGGAATTCCCCTTTTCAATCACTCCCTGTTCTTCTAATTCAATTATTTTCTCAGTTCCTGCTTCTGCTTGCACAGGATATTTATATTGTCTCTGTGGTGGCACTTCATCTCCCACAATTTGAACACATGCTTAGATTTTAACATTCTGCTTTATTCTTAATCCATATATTGGGAAACTCCGTTACCCACACATCCTGTTGATCCAGTATAATCTCTTTCACTGCTTCTGCAGCACATATATCTGGAATGTACCCTGCTGTCATGACACTTTCCGTCCAGCCGGGTACAAGCCACAGAACTCCATTAGTTAAATCCAAAACTAACCGATTCCTCTTCAAAAAAAGGAGTCCTCAATATTTCTGTCTCAGCCACCTGATCTATCTGAAGCATTTGTTCTTTACAACAGAAATCCCCCACACTCTCTCTCTCTCTCTCTCTCTCTCTCTCTCTCTGGGTATAGCTATTTCTACTGAATGATACATTTTTCCTGCAACTCCTTCCGCAATAAAGGAGGCTGCTGTAATAATTTGACACATCGAGTCAAATCACAACTTCTATTTACAATATGTACACCAGCCCCACTATCCAATAGGGCATCTTTGGGTCCATTATCTCCCACAATGACAGTTGTCCTAGGCCTCCCGTTTGAATCCCATCTTAATCTAGTTACCATCTCCCACTCCTGAGGGCCCATTTCCAGTGGGAGCAACTTGGCATCGGGGCTTCCCTATAGAGCAGGTTTCTCTGAATCCTCAGTTTGCATAGCTGAAACCTTTTTCTGCTCCTTAAACATTTCTTCTTCCATCCTTTGCATTTCTTTGATCAATTCATCAGTACGTCTCCCATTCCACTTATCCACATCTACTCCCCTCAATTTCAAATACCTCCAAGCGATATTCTGAATCACATTACTCCCTTATGGGGCTCATTTTGATTATTCCACCCTCTACCTCTTTGGGGTGGGGTGTTTTGTCTTCTACCATGACCTCTTCATCTCTTACTGTATCCTGATCTATAAGCACTCTCATTTGAATATGTTATTGCTTCAATGAAATGTACTCTGGATTTCAACCCTTCTACCTGGCTTCCCCCTTTCATCATTCATTGGCATACTATCCAGTGCTCCAGTACATCCATAACAATTAACCCCTCATTCTGGACTGCTTGGTTCATGAAATTAGTAGACATCGCTAATAAATTTCTGTCCAAGCCTTCAAACACATCATTCCAAAATTCCCTCTGATTCAAATCAACTGCCATCAAAGAGTCAGCTGTGATGTGTCTGGTGACCTCCGCCCGGGGATTAGTCACTGGTTGTATTTCTCCGACAATAATCCCAATGTTGTTCTCCTTAACAGGTAATCCCCTGGGTGAATCTCCAGGCTTCATGTAATCTGCACTGGATAACATCTTCATGGGTCTTTGACCTACCTCTTTTCCTAACAGCATAATAAATCGTGGTATCAGCTGGTGTGCTTCTGGCTGGCTGTCCAAAGTATTTTTCACTCCATCTACTGCCTGTCTAATCTCTCCAGTGGTAGCTGCCGTGATTAACCTATAAGATTCACTCATATTTAAATTCTCTGTTCCTCCTAATTCTGCCCACTGTACTAACCATGTAGGTAAATTTTTCATATTCACTGGGCCTAATGACTTTACCATCAACTGTAAGTCTGATGAACTCGCAGGAATTACTTGTCTGCTCTGACTGTAGCTCCCCCGTTGCATCTTTAATGGTTGATCTCCTTTCTATCACTGCTACAGACTTTTCTGGCTTAGGCTCTCCTGGCCAGTTTCTTATCTCTTCCCTCAACTTAGTATAAAACCCCTCTCAAAGTTGGTCAAATTCCCTTGTCTCTTGACCACCCTCACAGATCCTCTCCATACCAGATATCATTGGAATCCAAATCTCTCATTTTGACACACAGCTGCAACTTGCAGCTCCTGTATTTTCACTTGCTTTTTCAATGCTGCTATAGTTTTCTGACACCAACTGTGAGAAATGCTTGCGATCTCCTCTTCCTTAGTCAAATCTCAAATTAACTGTTTCATTCCTATCACTTGATGGTCTAATTTATCTTTGTCTGCTTTAATCTTTTCCCAATCCATCATTTTTTCCCTCCAATTCCCTATTTTGTTTCCCCATTTGTTCTTACTGAGTGTGCATTATATGTTCCTGCCTCACTTCCCGTTCCAAATGTTCCTGGCAAGTTTTAAAATTCTCTTGTAATATTTGTAACTCCGCACAGACTTCCCTCCCCCCCCTTACATGCAGTTGCCTTTTTTACAGCTTGCCACAACAGCCATACTATGGCAGTTTGCTTTTTTACTGGCATTAGGCTTGTACAGCTGTACATATTTCTCAAACATGTTTTCTAAGGTATCAAGTATTATACCCTGTTCCACTGCACCTTTCCACCCAAGGGTATGTCCCAAATGTAATAATCTTCTCTAACAGAGAAGGGCTTTAACTTTAGTACCCTGGGGTGCCTCTTCCACCCACTTACTTCTCTTCTTAAACAGTGTTTTAAACATTATTACACTAACACCACGTGGTGTCTCCCCACATATATAAAAAGCTTAAAAATGTGAATGAAGTGCACTTTAGGCTCAAAATCCAGAAGGTAAATAAAAAGAACTCCAAATGTATTATTGTTCTTACTTTTAATGCTTGCTTCTCTTTGCTGCATCCATCTTGGGTCCGTGCCCTGTTGAAGTAAGTACAGCTCTAGAGGCAGTTGCAGGGGAGTGAAGCTGGAAGCCTACAGCTGAGTGGAAGGAAGCTGCTCCTGCCCCTGCTAACTCCTTCAGCTAGTCCCTGGAAACAGACTGGGACTATTTGTGGGTATGCCATAGCTTCGTTTAGTCCCTTTCCTCATTAGTTAGAGGTATCCATGAGATAAGGAGGGCGGAGGGGGCGCAAATCCCTTAGTGCTTCTGTGCACCTGTGGTAGCAGAGAATAGGCACTTTGGATGGGCAGCAGTTCATGAAGGTACGACAGAAAGGTGGCTTAAAAGGAGCCACCAGCTATGCACCACTCCCTGGCTTCAGACCTACAGTTACAGAGATCTGCACTGGGGACAAAAGAGTCAGTTCCCCAGCTTCTCCCCTCCTCCTATGCCTCCTCTTTAGTCTCTGTTGGCCTCTGAAACTACTAAACCTTCTCTTGTCTCATGGAAGCCAATCAGGGAGAAAGATAGCCCTGGAGCTCAGAGCCTCCTTTGTCTTTTTTCCACCTGCTCATAGTGTGATTAGCAGTCCTAGGTACAGGCAGCTGAAACCACTCCTTTAGTGATGTCAGATTGGAGACCACTCGTATAAAGTGAGATCTATAGTAGTTTAAGCAGATTCCCAGATCATCTCAATTCTGTGCTCCCCACACATATTCTTCATATTCTTCACTCAAGGGCTCTCTTCTCTCTATTTAGCATAGTGCCAGTTGGGCCAAAGTATGTGGTAGCTTTCTCATGTGAATAAATGTTTGACAGTTAGATTGAGGCTACCAAATGCATTTTTACTTGGATATCAAGACAGTTCTCTAAGAGTTAAACTGAAATAGTAAATCACATTCTTTCAGTATATAGTTGAATGAAAGTAAATTTAAAATATAAATACTTGAATTATAAAATTGATTAAGGTAATGAAATGGGAAGACCGATATCTAACCAGCAAACACATTAGGTTTCAATTTTGCTGTAGAAAATATTTGTAAAAATACATAGTTTTCTCTGCAACCAGATTATTTTTATAATAAACAATCCTTGCAAGAGCACAGCTGTAGATTAGCAAGCAGATTTTATTTTTTGAGCACTGAAGGTTTTTATGGATGAAGGATACAATGAGACTTTAAGGCTCAACATTTCAAGTAATGTTTGAAATGTTGGAATAAGTATTTTGATAACTTTTAAGCTACATTTCTAAAAATGTTTTGTGTTTAACACATTTTTATTGTAACTTCTCAATAATGGCTTCACGTTGCTGATATGCTATAACTTTTGGCTACTTCAGTCTAGATCCTAGCCTTAAATTTGCAGATACATATTACAAGTTATATACAAGAACTGTTCTTACAAAATTCATAGCAATGTGCTATAATAACTATAATTACTTGGGTATTGTTGAGCCCAAAAGGTTTGTTTTCAAGTGGCATAAAATCCAATTACTGTTTTAAGAAAAAGTATTGATAATGTTTAATGTTTCAAAGTTAGGTACACAGCAAAAAAAATTTTTTTTCATATAAATATGTGCAGCTCAATTCTCTAGAGCAGTGATACTCAGACCTCAGTGGTTCAGGAGCCAAATTAGCAATCAACATTACCCAAAAGAGCCACAGTAGTGTGAATTCATTGTTTTATTTACTATAATTAGGGCCTTACCATGGCCAAAGGTTTTAAAATTGGTCAGTTTCACGTTTTCCAGTGTTTACATCTGAAATTTTACTATGTTGTAACCATGGAAGTCCCAACCCAAAAGATACCTGGCGGTGGGTCTGATCTCCTCTTCGTCCCAGCAGAGCAGCCATGCAAGGGAACGACAAGTCTTGTCTCTTCCCAGCCCAGCGGGGACTTGTAGCTAAGAATCCTGGCTAGGGCACTCTCAGCAGTCAGGGGAGATCAGATTTCATGGGGAAGGGCTTATTTCATGGCCTGTGACCCGTTTTTTATGGCCATGAAATTGGTAGGGCCCTCACTATAGTACTATATATTCATATTTAAACAGTATGACAGGAAATATTTAGTGTTATATATATATATATATATAGTGACAAAGTTTCTCCTCTATCTTGGTGGGTCCTGCGCTTATTGGCGGATTTTCTTGCCTCAGAGATTCACCATGTGGGTTGGGGAACAGCCCAGAGACCTTCCCCTCTGGAAGAACCCACAGTCAAAGGTCAATTGGGAGGTTTGGGGGGAACCCGGGCCCACCCTCTACTCCGGGTTCCAGCCCAGGGCCCTGTGGACTGCAGCTGTCTATAGTGCCTCCTGTAACAGCTGCATGATAGCTACAACTCCCTGGGCTACTTCCCCATGGCCTCCTCCAAACACCTTCCTTATTCTCACCACAGGACCTTCCTCCTGGTGTCTGATAACACTTTTGCTCCTCAGTCCTCCAACAGCCCACCCTCTCAGCTCCTTGCACCTCTTGCTCCCAGCTCCTCACACTCACACCACAAACTGAAGTGAGCTCCTTTTAAAACCCAGGTGCCCTGATCAGCCTGCCTTAATTGATTCTAGCAGCTTCTTCTTAATTGGCTCCAGGTTTTCTAATTAGCCTGCCTTCCTGAACTGGTTCTAGCAGGTTTCTGATTACTCTAGTGCAGGCCCTGCTCTGGTCACTCAGGGAACAGAAAACTACTCATCCAGTGACCAGTATATTTGCCCTCTACCAGACTCCTGTACCCCACTGGTCTGGGTCTGTCACAATATATAAAAAAATTCTTACAACAAAATAATTGACCAAGTATTATTATTTTATCAACTACAATTGGTTGATAACATAATAAAAGCATCCTGATCGGTTAATAATTAAATCACACAGGTTTTTAATATTATGTGCTGCAAAGAGCCCCAGGAGACACATTAGAACTGCTTGTGGTTCGTGAACCTGGATCTGAGTATCCCTGCTCTAAAGCGCATACAGTGGATTAAACTGGCAAAAACATACCACAATCTAACCCTGTGTAGATTGTAAAGTTCTTGGGAAGGGATCTTCTGAGCCTTGTACAGCACTGAGCATACTTGTGCTGGAGATCAGTATTTAATAATAATGTCAGTAAAAACTCCAGCTCTGCTGAAAAGTCTCCGTGAAGAGATCGGTCTTGCAGCAAGCCTGGAAGATCTATATTCTTCAAGCTGTCAAGAGTAGAATCTGCTTGCGCACTCTCTCTCAAAGTAGAACATTTTACTGAAAATACTCTGCTCCTCAATATGCCAAACTAGGGACAGTCAGTCAAGGTCTAAGCCGTAAAGGTCAAAAGGGCAAATAAACACCTTGAATTGCACTGGGTAGCTAATGACAGTGCAATCTCTGGAGCACAGGAGTAACGTGTCTGAAATAGCATTAGACTATTTTGAACCATTTTCCATAATTTAGCAGCCACCTCTCTCAAACAGCCAGCATTGACACACAAATCGAATACAGAATCCGCTGTGCCAGCACATCCTTTAGAAGACGACTCAAACGAGTCTTCAATGATAGGGATCTGCAAACAGGCACCAAGGTCTTGGTTTACAAGGCCGTTGTCATCCCCACCCTTCTCTATGGGTGTGAGATCTGGGTAACCTACAGACGACATCTCAAGCAGCTGGAGTGGTTCCAGCGCTGCTGCCTCTGGAAGATTCTCAGGATCCGCTGGGAAGACCGATGCACTAACATCAGCATTCTCTCTGCAGCCAACATCAGCAGTATAGAAGTGCATGTCATGAAACACCAACTCTGCTGGGCTGGCAACTGTGTCCACAGGCCTGAAACTTGCCTCCCGAAGCAAGTACTTTTCTCTCAGTTAAGTCAGGGAAGAAGGGCTCGTGGAGGGCAGCGGGAGCTCTTCAGAGACATACTGAAATTACACCTTGAAAAGGGAGGAATCAACCCAACAAACTGGGAAGACTTGGCACGGAACAGAACACAGTAGCACCACACCTTACACCAAGCCACAGCTCGCTTTGAGGAGAACAAACACGCTAATGAGACAGAGAAGTCTGTCACTCGCATGACTGCCCAGCCCCTCCTCCTCCCTTGGTGATGATTTATGTCTCTACCAGCTGCTCCAGGTGCCTGAACCATCCTGCCTGTGCTACTGGGGAGGGGCACATGTCTGTTCTTGCAGCTTCCCTTTGCTTCCCTGTCGGAAGTCTTTTTTCTGTAGGGAAGAAAAGAAATCCGCAGCGGACGTGAATTCTGTGCACGTGCAGTGATGCAGAATTGCCCTAGGAGTAAATTATATATACACACAAAATAAGTTGGCATGGGTGGCTGATCTTTGTCCTCTGCCACAAAATGATAGTCAACCAATATAAATATCATAGTGTGTAGTATATCCAGACTGAAAAGGATCAAGGAAATCAAAGACTGCAAATACTGTTGCCACAAATTTCTCAATCCCATCAAGCAAAACCAGATGGCAATTGCTGAGATAGTTTGAGCCAGGGCCTAACAGTCACGTGTTTAAGAGATACTGGCACTTTGTCTTCGCCTTTAAGGGAGGCATTGACAAATCCATCAGTAGTGACTGAAGAGGTGAATGGATGGAAATCTCAAGTGCAACATATGGCTGCTTAAGCATTTCGGGAACATTAGTGAGTGGAAGTGGATGGGACTGAAGCAGAGAGAACTTCAGGTAAAATGTTCAGAAGCACATAGATGCTTCAGAAAATTTTACCCTTCACTTCAAATCCTTTCTGTCATAGATATGCTAACATGGTGCTGGCCTAGATTGATTTCCACAAAGTAAATTGGAAACACAGCAAGAAACATTCAAGTCTGTTTCTGTGCAATATGAGCTGGAATGTCCACGCTCTTTGCTGCCTGACACAATTTTCTGCTCATCAGAACTATGCCATGTGGTGGAGGCAAAGAACCCTCTTTTCTTCTTCCTCACTTGGCCTGGCAAGGCTTAAATAAATAAAAAAAAATTATGCTGCAGTTTGTCAATGCAGGATGTAATTTTCATCATTGGTTCACTAGATGCCTCATTGTAAACCCAGGTGCCCTGTGAGGAAGCACATGTTCTCTCCTGTGTGAGTAATGAAAAACAGCTAACTTCCTTTTCAAAATAATTTTGTTAAAATAGCTACTGTATTGTATAACAGGCTCTGTATAACAGAGAAAACTTTAAAAATTCACTTCTCTCTCAGGAGGAGGGTGGTTTGTGTATGCGAGAGAAATAATTGCCATTTACAAAACTGTCAGTGTTTGAGTACAGAAGATTTAAATCCCCTAGTGAGGATGTATTATTGTACAGTAGAAATCTCCTACCCTGAAAGGTCCTTAAATGCAAGTTGGTGCCTATACAAACTGAAAGATTACCTTAAAAAAAATTCAAGAAGAGCACTTCTCAAGTCATTTTTTCCTCAGATAACTGCTGTTCTTCCACCAACACATTCAGTTTTTTCCCCTAATAAATACTTAAGGATCTCTTCTTTTCACTCCCCCCAACACTCCATCTTTTTCTATTTGAATCCTGGCAGTAGCACTGTTTAACTTATGGTCAATTAAAGTAACTTGGAACACTCCCCTAGTAGCCAACCCAGGGAGAATGAGTCTTTGCCATAGTTATAGTGGCTGTGCAGTGAATGCGAGCAGTAGTATGAACTTGTATTTGTCAGCTAAATAGTTCTGACTAAAAATACCTGTAAGGAACAGATATCTGCTATAACAAGTTGCCAGTCACGTACAGAGCCCAGTGTCAGTAATTAACACTGAATAACAAAGAATAGTAATAATTCAATCCTGTATTTTCTGTTTCTCAATACAATGCAGACAGGCCTGGTGCAAGGATATTTTGCGCCCTATGCAAAACTTCCACCTTGTGCTCCCCCTCCTCCCCCCCCCCTTTGCACATCGGTTCATTGAGGGGTAAATACTAATAAGCTTTTATAGACCCCAGGGGCCAGCCGTGCCCAGGGACTGCTCCCCAGACCAGGTTCCCCCCCCCACCCCCTGAACTCCCCTGGAGGGTGCACAGTCCCCCCGCGAGCCCTCCCCACCCCACCCTTGCAGTCCCTGCCCCGAGTCCATTCACTGGCTTTGCCAGGTTTAGGCTGCTGCAGCAGCTCGGCAGGGAGGAGCCGCCTTCCAGAGGCACCGGAGAGCCAGAGTGTCCCGCTTGCAGTGGCGGCGAGCCCCAGCCATGGAGGAGCCAGCGCGGCGCGGGGGGTAGCAACCCTGCAAAGGTGGTGCCGCCCCTCCTGCCCAGGCTGCGACCCGGTGCCCCCTCCCCCTGGGGGCTTCTGCAGGCTGTAGTGGATGCATGCAGGCGCCGGTCCCCATCCGCCCCCCTGGCTCTCCCCTCGCCTAGGGTTACCATATTTCAACAATCAAAAAAGAGGATGGGGGGGGAGAGCCCTGCCCTAGCCCCACCCCTGCCTCCTTCTGAGACCCCTCCACCCTATCTGCCCCGCTAGAATCCTACCCTCTACCTATCCCCACACTGTCCCAACTCTTATCCACACCTCCGGGACTCCCACGCCCCATCCAACCATTCCCTGCCCCCTCACAGGACTCCTAGCACTCCTGACCCATCCAACCCCCTCTGCTCCCTGTCCCCTGACTGCTCCGATCCTTTTCCACACCCCAGCCCCCTGACAGCCTCCCCCAGAACTCCCGACCTGTCCAATCCTCCTCCTGCTCCCTGACTGCCCCCTCCCCCCTTGGGACTCTCCTTACCATGCCCATGCTGGTCAGTCGCTGGCTTCACGTGGAGGCAAAACACGCTGCCGCGTGCACAGCCCCTCCCCCGCAGAATGGTGAGGCAATTGGGGGGGGGACAGTGGTGGCTCACACGCTCAGGAGCCGCAGAACTTGAGTGTGGTGAGGGAGGAGCCAGGGGCTGCAGGCGGCGGCCTCTGCGTGCTCCCCAGCTCCCCCCTCGCTGCGCTCGGGCTCTGCAGCTCCCAGGAGTGTGAGCTGCCACTCCCAGAGCAGGCTCAGGGCCCCGCGCCCCGGCGGCGGCTCACATGCCTGGGAGTCGCAGAGCCCAAGTGCCACGAGGTGGGAGCCAGGGGGCGCATGGGGGTCGGTGCCCGCAGGCATCCGCTACAGCCTGCAGGAGCCCCCAGAGGGGAGGGGGGTGCGGCTGCCCCCAGCTAGCGGCACTGCCGCCTTTGCAGGGCTGCTGCTCCCCCTGTGCCGTGCCGGCTCCTCCATGGCTGGGGCTCGCCGCCCCCGCAAGCCCATGCCCTGGCTCTCCGATGCCTCCGGAAGGCGGCTCCTCCCTGCCGAGCCTGGGCTCCGCTTTTTGGTGTCTCCAACCACTTGGTGCCCTAGGCGATTGCCTAGTTTGCTTAGTGGTTGCACCGGCCCTGAATGCAGGCATCTCTCAAGCTGAGCTATCAAACTGTGACCCTTCCTGGCCATGTTGGGACAGTACCCTGGGAGCCTCCATGCTTCCGTGTTCACCAGTACCCCATGACATTGCTGAAAAATGCAATCATTCTTCTAATGTGACTGCTGTGATTACAGAACTGCTCCATTTAGGAATCCTGTTTGTTTATCTTGTTGTTGGGATGTTTAGTGTAGGAATGTATTTGTTTACTTTAATAGGTGGGCTATCTAGAAAAACAAGCAGGAAGGCAAAGAATGGCTCAAGATAAGCCACTGCTTGGTAAATGTTTAAGGGTTGTTAAGAGGCAATGTGCAAAATATTAGCTTTGAAGATTCTGCCTCTTCTCCAGCCAGCCTACAAAACTGATTTTATACAGGACAAGAAAAGGACTATGAACACAGAAGAATGAAAACTACAATAGGGTTTTTAAAAAGATGCTGTCAAGTTTGTGGGTGTAACCAAACTGAGAGAGACAACACTATGTTTCGGGGTGTCTGGAGAAGTTAGTGTTAGAACAAAGGCCATATACTCGCCTATTATCCCAGCTGTTCCCCATGGCTATAAACTCCCTTTCCCATATATGAACATATAGCACGACAATCAATCAAAGAGGCTCAACAAATGTATCCTATTTACAGCCCCAACAGATGTATTCTATTTACCCCTAAAAAGGAATTTAAAAATTCCTTAGGTCAGCAGAAAGTATGCACGTTAAGTCATTTGTTAATGGGTATAAAAAGGCTTGCTCTACGCTTGTAAGGTGTGCTCCTCCCTCTGGCATGAGTCGAGGGGGACACCCGCTCAGCTGACTGATCAATAAAGAACTTGAAGCCGTCTTCTAGACTCCCGTGCCTCCTTGGGGTAATTGGGCAGCTCCAGGGGGAAACGAGCCCATTTGGCTAACATTAGGATTGCCTAGGTTACTATCGGGGTGGCAGGCCTTTAGGTAAGATAAAATAATCTACATGCATGTCTAAAATTCTTTTTTTCTGTATGCTTTGTTCTTACTGCAAAATAAACACATTGGTTTTAAAAATGCACATTTGTCACAGTGCAGATACCTACATTCATTCAGACCTTCTGGGTAAGATTAGTTAATATCCAGGGTAGTGTGGCTCAGGGAGAGAATAGAATTCCAGCCCACGTTAGATAAAGGCAAGAGACCTGGCATGTGAGAGGGTGCACTCAGAGAGACCGTAAAGGGGACCGAGATGCATTTAGTCCGTAACGATGACACCCACACATTTTGGAAGAAAGAATTGGGCTAATAGCAAGGAACTGCTAAACAAGACTGTTAAGTGGCTAATTTTCAAATCTATGAGGATAACAAAAGAGCTTAATTACTTCACCACCACCTCCTTAAAAAATCCTTGTATACACATCTTAAAGGGATAATGAAAAGACAAAATCATCTCACTTTCTAGTTCTTATGCACTAGCACAGTAGTGCAGATTTTGGCTTAGAAGTGCTCCTGGAAATCATCTTTTTATTGAATCTCTTCTTGTTTATTGATAACACTTATTTTTTCACTTTTAGTATGTTTTCAATAAAAGCTCTGAGCTTTTAGACTTTTAACGTTTATAAGAGTTCTTTGTCACAAGTGAAGGTTTACTTTGAGATGTAATATTGTATATTTGGTTGTCGCCACAGGGCTGCAGAATGTACATTTTATTTAATTCAGCTCTTAGAAGCTGTTTCAGGAGGGGAAGTGAAAAAAAATCTTGAATTTCTACACTCTCAAAGACTAAGCAAAAATTAACTTTATGTGCATACTTTTCTTTGGGTAACTGTTTAAAAAACAAACAAAGAAACAAAAACCCAAAGCAAGCTAGGGGGATTTATAGTTATTCAAGGACTGTAGAGGCCCCAAAGAATCCTCTTTGATTTGTTTTACAACTCTGCAGCAGCACAGTTTTGCATTGAGAATGCCAACTAAGTATATTATTTCTCTTTTCTGGGAAGAACCTTATTATAGCAGAAGCAGGAAATATTGAGCATTTACTTAACTTTCTAAAAAGGCTTTATTATATTTTATGTCAACCTCAATGGATACAAACATGCAATATCTCAATTTATATTTTATTACATTAGGGATCTATGCTCGTTACAGCAAGCAACAAAAGGAAAGGAGAATAGATTATCTAAATCGATCAGCACAATTTCTATCATTGATGAGTCTAAGATATTTTGTAAGGTGTGTACTAAACGGCCTTCCCCACATTTTGTTAACCTCCTTCACTGTGGAGCTGTTAGTTACTGCATTTTTAGGAAATGGCTAATAAGCCGTTCTGGTTTTTAATATATACCATGTACTCCAGTTAAAACAAAAATAACTTTATTTAAATCTAATAGCAGGAGTTCAGAAGAGCATTTCTATGCTAACATTTATGCTTATTAACATGCTGGCCTTGCATTTAAATATATGCCTCTTCCCCACTTTCTTTGTGATGCTTCTATTAAAGGCATAGAAAATTAAGTGTAAATTACATTACCTGTGGAACATCTCTTCACATTTACATAAACTCACGTTTACTAAATTGCACCAAGAGGGAAAACGCAACGTAATTATATCATAATTGTATAATCAGTTGACTGTGATTATATTTTCTGTCTTGATGCAATTTAGTAAACGGGAGTTTGTGTAAATGGGTAGTAATGTTCCTCCGTTAATGTAATTTATGTAGTTTTCAGAGAGATTTTTTGTAGAAATGGGAATTAGATACATTTTCTTTTAAGTTAATGTTTCTTTCTAGGATTCAAAATGCATTTGCCTAATGCCCTTTTCTGATGGCATCAGATGGCTTTCTTTGAGAATAACTCACAATTTGTCTCTGTTTAAATCTAGGACACACAGACACTAATCTTTGAAGCTGGAAATAATGGAGAATTCATTTCCTCAATGTAAAGCTTTTCCATTTCCTCAGTTCCATTCAGCATTTTTAATGTAAATGTACAGTAGTAGCTGGCATTATAGCAGGTCTTTGCAGGAAGAAGGCATACATGGGTAAAATGAGGGACATTTGTGAGATCTGACAGCCAATTTTAGTTGAGTGATTGCAAAAGAGATTTTATTTCAATTATTTCTCAATTTAATGCATCATGAAGAAAGTATTTTCCCCACAATGCAAGCAGTTTAGAAAGTGGCCTTTATTATTAGCAAATAATAGAAAATTATATTGAAGGCTTTAATATAAAGGAAATGCATTTCATTGCTAGATTGTATCTTGCCATAATTTATGTAGTAATAGTTTATTACTGCTTGTAGTACTCCAAATATTCAACATTTGTACCTTGACAAAATCTTTCAAACTTGGGTGTCTAAATCCATATTGAAACTCTCCACTAATGTGGCTCCTTACCTGCTCGTATGTTTTATGGTGTTTAAACCTGTCTACACTAGGTACGATCACAGTTTATTTTAAAAATACACTTTTTCCCATTTAGACAAGGCCTAAGAAAAAATTGTACTAATTTGGCTAAAACAGTTTAGAAAATGACTTAGTGAAATCGGTGCAATATAATTGTTTGGATGCTCTTATTTTGGTTAAGCTAACTTTACTGATTTAACTTAAATTAGTGAGGAATCTAATTTAAGATAAATAGATATAAGAAAATCTTAACCAAAATAAGTATCCACACATTGTCACCTTCAGGCTTGACTCCTATAATGCATGTTATATTAATGTATGTTAATGGCTACCACTTGGAAGGTACAACTATTGCAAAATGCGACTGCCGACACTTAGGTTCTGTATTTTGCACTACAATATTGTATAACTTCTGAGGTACTGTTTACCTAGTGTTTCAATAGTCAAGGACTCAATTATGAGTCGTGTTATGACACATTCTTGCTGTGGTCAAGCATGACAGTTGAGATCAGCTTTGACTGATGCATCTTTTGGAACTTGTGGGAACAAGCAATAGGGTGTTCTTAAAAAAAACAAGACTGTTTCCAGAGTTCATTTTGGCTAATCCTCCATCAGAACCTGAATCTTGCAGTTTCCAGGTCAAGATACAATATGCGTTTCTCTGATCACGGTTGTCTTTGTGGGTTGGTAATTTCCCCTATCCTTTTTGTCCACTGAGATCCTTTTAGTCTGTATTCCTATGGCTTGCATGTAGGGCTTTTCTTTTGTTTGGAGAGCGGTATCAATTCTTTATTTTTTTGCACAGAACAGATATTTGTAAAGTACCTGATCCAGGTTTTAGGTAAATATTGTATATTAATTGTAGAAATTGAAACTATTATTATTTATTTGTGCTACCATAGTGCATTGGATCCCTAATTATGGATTAGGAGCCCATTGTGCGATGTGCTGTATAAACACAGAACAGAAAGGCAGTTCTTCCCCCAAGGAACTTACAGCCCAAATAAACTAGATATTCAGGTGCATGGGTGCCCTTATATGTTTGTGAATAAGATGCATTGAGATACCTTGTTTACAAAAGACACTATATTTAAAAAAAAACCTTTTCTGAAACTAAAATAGCAACTAATTTTGTAAATTAATAAGCAGCTCTTCACAAAGTGTGGAATGATGAGATTGATGCAAGTGGGAACATTTCCCCCCTTAGTTTTCATCACTTCTCCTACTTGTCCAAGAAGTAAGTGTAACAGATTTTGCGAAGTCTAAGTGTTCACTTGACTAATTGTGTTAGGGCAAGAGGGGCTTTTTTGTTCAGGAACACATCTACTGAGTCACATTGCTACTTGAAATTCTCACTTCTTGAGCTGCTTAACAGAAACCTTGAATAGGATGAATACACTTAACTGATATCTCATTACATAACATTTTTTAGTAGTATGGCTTTTGAAACCACTCGGGTGCTGATTATAAAGTAAGCAATTTAAGGATAAAGTTGCTGCAGGACCTGTTAACCTAGCTTGGGGAAAACCTACTTTAAATTGATTTTTTTTTTTCAGAATCCAAATCTTCGGGGAAACCAGACATAATGCAATCCTTTTGTTAATAGAGTGGGTATGCTACCAAGCAGCACATTTCAGTGTCCAAGCAAAATTTTCATCAGATTGTGAATCTTACTCTGCTGATGTTTATTTTGCTAACTCAGTGTTCGAGCTGAGTTGGTTTTTTTGAGGTTGTTTTACTGAGATTGCATTAAAGGTGGTTGTTGCAGTATTAGGGATACTTTTCCTTTTAAATCTGGGACTTGATCAGGGGCTTTTTTGCAACTTTCTCTGATCAGAATGTTGCTTTATTGCACTTTTAAAAAATGTAAAGTTTTTTTAGTGTGCTTATTAGGTTTTAGTTACAACAAACTAGTAACAAGTTTGAATAGTGCTTTAGGATTTTATTGGAACTTAGACATTAGTGTTGATTTTGTAGGCCCTTCAAAATACACTTGCCAATACTTTGCCCAAAAAAACCCCAAAAAAACAAAAAACTTTTTCAGGGATTAAACAATTAAACCATAATGGGTTTTATAATTTTGTAACATCCATTAGAAGAAAACTGACCTTGCTGTTTGTGTTTGCAATATATTGTAAAAGTATTGCACGCTATACATGAAAGGAAATACGGAGCCATAACGTGTCTAAGAAATAAATAAATAGCTTGTCTAATATTCTCCTTTATTTATTGCCTGGCAGCTTTCTTGTGAAATAGACATATTGACTCAGACAAGCGTATTTGAGAAGGTACTTTAGAAGTAGTTCTCAGCAGTAGCACTATGGAAAACCCACTGACCTGTAAAAGTGTGCTGCTGAGTGCAGTATGTCCATCTGGACGGTGAATGTATTTGATTATTCACTAATGGTGCTACTGATCCTGAAGATGTTTTAATGCATCCATCACTTTGAAAGAACTCTGTTTTCCTCAGCACTTACAATCAATTGTTATATGAAAACAAATTGAATAACTCTAGCAGAGAATGAGCCTCAAGGTTTAGTTTACAAAAGTAACCAGACTTAAAGATTATGAAAGAAACCAGCTGAAAGTGGTGTTTGCATTTTCAGAAAAATACGCTTTTGTCTGAATTTGTTTATTATGGTTAGCAATGGGAATGTCCTTGACCTAAAAATATTTTACCTCCTTCAGTTTTCAGAAAAAATAAATGAAAACAGTTTTTATGGGCCAGATTAATCCACATGTACAACTCCCACTGAAGACTGCGTGCACTAAACTGGACAGTTGATAGCTCATTAATTATCTTAAATTTATGCTTGCAATAACTTTCTTTGGACTAAAATCTGCTGCTGTATATTAACTGAGTAGAAACTAATCAAACTTGAATCTGATAGTAAATTCTGGAAAAGTATCACAGTATTGTGGGCCTTTTAATGATTTAATAAAACTTCCAACTTTCCTTTAAGTAAGGAATGTGGTTTAAGATTTTAGAAATTTAATTTGAAGAACAGTACTGCTCCCAGTGACTTTTTCTGTTACTTTTTAATGTCTGTCTATATAGATGGATACCTTTTCTTTTCTCACAGGTACATGGACAAAATGGGGCTTTGACATGGTGTGTTTTTTGACAGACACCCTTTCTATCCTCCTTCCTTTCAGAGTCCCAGTTTCTGAGCTGTCTACCAGGGTAAAAGACAGGGCTGATTAGACATGCTTCCATCTTGTTTGACAAGAGCAGACTGACTTCTGGACCAAATTCCTTTGTTTTAATGTCTCAATGTATTTTTTTAAAAACCGTAAAGTACTGAAGTGATGGCACACCATTTAAGTTATATGAAGCAGTTTCCTCCTGTGCTATTGATTATACAAGAGCTAGGGCCCTTAACAGGGTCTTTATCTCAAAAGACACACCATCAACTTGACATTCACACTACTGTGCAAAAAATGAAAAAAATGTATACCTAGGGTAACATGGTGGTGATTCTTTCAAGTGTAATCCATTACACTGCATAAGGAATTCCTCTAAAGCACTCTGAAAAGTGACTCTCTAAAAAGGCATTGGGGGTTCCATCTCTAGCGCCCTGGGGCCCATTGTTTTTTGACAGGATAACCCAAAAGTGACTGAGGGCATCACTTTAAGATAATGAGGTTATTCTAACATTTTTATTATCATAATGGTAAGAAGTGAGTAAAGAATCTAACTTGATTTTTTTTTTTTAAGGTCCCAGGCTATTTGTAGAGATAGCTGTGAGAACATTTTACTTTATAAACTGAGAAAAATTGATATGGAAACCACTGATATCATAATAAACATTTAACCCGCAATGCTGCCTTTAATCACTCTTCAGAGTGGAACCACACTTTAAAGTAACCTTCAAAAAAGATCATTATTAAATACTTCTCTTGTGAAAACAGTAAAAATCAGGTATAGTCTGAATGTAATATATATAATAGTGCTGTGCTGAAATATTTAAGAGGAGAGTTGTGGTGATTAACCTGACAGAGGGCAGTGTCCCCCTCTAACTACTGCTAAATCATCCCTATCAGAGATGACTTGTTTTGGGGATGAATATTTCTAAGGAAATGGATCACTTGATGATTACCTGTTCTGTTCATTCCCTCTGAGGCACCTGGCATTGGCCATTGTTGGAAGATGGGCCAGATGGACTTTTGGTCTGACCCAGTATGGCTGTGCTTATTTTTTTTATGCATAGATTTCTTGTTGTTGGACTGAAGCAGATTTCTGAAATTATTTATTTGACGCAAACTTTCTGAGGTTGATTATCATCAGGCTTGGACCCATCCCCCCTTCTGACTTGCATAAATTGAGCTCAGTATATATACAGTTGGTACTCAGGTTTAGGTTGTGAAATAAATTTATCTTGTTTAAGTAGGTAAAGTGCCAAATAAACAAATGCCTGATTGCCTTACTCCTATTTTTTACGTGTGTAAAGCCTTGGAATACAGGGTATATTACAGTGTCTGTCTTGATAGGCAAAAAGATGTTTTTCAATCATGTTGGCTCAGTCATGTTAGCTTAACATGATAGGAAAAGCCCTCTTAGGGCCATGTTTGTTCACACTGTATTAACATACACCTCTACCTCGATATAACGCTGTCCTCGGGAGCCAAAAAATCTTACCGTGTTATAGGTGAAACCGCGTTATATCGAACTTGCTTTGATCCGATGGAGTGCGCAGCCCTGCCCCCCCCCCCCCCCGGAGCACTACTTTACTGCATTATATCAGAATTTGTGTTATATCGGGTCGCATTATATCGGGGTAGAGGTGTATTAGTTGGTTGAGTTATTCCACAGGCCCTCCCACAGGTTGCAATGCTGCCAGGTAATGCACCTTCAAATGTGCTAGGTTGTGTCTAAATGGGGCTTTACAGTTGTATTAAGCTAACTCAGCTGAGAGAAAAGAACTAAGTTTCATTATTAATAGCTCAATATCTGCTCATTTATGTCATTTTTCTGGGGAGGGAGTGGGAAAGTGAATTGCAGGATTTCACCGAATGTAACTGCAGGTTGTGAAGGATGTAGTATACATGCATCATATGAAGACATTTCTTCCTGGAACCTACTCCTTCATTGAACAATCAACTGGCTGACAAAAAATGTCACTCAAGAAACAAAATGTAGCAGCAGTGCACATTTCCAAAGTGATTATCTTTGGACTAAATATGACCACTTTTCATTGTAATTCTGTCTTCCTTTTCAAAATATGGGAGTATATGAGCATCTCTTGTAAGGAAGGATACTGTATTTGCACAGATAGCCTAACTACAAGATACTCTGATACTTTTTCATGTGGGGGAGAGCAAGACTTAAGTTTCCAATGTGATCTCTATGTTGGCAGCATTGTGAAATTGACTAGAGTTCAGATTTCTGAAGCTCTGTATGTCTGATTTTTAAATATTTCAATATTTATTTTTAAAACATTCAAGTTTTGATAGAGTACCCCCGTAAAAGTAGATAGGTTTTTAAAAAGAATAAAAATTGTATTTATTTTTCTGCACCCCAACTACAGTTTAGAAAGGTGTTTTGGTCCTTCTTTGTGTAGGTCAGAGAACTACAGCATCAAATAGACTCATGCCTCCTTTGTCTTGTTATTCTGTCCTGCTACCCCTCAATTTTCATTCTTGCTTGTGCTGTTGTTAATCATGTTTTTGCAGAGCATGGATAAGAATAAGCATGTAAACTACCTCTAAAGTAGTGCAAGAGTGATGACTTCGTGCTAGTCCAGAAGAAAAGTGCAATGGACCATCAATGTACAGTGAATGGAATTAACTCTACACCAAATGCACAAATTAGACAAACATGAAAAATAAAGAAATGTTTCTCTAATTTTTCAATTAGAATAATCTCAGGTGTTATCTGTAACAATTAATAGGTGTAACATTTTCACAAAAGAAATGTAATTTTCAAATTGATGGAGTTATTCTGTAGGAATCAGGTTTTGTCATTTGACTACAATGAAAACAAAGAAGAGGACTAAAATATAGAGAAAGGGAGTGGCATAAAAAGAGAAGGAAACTGACTTCCAGAACCAATTAAAATATGACTACTTTATTAATAGCACTTCTAGCTCCCTTAGTATTTGTGTGTGTTCATGCTTGTGACATCTTGGACAGGAAACATCATAATAAGTGAGTGTAGATGTGCTTGTGATGGAAGTCCTCTTGTAAGTTGGATGGAAACGCCAGAAAAATTAATTTTGCTGATAATGGTTGAGTAATCATTTCTCCCTCCCCAGTAGCAGCTTTCTTTTAATTATCCAAACATCTGTTTTTAACTCCAGGACTGTTCTCCATTTGAGTAGATGTAATATAAGCTCCCCCTATTAGTGCATTTGCAATAAGCTTAGTTGAGGAAACAGCAAAGAAAAGGATTTTTTAAAGTATTTTTATTAAAGATGTTCATTGTAAAAATACAGATGAAAATATTTACTTATAAGCTTCATAGCTACAATACCATCAACATGAGAAAAAAAGACTAATAGTGAGCATTCACTTCATATATTTGGTGCATAATGCCATTTAAAAAATTCTTAGGGTTTTGTGATTATAATATCGAGCAGTCATTCTTCTAAATTTGGAGAAACGGAGATCTTTTGTTTTTCTATAAATTTTAATGAAATTCTGGAAAGACTATGACAGGCTCTTTAGTGCATCAATAAGGCTATGGTAACATATTTCTTGTTTTCCTAGGAGTATCTTCCATTACCTTAATATGTGCAGCAAATTAGTCATAACAATCATTTCACTTGGGAATAGTGGTGAATTAAGGCAGGGTTTTAGCATTGACATTACCAGCTCAGCTCATTTTTACTGCCAAAAAACTCAATAAGAGTTGTAGCAATGGTTTGAGCGGTATTAGTTGCTGTATTAGTTTACTATTATAATATATACACTGGGAATTCTTAATAAAAGGACATTAAAGTAAATAATGCACACATAGCATTTAGTAGTCAACTGGGGCTGATTTGCCTAGACAGAGATGGACTTTCTGATTGATCATATCCATTACAGCAAGATTGTATTAGTTTTAGATAACGAATCAGTAATTATGTGCATAGTCTAATGATTAATAAGTTTTAGTTGGTTCATACTGTCAGAGGTATAGATGTTAATTCTCTATTAGATGAATTTTAGTTCATGGTCTTATTGATTTAGTCTACTTTGGGACTATGGATTACTACCTGTAAATGTGTATTGTCAGGGTTGTGGAAAACACTGGGGTGAAGGTTTCAGAAAGAACAATCCGGTATGTGTTTTCTGTGGTTTTTATCATATCTTTTCTTCATTGGCTTATTATAAAGTTTTAAAAACATCTACACTACTATGGAGTATTTTTGGGAACATAACCTATACTTGAAACATTTTTGATACTACAAAAATCAGGGTCTAACTTAATTTGTGATTTTAAATTTTTAGCATAAAGTTTCAAGGGAAGTGATTAGAACATCAAGATTATTGTTATGCCTATTCAATCTACTAGGAAAAAATAAAAATAAAATTTAAACTGTCTAGAAGCCTGAAGGGGAATGGGTGGAGTTATTAGTGGTTAGGGACATGAGTACTTCATGGAATAAGTCACCATTAGATGTTAGAGAGGAGAGATGGATAGAGTTGTAAACTCAGTGTTTGGAGGTGGTTTGCTTTGCTAGAATGTAGAAACTTCTTATAACATAGTTATGTAAAAATCTGGCTGGCTTATCTTATTTTCTAGTCTTCACAATAGGTGGCTTCTCATTCTAATTGTAGGAAATGTGAGCGCTGCTGATTGATTTAACAAATGAATATTAGAGCTAGTTGAAATTTGAAAAATGTAAATGGAATTTCTGTGAAAAATTTCACAATTTTGTTTACCTTTTCAACAAGCTCTGTATCAGTGTATGGATTTATTTGACTCCATGTGCCTAACATTGAAGGAGATGCTAAGAAACAAGGATATAACTGACTGAGGTAATTAAAACAGACATTTCTTCTAAAGTAAAATGTAAGAATGTCACAAATTAAGTAGCAAGATGTAGAGGATTTATGCTTTCTCCAAAAGTGTAGAAAGTTGCTTAGTTTGAGTTTTTCGAGAACAAATGAGCCTTTGAAAAATATGTCCAAGTGGAAGAGCAAAACACACTGAACTTCCCCCTGCAAGAGGGACATGTCGACGCCATTTTCATCATCAAAATTTAGCAGTGATGATTTAAATTTCTGTCTTAGGTCTTCCAACAGTTCTTCAGTATCTGCTTCATTTGGAAACAGTCTTTGTTTCTGTGACACCCAAAATATGGCAGTGACCAGTAATTATGTTCTTAACAAGGCATTGAAAGCTCAGCTAGCAACCCTGTAGGCAGGTCTCAAGGTGCCAAATCCAGGCTTTCTGGTACTTGTCCCTAGAGAGCATGTCTGATTTAGCAGCATCTACACAGCTGCAGGGAGATGTAATTCCCAGCTCAGGTAAATCTACACATGCTAGTTGTGCTTCTTCTTGTGCCTAAAAATAACAGTGTGACAATGGTTCAGGCTAACCACCCAGGTACATTCCCAGGGGGATGGGCAGGGTTGTAGTTCAGCGATTATTCCTAGTTGTCATCTACACTGCTGCAACCACATTGCTATTTTTATGTACTACACAAGCAGTATGTATGTCTACCCAAGCTGGGAATTATACCTCTCAGCTACAGTGTGAGACACCCTAAGGCTTGTCCTCACTGCAGTGTTAACTTAAGTGTAGCTGACTGGAACGAACTCCTCTCACCTTAGCCTAGCTCAAATGAGAGCAGTCACATTGCAAAGCACATGAGCAGCACAAAATGTTTGGATTAGCAGCAAGAGTGGCTAAATCCCACTGCATTACTAACTTGAGAATCAGCAGCAATCAAGTTTCAACCTGCATACTCTGATGGGCCAACTAGCTCGAGTTTAAAGCCTTTTAAATCAAGATAGAGATTTTTGTGTGTGCACAGAAGTCAGAGTGGGTGCAACACCTGGGTTATAACCTGAGCTAACACTGCAATGAAGACAAGCACTATCTGATGAGATGGTGAGCAATGTCTGCTAGGGTGAGAGACAGATAATAAAAGGCAGGTTCTTTTGCTTAATTGGGGGGAGATCTGAACTGTCACTGTGAAGCTTTCTAGGAAAGGAGTCTGAGTGGGATTGGGCAGAGGGACCACCTGGGATAATTTTGGACTTCTTTAGCCAAGAGTTGTGTGGTATGTGACTTAGGGAATGTCTATACGTACAGTGCTGCAGTGCATCTGGTGAAGATGCTCTGTGCTAATGGAGAGAGCTCTCCCGTCAGCATACTAAAACCACTTCTGTGAGTGGCAAAAGCCACGTCGGCGGGAGAAGCTCTCATGCCGACATAGCACTGTCCACACCAGCACTCATGTCACTGTAACTTATGTGGCTCGGGCGTGATTTATTCACATCCCTGAGTGACTGCCAACGTAAGTCATAGTGTACACATAGCCTTACCTCATAGGCACAGGGAGTTCTGAGGTATGACTGCATATTTTTATGAACGTTCAAGCAAGACAATCCTGTAACAGTGTCATTTGAAAGGGAAGGACTTGAGCTTGAGAGGAAACTTGCAATGTTTTCTGCTTACATCACCTTCAGTATAACACGAAAGGAGTACTTTAAATGAGTGATTGAAATACTTTACCCTGTATAATACTTTTCCAGATAGATTTAAACTTTCAAGTTCACACTTAAATGTTGCTGTGGGGGGTTGAAGGACAAAGTAAAGGAAGACCTAAAAGAATTAATATTGACAAATAAGGTTAATCAAACAGTAAAAAAAATGTCCAAATAGGCACAAGTATCTATAGAGGGAATGGTATGTTCTATTTAATGTTATATTTTATGATTCAACATCTGGGAAAAAAACCCTCAGAATATTGTCAGTTGCTCAAGATGCCGTTCAAGAATGCAGAGGAAAATATGACAGAGGTCTGCAACATTTGCTCAAAGTAACGAAAATAAAATGAAAGAAATGGGAACTTCACAGATGCAGTCCTTTTCAACTTCTGAGACAAACTATTTAAACTTCATTAAGAAAGAAATAACAGCCAATGTAGTACTAATGCATGTTGTAGAAAGTAGAAGTTCTTCTACAGGCATAGTCAGCCTCATGATTAGTTGACTAAAAAAGGAAGATTAATGTTCCAAAATGGTGAAAAATTGCAGAAGTAGAATCACAGAAGACAGGACAATTAAATTTAGAATATGAAGAATTTTTAACACTTCTATCCTGCTAGTTTAGCATCAGTTAAGCACATTTTTAGCATGTTCTGATTAATATGATAGATATTTGTTAATAAAATTTGTTAATAGAAGTCAAGGTGCTGAATGAGGACGTAATTTGACCGTTATATCAATAGGTAAGGGGAGATACAAAAGAGTAGTAGGCCTCACTAGTTAGTAGACTAGGAACTTGACTATTGTATTTTTTATTTATATTGAGGTAGTGCCTAAAGGCCACAACCAAGTTGTTCCCCATTATCCTAGGATTTATACAAACACATAGTAAATGATGTTTTACTTACAGAATTGCCGCTTTTCATTTTAGAAAATCTCTCTCTTATGGGTAAGGAATAAATGTTTCCAAAGTGAATCACCTAGTATGTGTTCTGTGTTGCATCTCCATTCTCTCAAACCCTGCCCCTCCAGTGCCTTCAATCTCCAAAGGGTTGGTGGGGTGGGGGACGATACACTGTTTCTTTGGTTTGGAGAACATTATCTCGTGCTGTTCAGAATTAATACTGTACATTTTTAATTAAATATTTAATTTAAGGAAACCTAATTTAGTGTGAATGCTGAAGTTACAGGATTTGTAAAAAGATTTTTTCAGCCACAAAAATGATTAGGTCTGTTTCAAAGCTACCAAAAATAGCAGTCCCTCTTAATGTATATTTTAAATAAGTATTGATGTATCTGTGATCAGTGTATTGGACATTCTTTGTACTGCAGCAACACAAGGAAAAATGGTTAGACTTAGATGAAGTTTGAAAAGTGGACTTTTAGTCTTAGATGAGAATCTCTGCTCTTGTGAACTAGTCTTAGCTAATGTTACTTTATTGCTTAATACTTTTTTAAATGAGTATATGGACAGGGGATTTAAGTGATATAATCTGGCTAATTTAATAAATGACAGATATTTCTATTAGTGGAATCCCAACTCAAGTAACAGTCATATTTAAGTTAAGTAATTTATACTGAATGCCTAAAACTCTTAATCCACATGGGAATTGAAAGCTTTAGAAGTGGCCTTTACAGCGTTTTGGTCAGAGCATGCAGGGAAAAGTTTATACAGTTTTGGTTTTGTGTTCATTAAGGCAAAAATGTTGTTGTTGATCCCATTTGCTTCTGCTTAATAATGACACTTAGCTCATAGATAGCAATTTTCATTAATAGATTTCCAAGTGCTTTACAAAGGATGGAAAGAGTTCCTGTTTTACAGACAGGGAGACTGAGATAGAGAAGAGAATAAATATATCCAAGATCAGAGGCTACATCAGTAAGTAGAGATGGGAATAGAATTCAGATCACCTGATTCCCAGCATAGTGCCCTAGCCATTGGACTACAGTGATTTCTATAACTTTATTTTGTAAGAAACTGTAGCAGGGAAAAGATGGTCTTGTGATTAGGACATTGCACTGGGTCTTGGGAGATCTGGGTTAAAATCCTGCCAAAGATTTTGTCTGTCTTTGAGCAAATTGTTTAACCAGTTTGTGTTTCAGTTCTTCATTTATAAAAGGGAATGGATAATACTTCCCTACGTCTGAAGGGTGTTGTTGAGATCAAATCCATAAACTCTTGGGATACTGTGGTACAGATACTATGGCATTGGGGGGCCACATGAGTACACAGAAAGGAAAAAAAAAAAGTGTGGCAAACAAGTGGAAAGAGGACTCATGTAATTCAGCTGTTCAGTTCAGTGATTATAATCTGAGGTCTTGGAGACCGCTGCCTTATGAATGTGGTATCGCCCATGGTAGGGAATGCTGTATCATATTTAGCTTTCACTAAGGAATGTATTTTTAATAGTTACCATTTTTTTTAAAAGCATACTTTATAAAGGAAATATTTCACTTTTGTAAGGTTACCAGCATTTATCCCAATAATTATAGAACACACTCTGGGGCCACAAAAGTTACTATACATTTGCTATCATCTATATTACTCTTTCTCATTGTTCTTGTTATTACCATCCCTATTGAACACTAAAATACTCTGTCTGTGCTAGGAATATAAATTATAAAGGCTATTTTCACATGGTAGATCTACTTTATTCTGAATTTGATCGTTACACTGGTGTATGCTTTCCGTCCTCTTAGAGATGTGGAAGGGAGGAAATTGGTGCAGCTTTCAGAGAGCAAGTAGCAACTCCACTGCACACTCCTGTCCTTCCTGGGAGCCAAGAAAGACCCTCTGTAAGTTTGGAATCCAGGCACAAGACCTGTGCAGCGCTATCAGCCAGGATGTAGTGTCAAAAATTGAGACAAGAATTAATTTTGTAAGAAGCAAAATTAATTCCCCTGCAGAGTTTTATGCTCCACTTGAGGTTTGGGAGGGAAAGTGTAGTGGGGAGTAGCTAGTGGCAGCTCAGCTGCTAAGTAAGCAGCAGCGCAAAAGGGAAATGCAAAGGATAAGGTTCATCTGGGATCTGCAGGGCTGTGCCCTGCCTTGGGTTTTATGGTGTTTATAAGTAGGGCCCTACCAAATTCATGGTCCATTTTGGTCAATTTCACAGTCATAGGGTAATAAAATTAGTCAATTTCACATTTTCAGATGTTGACATCTGAAATTTCATGGTGTTGTAACTGTGTGGGTCTTGATCCAAAAGGGGTTTGTGGGGGGGGTCGCAAAGCTGTTTTAGGGGTGTCACGGGATTGCCACCCTCACTTCTGAGCTGCCTTCAGACCTGAGGGAGAAGTCTGATTTCATGGTCCATGACACCTTTTTTCATGACCGTGAATTTGGTAGGGCCCTATATATAAGGCACATCTCTTCCCTATTCCACAAATCTACACCCTCCTCTTGAGAACAGAATGACTGACTCCTTAAGCACCTATCTAATGTGCAGGGGGAAAAAGCTGCCTTATCATGGGAGGACTTAAATCTACTGGAGGTCTTATGCTGCTATTATTAAAACATCTATGGAATTTCTAAAAACAATAGATGATGCCTTAAATCAAGAAGTATTGCATCCAACATGAGGGAGAACTATGTATATTAGTCCTCATTTTGATAGATAAAGAGGAATTAGTGGTTGTCTTTTTACAACAGCAGTGTAGATTTCAGGGTAAACATACAACAACATCTGTGTGAGAGAACCCAGTAGTCTATCCATTTATTGTGCTATTTCACAAAACCTAAATCTAACCATCGCTAACCACAAAGCTTTGTTGCAGTATATTAAAGGTGGTCTTAAAGTTGTAATATTCTGATTTTCATCCTGCATTGTTTTTTATCTATATGTATTAATTACTGTAGAAATTTAATTGTCTTACTATAGTGTCAGGTTTCAGAGTAACAGCCGTGTTAGTCTGTATCCGCAAAAAGAAGAACAGGAGTACTTGTGGCACCTTGATGCATCCGAAGAAGTGGGCTGTAGTCCACAAAAGCTTATGCTCTAATAAATTTGTTAGTCTCTAAGGTGCCACAAGTACTCCTGTTCTTCTTTTTACTATAGTGTCTGACTCTAATGAATAATTTTCAAAGAAGTGGACTGCCACTTTCTCGGCACATTGTGTTTGCATCTTAATGAACGTTTTCTGCTTGGTCATGATCCAAATGGGAATATATTTACATAATGCTAATCAAGCTCTTGTTCTTTGCCTTTGGGGGAAGACTTTAAATTTATTTTTAGTCTGTACATGTACAGTAGAACCTCAGAGTTGCAAATGCCAGAGTTATAAACTGATTGGCCAACCACACACCTCATTTGGAACCAAAAGTAGCAATCACGCAGCAGCAGAGACCCCCCCCCCCCAAAAAAAAAAGTAAATACAGTACAATACTCTGTTAAATGTAAGCCACTAAAAAAAATAAAGGGAAAGTAATATTTTTGACAAGTTAAGGAAACTCTGCTTGTTTCATTTAAATTAAGATGTTAAAAGCAGCATTTTTCTTCTGCATAGTAAAGTTTCAAAGCTGTATTAAGTCAATGTACAGTTGTAAACTTTTGAAAGAACAACCATAATGTTTGTTCAGAGTTACGAACAACCTCCATTCCCAAGGTGTTCGTAACTCTGAGGTTCTATTGTATCTAATACATGAATTCAGCAACTAGTTACTAAACTACGAATAACTTATACAGTAGAAACTGGTAACACTGTCCATCCTGCATGCTATATATTTGAATATACCTCTTTAAAAATGTTTTCTAGATTATATATTGTAATACTTAGTTATAGAAAACATTTAAATTTTGATCATTCATTGGGGAGGGTGGGATGAATTTTAACAGACCCTTTTCTGCGTACATTTTAGATTTCATAAAGCTTCAGTTTTTTCATTGTCCATATAACAATGGCTCTGCTGATAGTGTGATGTTGTTGGCAGGCAACTGGTGAGGACTAAGCTCTCAGTCAGAACCAACCTTAAAAATTACTTCAGGTCTTGCATCTTGAAAAACAATGGGAATTTTTGTTTGTTCTAAACTTAAATGTAAAATTGAACCAACTTGGAATTTAGAAAAGCAGGCCACTTTTAGCCAACAGTATTGTACTTTCTCAGTATAAATGGTTTGTGTCCAAATAGTAAATGGGGGCACATGAAAGAGTACTTGGGTGATGAAATTTACTGTTTCTTAGTAGAAAAAAGAATAATGGATGCTTTGGCACAATATACATTATAATCTGTCCTCTGTCAAGTAGGAGTCAGAAAACTGTTATCCACTGATGTTTTATTTGTTTGTTTTTGCCAGTTTTTCCTGTGCCCTGTGGAAATAGGAAATGGTATTATTCAAATTTTAATGAAGTTTATTAAGTTCAACAGAAAAATCTTATCAAGGCACAAAATGTAGGCAACATTTAAGTATTTAAGCTATTTCCATTCAACTGACTAGGTTCTTGTTTTAAAACATTTGAGTTGTGTTTTGTCTAAAATTCCATGAATTGAAAGATGTGACTAAGAGGTTCTTTTTCTGGTGCCTTCCACTGAGTCAAGCAGAAAATGTTGCTTGTTACAGTCTCCCTCATTGAAACATTTTCTTTCTGGAAGAAATAAGTATATAGGGTTATGCCAATGAAGTATAGGCATATGAATCAGCACTTCAAGAAATCAAAATCACATTATAAATGTGTGAAAGAATGAACTTCTCAAGGATGTTTTTAACTGTGAAAGTTTGGCCCCTAATGGTTGTTGAAAAGCAAACCATAAGGTAGCTGTGGCTGATGCAGAAGTCTTTATTTAAAACCAAAATCAAATTGGACCGTATACTGACAGCAGTGACGAATCTATGTATCCAAGGCCTGCACTCCAAAAGGGGCTTAAACAACAGCTGCCTTGTTGTAGGTGTTGCTTACACTGCTTAGGCCTTGTCTACACTACAGGAAAAAGTCAATCTAAGCTACGCAATTTGAGTTACATGAATAGCATAACTCAAGTTGACGTAGCTTAGATCTACTTACCGCAGGGTCCATACTCCGCGATGTTGTCTCCTGTCAACTCCCCTTACTCTTCTCAATACGGTGGAGTACAGGAGTTGACAGAAGAGAAGACCCGCTAAATCGACTGCCGATGTATCGATCACCGCATGTCGATCCCCTGGTAAGTGTAGACAAGCCCTTAGTCTGCAGTAGAAGCGCAATAGGAGCTTTGCTCCTGAGTTCTGGCAGAGCCGCCATCACAAGAGCGAGCAAGACAGAAATTATTCTGCATGTAATTGATCCTCATCTTCCTCTTTGTGGGAGAGGAGTGCCAACCCCAGGCAGAAGTGTTCCTTCTTTGCTCAGTCAGTGAAGAGAGCGACAACAGATGGACCCCAAGCCACAGGAACAAGCAGGGAAGTTTGCCTTCCATAATCAGGAAAGAGCAGGAGTGGTTCCTGGGGTAGGGAAAATAGATACTGTCTCTTTCTATTGGAATTAATATCTCTTCACCTGAAGATAGGTGCCATGATGTGTGAAAGGGAGAAAGAGAGATTTGAGAGGTGGAAAATCCAGATGGAAGAAGGTATGTAGAAAAAAGAAAACAATGGAGAGAAGTTGAAAAAAAACCCAAGAGCAAAGGTGAATGAAGAGAGAAGGAAAGGCTAATTACCAGACCAGAGCTGAGGAATTTTTGCAGTAAATCCAGTTAAGAAGGGAGGAAGTAAATAGAGTAAACCAAAGTCAGTATAAGGAGGATGGTTGTCTAGTGGATAGGACACTGGACTTGGACTCTAGACTTAGATTTAGTTTCCATCTAGCCACAGAAATTTTGTGTAACTTTGAACAAATCACCTAATCTACCACGTGTCTCAGTTTCCCTATCTGTAAAGTGGGGATAGTACTGACCTACCTCACAGGGGAGTTGTGAGGATAAATATATGATTTTGAGGTGCTCAGATACTGTGGTGATGATATATAATACGTGGTTGGAGAGAAGTGTCCAGAGGAGATTAGACTTTCTTTTTTAAATTATTAAACTTATTACAAAGAATTACAGTGTGGGAAAGCCAACTCTGAAAAAGAAAGAAGAAAAGATACACAGTAGAAAGAAACATGGAAAGAAGGAATCCAAAGGAGAAGCAGTTAAAATGTACTTTTGTCATCTTCTTGGGGCAAATAAAGAATAAAGTAGAGAAACTTGTCAGGGACTTTTTGGCTTATGGTAGGGACAGGACTGTTAGTGAATCTGTACTTTTATTAAAGTACCTGCCCTATGCACTCGAGTATGCTTTGTGCAGATGGGCCCTCATGTTTCTGAGCAGCTTGACAATTAATGTACACACACCCCCATGTTTGGGTTGCTGTGGTTAAATCTGTCATCTAGCAGGCCCAACTGTACCCAAGTTTCCTTTGTCAAGTATCAGGGGGTAGCCGTGTTAGTCTGTATCTACAAAAACAACAAAGAGTCTGGTGGCACTTTAAAGACTAACAGATTTATTTGGGCATAAGCTTTCGTGAGTAAAAACCTCACTTCTTCGGATGCTTTCACTCTATGTATCCGAAGAAGTGAGGTTTTTACTCACGAAAGCTTATGCCCAAGTTTCCTTTGGTGTGTCTATTCCAAACACCAATTAAATGTTTGCAATTATAATTGGATGACACTGAGTATGCCAGTCCAGCTCCCCAATTATAATTGTCACAAAAATGCAAAGGGGATTAAGTTATTTGGTTGTTTCATGCAACCTTCCTTAGGGGACTGTTTCTCCCAGGTATAGACCACAGTCGTCTGTTAACATCCTAATGGGAGAAAACATATGAGAAATAATCCATTAGCAGTGATAAATTACAGAGCCTGAGAGTGCATCTTCTACTCTTGTAAGATCATACAGAAATTGATTCACATGGGAAATTTTGTTTGTGTAAGGACTGCAAGAGTGGGCCAACGGTAGAAAAAGGAGAAGCTAACGTTGAGCAAAGCTCTAAATAACAGTAGTGAACAAGTGACTAAGGGTATGTCTACACTGCCAAAAAAAATCCCACCCCTCTGTGTCAGTGAGTCTCAGAGGGTGGGTCAACTGACTTGGGCTTGTGATAAGGGACTAAAAATAGCTGTATAGATGTTCCCTCTTGGGCTGGAGCCCAGGCTCTAACGCAGCAAGGGAAGTGGGTGTCTCAGCCCAGGCTCTTGCTTGAGCAGGAAGACCAAGGCCAGGTCAATTGACCTGACTCTGAGATTCACTACCGCATAGGGTGACCAGACAGCAAGTGTGAAAAATCAGGGTGGGGGTAATAGAAGCCTATATAAGAAAAATACCCCCAAATCAGGACTGTCCCTATAAAATTGGGACATTTGGTCACCCTACTGCCGCAGGTATCTTTTTTGTTTATGTGTAGATGTACCTTTACTTTCTCTTAACCATAGCCACCCAGGTATGGTGGCTTTTATCTTAATAAATCAAAGGATACAGAGCTCACAGATTGCCTGGGAAATAATGATGTGCCCAACTTCTGCTTTGACTCCTTTGTGTGAAGGCATAGTGCCTCAGTGCATGCCTGGGTCTTCAGGCTGGTCGCAGTTATTTCTTGGTCCAAACCATTGGGACTTTCACTAGAATCAGAGATAGTGGATGAACTGTGTAAATGTTTTTTCCTCAAAACCTTGTTATCCAAAACATTTGAAAGATCATAGAGTCCAATTAAGGATAGTTGTTCATATTCTATGGTAATAGGGCCTAGGTAAGTAGATACATATGCAGCAAAAATTTAATGACTTAGATAAACTTTGCACCCATGTGAACATTGAAAGCTCCTCCTCAGAGTTGTTGCTTTGAACTGCTGAAAGGATCCTACAAGGAAGTTTGTGTCCATACTGCTGGTATTTATGCAGTATTGTCATGCAAATGCTCATTGCAATTTAGATATGTGCTGTGAAAGGGACAGTCTGTGGCAGGAGTGTGTGTAAGAAAGCACAGAAGGTACCTAGTACGTTTAATCTATTGTTTGCCTTTTAATGCTTGGGTATGAATGAAACTGAGAATATCGCACTAACATCTGGTATTTTCCTGTGGTTCCCTGACATTCCATGTGAAAATGTTTCTTCTGACATCACCTTTACTATGACGTCTGTGTTGAAAGTATAAAATCTTTGGTATGTAAAATATTGAGTTTAATGAGTGACACTGTAAATGCAATTACTATATTTTTAATAGAAAGTCTGACAGTGTTATAGCAGAACATACAAGTTGGAGTTGTATATATTCAGGGATATGATAGTGTGTAAAGAGGACACTTCGTTTCAGCTGAGGGTGTGGAGGCATGTGTGTGCAGAAACCCATTATCCCTTGAGATGGGAGAGAAGTCGGGTCCACAGGTATATGGGATCTGGGAGTTACACTGAATGAATTAATTGGCATAAGTTTGAAGAGGTTTTGTTTGTTTGTGTGACTTACAATTCCCAGTTTGACATCAGAAGGTTGGTAGCTTTTGACTCATTCATTCAAATATGCATCAGTGCTTTTATATTCTCCCCCCGACTTCCTCCCTCTCCGGCAAAAATCCTTTCATGCTCATAGGAAGTTCTCTTTTGGTGTCAGACGTATTGTATTGTGTCTCTGCACTTAGAAGATGAAGAAATTGATCACTTAGCATAACAATTTTATTTGCATAAATGCTATATCTGTACTGCTTAATTATATACCACCACTTACAGCAGCTGTGTATTACATGTCTGCAACTTGAAATATTGTTTTAATTCTGGGTTTTTTGGTTTTTTTTTTTTTTTTTTTTTGTATTTTTATTTTTCAGTGTCAAAGGTTGGCTTCTTTTTATGCAATTAAAAACATTTGAGTAGGGAGCTGTGATTAGGGGACTTGATTTGGCATATTTAATTTGCATATTAGCCATAAACATGCTTAGTATATTAGTATTTCATGCTGGATAGAAATGCAGGTTTTGGGCATTCTTTTTAATAGATTTTTTTGTGAAATGCACAAATACAAAGCTATGTGTGGCTAATTTTCATTGGGATACAAATCTCCTACAATAATATAGTATAACAAAGTGCACAGCTGAAAATAAATGGAAAAGAATTGCTTTGTTTCTTGCAGTCCAGTGATTATCTCAGTTCCTGAAGTACACACTAGACCTTTGTAAAAGAGCTGCTAGACACTTAGGCCTTGTTTACACTGCCACTTTACAGCGCTGCAACTTTCTCGCTCAGGGGTATGAAAAAACACCCCCCTGAGCACTGCAAGTTTCAGCACTGTAAAGTGGCATTGTAGACAGCTGTGCTCCCAGCACTGGTAGCTACTCCCCTTGTGGAGGTGGGTTTTTTATAGCTGCGACTACACAGCCACGTTAAAGTGCTTCCGCAGCAGCGCTTTAATGTTGCTAGTGAAGACGTACCCTTAGTCATTGTCCACCCTCAGTTGGGTGTGACCTTCAAAGTCTACAGGAAGCATCCATTTACAAAAGTGAAAAGACAAATGAATCATTCCAAAATAAAAATATGTGCAGCAAATATTATTCAAATAGTTGCAATAAAGAATTGGGCTAATGTATCAAGCACACTATTTAAAGTAAGTTGCTTCCTTAATCAACAACAATGCTTATAATTAGGCACACTTTTGAATTCCTCATGGAGGCTATATTGCAACTATCCTTAACTTAAACTACAGACAATTTTGGCATCCATGAATAAAGTGTGGGATAATAAGAGTAGTGCAGAAATCATATCCATGCATCATGATGATAACGTCACTCCTGGTTTTTGTTTGCTTTTTCTGTTTTTTGCCCCTGCCCCCCCCCCTTTTTTTTCTTTTTTTAATGTAAAGGGGAAATTGGTTAGGTGGCAACTCAGAAGTAGGGTGGGTGCTTTGTGGAGGGTATTTCTTTGTTGGGGGGGGGGAGTAGCATTCAGTAGATTGGGAAAAGGGGAAACAGAGTTTTATTAAAGGAGGTGGAGCTATGGGGAGGAGGAGAGAAAAGCTTATGGAAGCTGAAGCATACCAGCAGATGCTGAAGCAGAGGGATCTGACTTTGGGAGCCAAAAAGGTGGTTAGCTCCTTAGCTAACACGGGGCTTGTGGTGGATTTGAGGAGCTATTTATAGATAAGTGGAAGGTGGGTAGGGCCATGAGAACTGGAAAGCCAGCCTGTTAATAGCTCCTGGAGTGCAGCAGCCCTCTCTTTACAAAACAATTCTTAAATCACTAAAGCGATGTCTATACTAGCATTTTTGTCAGTAAAACTTATGTCACTCAAGGGTGTGAAAAAACGCACCCCTGATCGACATAAGTTACACAGACAGAAGCGTCAGTGTGGACAGCACTATGTCAGCGGGAGACACTCTCTCCCCTGACATAGCTACCGCCACTCGTTAAGGGTGTCACTATGTTTACAGGAGAGCTCTCTCCCATCGGCATAGAGTGGCTACATGGGTACCTTACAGTAGTGCAGCTGCATCAGTAAAGCTATGCCGTTGTAAGATCTCTAGTGTAGACGGAGCCTAAGGCCTGGTTTGCACTAGAAAATTGGGTCGGTTTAACTATGTTAGTCAGGGTTGTGAAAAATACACACCTCTGAGCAGTGTTGTTAAGCCAACCTAAGTCCCCATATGGACAGTACTAGGTCAATAGAAGAATTCTTCCATCAACCTAGCTCCTGCCTCTCGGGGAGGTGGATTACCTACACTGACAGGAGACCCCCTCCTGTTGGCACAGGTAGTGTCTATACAGAAGCACTGCAGTGGTGCCACTGTAGCATTTCAAGTGTAGACATACCCTAAAGCAGCATGGTGGTGAGTGCTACAAAATTGATTTAAAGAAGAACAGATCTTAATGGGGGCTGGAAGGAAGAAATCTTGCGTTTTTAAAAATAAAATATTGACAAGAGGGGAGGGATGAGTCTAGATAATAAGCAGAGATTGATATCACTGTCAAGTTACGGTTCTTTTTTTGGGTAGTTCTGCTCCTTCAGATCATCACTCTAGGAATGCATTCACTCCTCTTCGCCTGCCATCAATGGAAATGAACCCAAGACAAGTGTAACAGCTTGAATTGTTCCAAGATGTGATAACATGCGTTGCCTTCCCACCACTATAGCTTCGAGAAGAATTGGATGATAAATTGCCTCCCTTTTAGTTCTGGGATTCGCAAGCCTGCATGGAATCCCAAGTAGTTGCCTGCCTTGCCAGCCCAAATACCAGCATAAAGTTTAGTGCCATCTAGTTCCTTTCTCATTTTTTGTATCTCTCTCCACCACTTGTTCTGCCTCTCTGGAGAGATCAGTAGTGCACATACCTTTTTTCCGGTCTCTAATACTGTACAAGCAGAGGGGTAGCCTGTTTTGTTTTGTTTTGTTTTTTACAGAAACAGATGTTTCTGTAGTGAGGAAAATTGTGGTGGGGGAAGTATAAGGGGAGCTCAGGTGAAAAGTTTCTAATATTTTCAGACTGCCACTACCCTTGTGTGTCTATCTTCTGTTACCTATGAGTTGTAAAGTACTAAAATAAAATCCATTAAGACAAGGCCTAGCACTCCAAATTGAAAAAGATGGTCCTAATCTGTAATTTTGTACACAGGAAGCCAAATAGCAATGTGTCCATTCTCCCAACATTCCTTAGGCTTTTCAAACAAGAGCGTTTTTGCCCATCCTCTCATAAAACAGCTACCAAAAAAGAAAAGAAAAAAGAAGAAAAAACAGGCTGAGACAAAAAGAAAAAAAACAGGTTGAGACAAGGGATGGCATAATGCTGACGGTTGAGAGATTGGATTTTCAGGCCTCTGACTTCTTACTGATCTGATTCAAGTCTATTCAAAGCTATCTGAAAGCTTCCAGTTTGATGGATTTAGCAGTGTTTCCAGGCCTCCAGTGCTCCCATTCTGAACTGAAGGACTGCACCTCTTCTTTCATTGTGGTTTGTAATACACCAAGTTAGCAAGGAATATTTTAGTGGCCTCTAGGATAGCTCCTCACTTTGATTTCCTCATTCATTGTTGACTTTTCTTTGAAATAGAAAATAATTAGGGCTGTCAGGCAATTAAAAAAATGAATCGTGATTAATAGTGCACGTGACGTTACACTCCATATTCTTCTTAGAAATATGGTTATGATATGAATATGGTATAACTAAGATATACTTTATGCAAGATGGATCTTATAAGATATCATGGGAAAGGTTATAATTTACTGAATGTGTTTATCCAATTTATACGCATGTATCATTTTTGTATCTGAAGCTGGGAATATAGACCATGACTCTGTATTTCAAATGTGCTATGTTGGATGAGTCCAAACAATGTTAGTGGCTTATTGAAGAAATGCACACATGCATAAGAATTAACCCAGGAACTGTCTGCAATACAAACCTCTCAGAGATAACTCTACGCAATGGAAATTGTTTGACCCCTGTTCACAGCAAAAAAGCTTTCCAGCAAGTGTGGGGAAGATGTAAAAGAGGGACAATGACAACATGAGGGGTCCTCACCCTCCCTACAACAGCACACCTTAAAACACCTGAGGAACAAAGACTGAACTGTGAGAAGTGATGGTCCCAGGCTAAGATCTTTAGCCTGTGGATGAAAACCTGGGAAAGTCAAGGCAACTTGTTCCTTAAGAATCTGCCAGACTGTTTATCACTGCTAATCTGTGTCCTACCTATCTAGTGTCAAGCTTAGTTTGCGTGTTTTGTTTCATTTGCTTAGTAATCTGCTTTGTTTTGTTTGCACTCCCTTGAACCGGTTAAAATCTGCCTTTTATAGTTAATAAAATTTATTACTCAACCCGGTTTATGCAATTTCTAACGGGGGTGGGGGGCAAAAAGTCATGCATCTCTATCTTCACATTGAGGAAGAGGGCACATTTTATGAGCTTGCTCTGTACAGATATTTCTGTACAGTGTAAGACAGTGGTATTTTGGGTTTGTCTCCCAAAAGGGGTGTGCACGTGAGTGCTAGGGGAGTCCTCTCACACAGAGCTGACTTCAGCCTGTGGCTGTAGCTGGCTGTGTGTGCTGCAAGAGGCTGGAGAGCCTAATTCAGCAAAACAGAGTGGGAACCCAGACTGATAGAGCAGGAGAGGCTCAGTGAAATCCCAGTACAGGTGGCATCCAGTACCAGGGGGGTGCAAGCCATGTCAGCGTGATTTAAAAAATTAATCGCAATTAATTGCGCAAATAATCGTGCTGTTAAACAATAATAGAATACCATTTATTTAAATATTTTGGATGTTTTCTACATTTTCAGATATATTGATTTCAATTACAACATAGAATACAAAGTGTACAGTGCTCACTTTATATTTATTTTTGATAAATATTTGCACTGTAAAGTCTTTTTCAGTTCCCACATTACAAGTACTGTAGTGCAATCTTTTTATCATGAAAGTTGAGCTTACAAATGTAGAATTATGTACAAAAATAACTGCATTCAAAAACAAAACAATGTAATACTGATAATAAATCCACTGAGTCCTACTACTTGTTCAGTCAATTGCTCAGACAAACAAGTGTGTTCATATTTGTGGGAGATAATGCTGCCCACTTCTTGTTTACAATGTCACCTGAAAGTCAGAACACGCGTTCGCATGGCACTGTTGTAGCCAGCATCACAAGGTATTTACATGCCAGATGCGCTAAAGATTCATATGTCCCTTCATGCTTCAACCACCATTCCAGAGGATATGTGTCTATGCTGATGATGGGTTCTGCTCAATAATGATCCATAGCAGTACGGACCGATGCATGTTCATTTATATCATGTGAGTCAGATGCCACCAGCAGACAATTAGTGATTCAGTTTCTGTAGTGTTGTTCATTTAAGACATCTGAAAGCATGCTCCACACCTTGTCCCTCTCAGATTTGGAATGCACTTCAGAGTCTTAAATCTTGGGTCGAATGCTGTATTTTTAGAAATTTCACATTGGTAACTTCTTTGCATTTTGTCAAATCTGCAGTGAAAGTGTTCTTAGAACATGTGTTGGGTCATCATCCAAGACTGCTGAGATAGGGGATTTGAGCGGAAGGGGAGGAGGGGGTGCAGGCTCTGGGCAGCACTTACCTCGGGCAGCTCCCAAAAGCGACCTGCATGTCCTGCTCCTAGACTTAGGGATGGCCAGGTGGCTCCGCGCGCAGCCCCTGCCTGCAGGCACCGCCCCTGCAGCTCCCATTGGCCACAGTTCCCAGCCAATGGCAGCTGTGGAGTTGGCACTTGGGGTGGGACACGGAGGCAGCGCACGCACCCCCCTTCCCCCGGCCTCTCCTGCACCTAGGAGGCACGGCCACTTCCGGGAGCCACAAAGAGTCAAGGCAGGCAGGGAGCCTGCCTTAGCTCTGCTGCACCGCCGGCCAGACTTTTGGCCTATTAAAATTTCGCAGATTGCTTTTAGTAGTCACTGGGAGATTGAGGCCAATTCTGGTAGACTCCTGGCCAATCCAGGAGGGTTGGTAATCCTACACTGGCTCCATTCTCCAATGCATGTGATGCGCAACATTGCATTGTGTTCACTGCTGGGGACAAGTTTGAAATGACATACCTTCAAATAGTCATGGGAAGAAAAATTTAGAAGATGTTTAACATATATTGACCTATTGAATTCACGGGAATGTTAAGCTTCAGCAGTTCATGATTGTAAAGGTCTTGTATGAAAAGTGCTCTAAGTGCAAAGTGTTGTTGCTAATTTAATTTAGAATAATCATTATCTTAAAGCCTATTATTATATTAAAATATACTATATTAGTTAAAACCCAGTGCAGGTCACTGGCAGGGCATAAAAAGACTTTTTCATCATGAGTGAAAGTTTTTAATATAAGCCGATCAAAATGAAAAATGGTTTATATGCTGCTCTTCGTGTGCTGTCTCACTGCTGGTTATCATGTAGCAGACACCAAGTCATGGAGCGGATCAGGGTAGAGAGTGGGAAGAAGTGACATTGGAAGGTATTTTGTGAGGTGACTAAACTTCAGAGAAAAGCAGTAAAAGTAAGATAATTTTAGACTAAAATTATTCTTTTAATGACTTAACTTAAGAGGACTGCATAACCGTGCAAGCATAACCCTTAATACTTATGAATATTTAATTTGGATTTTAATTTCTTTGGAAATACAAATATTTTATAATATTCTTGGAGAAATGTTTGTACTTGGGCAGCTTTATTATTTATTATTTCAGCTTAAACAGTCATCCATCCAGAGAGCGGAGTGATTTACACAACAAGTTATAATTTAACTTGGACACAATTCATTGAATATTGTATGATAAGCAATTTGGGGTATGTTTTCCCCCCCTTAAAGCATGCACAATAGGGTTACCACCTTCTAATTTCTGGTAACCGGACCCTCGAGACTCTACCCCCTTCTCTGCCTCCCCCATCACTCGTTCCTGCCACCCCGGACCTGCCCCCGTTGCATGTTGGATCATCTCCACCTTCCTCAACCCCCTCCCGGAGCTGGGCTCCCTCTGCTCCAGGACTGTACTGCTGCAGCCTGACAAGGAGCCTGCCTGCAGGTAGGAGGTAGCCCCGGCTGAGCAGGGGCTGGTGCAGGTTAATGACCTGATGTCTCCCTTTGCCATGTGGTAACCAGACTTCTAGTGTCTGATCAGTACCTATGACTGGACACTGCTAGGTCCCCTTTTTGACCAGACTGGCATCCGGACACAGAAGCCAAATACCAGACTGTTTGGGTAAAACCCGGACAAATGGCAACCCCAATGCACAACACCAGTCATTTTTGAACCCTGAGTCTTTAAAGTAATTTCTTGTGTTGATTCCTTTTATCATGTTTGAATATTCATAGTATATAAACTTGTAATACTTGTTTTTAAAAGTATCAGTCCCAAAGTAAGGGGACTTCAGTTCCCATTGAATTCAGTCCATGAACAAGAAAAATCTACCACCCCCAACTGCTTTTTAATCTAGCCACTATTGATTGGTTGATAGCTGGTAGGCATCACAGCAGAAGTCAACTTTGTGGAGAGATATGGAAAAACGTATACTTTTCCCTAACTTCTGAAGCTAACGAACAGTTTTACTGCAATGTTTTTGTAACTATAAGGATACTCTGAATTTGTTTAAAAGATTGAAACAAGAAATGAAGCACTATTTTAATTAGTAGAAGCTGCATTTTTGCAGTTAACGGGTTAATCCATGGACAACTTACTCACTCTGCTTTGAAATTAAATATACCACTCATTAAAAAAATAATTAGTTTATATAATGACCACTCAAAATTCTCTCTTGTAATAGGGCATTTCTAACAAACTGCAATCTGGACTTCAGTATAAAACACTATTACACATGAACAGATGGAAATTATAAAATCATATTTAGTTACAGATTCGCGGTCACATACTTTTGCAAACAAAGTGAGAGGGCCATTCTCAACTAACCAAAATCAAAATAAATAATGCTAGTGCAATGCAGGCATGTAAATGTCATACACAGAAATATGACAGCAAGGCATTCTATAGGTGTGATTTGAAAGGATGACGCGCATAAAACGGAGACTATGTATTCACTTCTGAAAATTGATTATTGTATTAAAAACAAGTAACTACCTAAAGGGGCAGAGTTTCAAATGAAAATGCCATTCAGTTGCACTAAAAGTTAGACACTTAAGTCCTGATTCTTCAATCAGATCCATGCAGACAGGGAGTTGGGCTTTATTAATGTTCAGAGATCTGCCTGCATGGATCCAGTTTATAAGATCATGATCTGGAAATGTATTAATTTGTTAACATTTTCCCATCTTACTGAATGTATTAAGTTTACTTCTGTTGATTTTATTTATGCTTTTAAAAGCCCTCTTGGTTACAGTGACAGTGTTGCCAACTCATGATTTTATCATGAATCTTGCAAATTTTGGTGGTATTCTTTAAGCCCTAAATCCTGGATCCAAGTGATTACTTGAGAATCCCAGTTTTCATTTGAGAGAGAGAGGAAAAAAACAAAAGTAAGTTTCTGTTCCACGTGGTTGTAGAGAAAATCTTGAAAATGTTTTGAAAAAAGTATACCTTAAAGGATGAAAACCTGAAAAGTAAATCAAAAGAACCCAGATGTATTATTCTTTTAGTCTCAAGATTTTAAACCAGTGATTTTATTTATTTATTTATTTATTGAATGGGGAAGAGGGGAGGGTCTAACACTTGATTTTTGAATGTTTGAGTTTGGCAACGTTCTGCTATTTTTTAAAATTTATGAAAGTAGAGGAGGAGGCGGCAACTTTCCATTGTTCTGTTTTAGAGCCCCCCAAGTTGTACATAATAACTTATGTAACCGTGTGATCTTATTACCATTAATCTTGTCCTCCCTTATCCTTCCCATCTGTTTGTTTCATGCCATTGTTACCTCTTAAATTAGATTTTAAGGTGTTTGGGGTAGGGATAATGTCTTTCCAGGTGTTTGCACAATAATTGGTACAATTGACCTATGATCCTGATTGCGTTCGTTGGACATTACTGCAGTACTTCTACTACTAACAGTAACATACACTGGATCACTTAAGAACATAAGAACGGCCATAGTGGGTCAGACCAAAGGTCCATCAAGTCCAGTATCCTGTCCTCTGACAGTGGCCAATGGCAGGTACCCCCAAGGGAATGAACAGACAGGTTATCATCAAGTGATCCATGCCCTGTCACCCAATCCCAGTTTCTGGCAAACAGAGGCTAGGAACACCATTCCTGCCCATCTTGGCTAATAGCCATTGATGGACCTATCTTCAATGAATCTATCTAGCTCCCTTTTGAACCCCATTATAGTATTGGCCTTCACAACACCCTCTGGCAAGGAGTTCCAGAGGTTGACAGTGCGTTGCATGAAAAAATACTTTCTTGTGTTTGTTTTAAATCTGCTACCTATTAATTTCATTTGGTGGCCCCTTGTTCCATAATTGACCTGCTTAAGTTTAAAGAGGCACTGCCAACTCATGTTTTTAAAATTAATTAAATTTCAGTGTTCTGAGAGATCAACTTTTTGGTAGCATTTCCTGATAGTTATTTAAAAAAATAATTAAAAAAAATCAAAGTTATTCTGTTAACCTAAAGAGGTCTGTTCACAGCTCAACTGTTTTATTTATCATGAACATGTTCTCAAATTTTTATTTGGTCACGTTTGCTTTTAATAGTCAATGTTAGTGAATTATGTCCAAAAAAAAAAAAAATTTTTTTTATGGTAGCTGCAAGATTTTTTCCCCCCTCCTAAACAGCTTTGGTATTTGAAGGTGCCTATCACTGTGTGATATGTATACCTCACAGTAGAAAATGAGTGCTTTGCTAAGCTTCATCAAAGATTTATAACTTTGTAACTTTTAGGGGTAAATTTGGAGTGAAGTTGGAGAAACCACCCTAATGCTGCGCAATAGTAAATCTAGTATTCCACCCTCCTGTTACTTGGGGTTCTCAACCTTTTTCCTTTGGAGCTCCTTCTCCTTCTCCCTCTCCCTCCCTCTCCCCCCAGCATGCTATAAAAATTCCAGGCCCACCTTTGCCACAACAACTGTTTTTCTGCATATAAAAGCCAGGGGTAGCATTAGGGGGTAGCAAGCAGAGCAGTTGCCCCGGGCCCCACGTCATAGGGGGCCCTGCAAAGCTAAATTGTTCAGGCTTCAGCAGTGAGGCTTGGGCTTCAGCCCTGCTGCAGCAGAGCTCTAGCTTCGGCTTTCTGCCCTGGGTCCCAGCGAGTCTAATACTGGCACTGCTTGGCGCACCCCCTGCCACGGACCCCCAAGTGAGAACCTCTGCTGTATGTGATGCATTGTGTCCTAAAGTGAAGTAGGAAAAGATGAGAAAAGCATAAAAACTGAAGAAAGGACATATGAATAGTGTTAGCCAAAAATAATTACCAGCATTATTAGATAAATGGACCTAGAGAAAAGACTGCAAGACTAAATCAGCTGAATCAAAGCAAAAGAAAGAGTAGTGAATGAAATGATAAAGGGAAAAGAATGTTTGATTTCTAATTTTAAGGACAATTTGATGGCAACACTTATTAACTTCTTCTAATTCCAAAAGAAAATCGTGAATTGTTGATTTAGCGTAGGGAGCTGTGAAGGTCCGGAGGCAAGGAGTGCTGCAACTCATCTACGCTGGCACAGAGATGGAAGGGTTCAGGGGAAAGGCTGACCTTTGGGACTTACTGTGAAACCAGCATCTACAGCCCTCTAGGACTTGCATGTCCAGAAGGCCACAGGTTTTCTGCTGCTTTGGAACCTGTGTGTCATTAGGTATTACTTTAATAAACATTGTAATTACTCACCTTCCCTATATCCCTGACAAAAAGCTTTGGCAATATATTACCCACATCCTTATCCAAGATTCTATATGTTAACTGAAATCAAATTAAGAAAATATGTTCCTACATGACGTAGTGTTATCAATACAAATCATTGTCTTTATAAATGGCAGCAAAAAGGAGGTTGAGGATCCCAGCTGTATTAGATAAGTGCTAATGCTGGATTTCATACTATTAACTATTGTGGGAAGCAGATTAATTTACTTGTATTAAACATCTAAATGGTTGAATAAAGTAATATGAGCAAATAAGTTTTTCCTCCCCAAAGATCACTTAGCTGTATTTGTACCCTCAGTACAGTTTGCTCTGTTAACTCCATCCTAAGGGCCAAAAAGGTGGTTTTTAAAACTAGGTGAGCTTTTTGGCTGTTCTAGAGGATTTAGTAAAATTGACATATCTGAATTAATTTAAGTTAGTTTACATTTTTAGCTCTTATTTTTGTTCTAATATTTTGGAGGGGGTTTTCAGAGATTCCTCTTATCCCCCTTTTTATCTTCATTTCAGCTGCACTGAGTTTCATTACAACCTTAACCCCTGGATACATCAGGCTGTGGCTGTCACGTCCTTAGACAGTCAACACTTCTGCATGTCATAGTCAGAATGAATTGTTGGAGACTCGTGAAACTACCCCACTCTTAGCTCTTGTTGGCTCAGAGAATAAAGTATCTAAGCCTGACACCTGAGGTTTCTTCCTTCATGCAGCATCAGTCCAACATGCCCTGTGTACTCATTTTTATATGTATAAAAATTATGAGCAAATGGTGACTTTTCAAATGATATTTCTTGCTGTTAGAAAAGACTTATTTTTAGATCAAAAGAATTATTTTATGCAGACAGGGAAGACTATTTTAATTAAAAGCTTAATCCAACCCAAAGCTGGATTAGCTCCCAGAATTTCTGGAAGAGCAGCCAGTTCACTGCTACCAGCTGGAATACTTCTCTGTACAAATAAATTTTATCTGCATACCTAACCTGTTGCTCGCCTGGTTCTGTGCCTTTATCAAATAGTATATATCAAGAGTTGTAGCTATCTCTATATGGTTTTAAGATTTGTTAGTGCTTAGTGTCAGAGAGCTTTCTTCATTGGGTTGGTGTGTTATTTGAGCATGTTTAGCTGATTATATTTGTCTTTTCTGACTGCTACTATTTATCAGCACAGAGAGGATGAGCATTGAGGGCTTGCACTAGTACAGGCAGTTTATGCCTCTGTGCTGTTCAAAACAACTTTTAGAAGAAGATTCGATATTGGTGGTTCAACCTGGTGTGAGTCAGGAAAGCCCAACTGGAACTTTATGATTAAGACCATGGGAAAATATTTTCTACCAAAAACCATAACTGAGTTAGTAGGTTTGCCAGCTTGGTAATATTTAAAAAACAGACACTCCAGAAGGAGTGTAGGAGCCTCCCCTGCCTTCCCTCTTCCCTCCAGAGCCCTGCTCCACTTCTTCCCCACCACATCCACTCCTCTTCCCTCCCCTCCCACCCCACCCCACCCCAGGTCAGGAGGGACTTGCCTGAGGAGGTGGAGCTGCAGCTGCCCAAAAGAGGTAGGAGACAGCCCCAGCTGAGATGAGGCTGGAGCAAATGATGACCTGGTGCCTCCCCCACTCTCAGTAACCAGTCTTTGGGTGTCCAGTCAGTAGATCTCACTAGACACGGTCAGGTCCCCTTTTCAACTGGACTTTCCGGTTGAAAACCGGCCACCTGGCCGACCCTAAGAGTTAGGCTTAGCTCCCATTTGTTGCCATGGCAAATGTGGAAGAATTGATGGTTATTTCAAATCTATAGAGAATTATGAAGTGTAAGGAAACTGTGCATAGCCTTAGAATATTCTAAAAACTTGCAAACCTCCATTTTCATTTTTCCTCTTATTGCCTCAGCTGAGCAGTAGACCAATAGCGCTGTCTTCATTCACAAACCAGTGAGGAGGTATCCATTTGGCTTACTTGTGAAGAAATCTTGTTTTTCAGAGAGGAAGCAGGTTATTGACGGCCTACATACCTTCGTCCCATTCCGCGTAGTTGAGTTATGATCCAAAGGAGCAGTGTCATGCTGTGATATAGCAAGCAGAGATTTACAGAGTAGGTTTAAAGAACCAATTTATTTTCTTAATATTCAGTGTATTTACAGGATAAAACACACATCCAAGTTTTCCACTTTCATTTACTATGCAGTAGCTTTAACTGAGTGCTATAAAATGTAATTTTTGAACACAGGAGAGGTTAATATGAACAAATGTAAAATTCAACAAAACAAGCTTGCTGCACAACTTAACAATCATTCTGTTTTTTTGCTTTCCTTGCTACCCTTTTCTGCTCCATTTCAGTTTAAATAGATATGCTTTCAATGTACAGATCTCCAAGAGGAAAATAAGAGATGTTATATCTATTGCTATTTAAGTTACTGAAGTCAGTGAATTTTTTGCTTATGAAACAGTTTTAACAGGTATTATATGAAAATAAATACTTGATTACTGATCATTTGAATATAAAGGAACTAGGATATACCATAATATGAAGTCCTCAGACCTAAACTATGAAGGGCCCCATGGAGATCTAACAGATTTCAACAAAGAAAATGAAACTAGAGCTGTATGATCAAGGGCATATAGAGCATCCATTTAGGAACTGAAATTATTTTTAATTCTATTATGATTTCCAATAGCTGATTCTATTTCACCCTATAGACTTCATGTTTTTGCAAAGGGCTGTTATATAAGCAATTTATAATATTATTGTAACCAGAAATAGAGTGTTTATCATAATAAATACTTAGCCCTTACATAGTCAATACTATTAGTTATGTTGGTAACATATCCTATCTACAGAAACCAGAGATATAATCGTGGTAAAAGATATGTCAGGTATGTCAACTGCTGTGCAACAGGAGATGCAGTTTCCAGTATTGTCTGATGCTCATGTGGGGACAAACTGGCTGTATTTTTTTCCTAAATTAAATTAATTTAGCCAAGAAGGGAAGACTGTCAAGAACATAAGTGTAACATTGGAGAAGCTGTGTGTCTTTGCAATCATAGTTTCATAGGATACAATTGGTGATTTATCCTAGCATAATATTGTCCGTATATTTTTCCTTAAAGTTATATTTAAGTGATTTAAAAAATAGTAATTTTTAATAACCCCTTTAGCTTCCATGCTAGCTGGGTACCCTACTGGAAAAAGTAAATGACTGCATGTCTGGTGAAAGCTTGTATAAAATCTGTCTCCGGCCTTTCTTACTAAATGGAGTCAGACGATCTATATTGATCTTGCTTTTTTTCATTCTTTGAAATTGGATTTTGCTTCAGGGAATGACAAGCACATTTGTATACTGGAACACTTGTGACAATTTTATCGGTATATAAAACAGTTCCATTAACTTTTCCTGTTAACAGCTAAAAACTGCATTGCAAGGTGAAGACATAGTAATAAGAAAGAACAAGCTCCACTGTTAAATAATAAACTACAGTTTTATATATACAGAACAAATCCTACCCCAACTTGGTCAGAATTTTTCACTGTAGCTCTTGTAGTTACAGTACTTTAGCAATTTGCTATGAAAAGCATTTGGCAAATCCCAGAAGCATCAAGCTGCCTCTCTCCATGATCAGTTATTTCTATTTCTGACTAAATGTCTCACAAGGTTTGTTTTCTTAATTAAAAAAAAAGGCTGAAATTACAGAAATGAAAAAGGAAACTGAATGGTGTCTATTCTATCTTCCTCAGCGTTCCTTCCTTATTGTGTATTTCATGTATACCATATGTGGTGATGCTGTGAGTAAGGTCAGTTTAAAGTAGGAGACTTTGCAGAGCCGTTTTGCATCTGGTTTATGCAAAAGTAGTAAATCTTGCCACTCTACGTTACGGTGCCTGAAACATTTCTGTAATGATTTCATTATGTAAATTTGTAATGAATGTTAACTACATCATTATAGCATCACAGGATACTGTAGTTCTGGTTGAAGAGGCACTTTTAGTATAAGCCTTTATTTTCAAGTACTTACATTTTTTTTAAAAAAGCAATACTTTAGGGGCTTAAGTTCACATGTTATTGTTGTGTCCTCCCCCCCCAGTTTACGTTGTATGGTCACCCATACCGAGAAGTTTCTTACAAATAAATGTAATTCCATAGTAAAGATTGTAACCTTTCCTGATTTCTGACTGTTTATTTAAAGGAACACAATGAAGTAATTTGGTCCGAAATTTGACCCGACTTTGGGATTCTAGATATCTATGGTATTTTTTTTTAAAACCTATACTTGCTGATAAATTACCTAAATGAAACAAAATACTCTACTGTGTATGACTAACTAGTGCTGATGCAAAGCTGGATGAGAAAGTGAAAGGTAACAATAACAGATTCTGTTTCCCGAGCTCAGTTGACATCATTCCTGGGTCTTATGAATAAATAAAATAGAACCATGTTGGCTTGCGTTCTCTATGGAGAAACAAAATGTGTGTTGGGGAAAGAAATCAGTACTCTGAATTGGTATAAAATTCAAGTTTTATCTTTCAAATTGTATATTTAACAGGAAATTGTAAGTAAAACATTTAGTTGAAGGTCTAAAGCAAAAATGTACACACAAACTACAGAGGAACCTCAGAGTTATGAACAACAGACTTACGAACTGACCAGTCAACCACACACCTCACTTGGAACCAGAAGTACTCAATCAGGCAGCAGCAGAGACCCCAAAAAAGCAAATACAGTACAGTACTGTTAAAAGTAAAAAAAGTAAAGTAGCCTTTTTCTTCTTCATAGTGAAATTTCAAAGCAGTGTTAAGTCAGTGTTCAGTTGTAAACTTTTGAAAGATCAACCATAATGTTTTGTTCAGAGGTAGAGATTTCAGAGTTAAGAACAGCCTTCATTCCTGAAGTGTTCAAAATTCTGAGGTTCTACTGTATAGTAAAATATTCACTGTCCACCAAGAAATAAAAAATTATGACCAAAACTTAATCCTGAACTCAGTGTTCCATAAAATTGCAACTGACAAGTCTTCTGTCAAATATTTATAGAACAGCGGTCAATGTAGAATCTGATGTTCAGGTTAGTTTAGATATGATACATATGTGAGGGGATTTCAGCTTTAGGACAGAATTTTCTAGTTAGATAGTTTAAGCCAAACCTTTAGCTGTTTTATAACACGTTTCTGTGTGCATATTTGTATAGCATACAGTATGGCATTATATTCTTGTTCTAAATAAAGCTCCGACAAAAATGCTATCTTGAAAGTAAATGAGTATTAAACACTAATGAAACAGTAGCAGGTTTTCAGCATCAGTAGTTCTAAATTTCAGACAGCTGCTGCATTACATTTTAGTTAATGATCTCAAAGCCCAGCTAGTGCTGAGTCCTATTTGCTCCTGTGTTTTTCACCCACCAGTAACACGAAGGACCAGGTGCAATTGTTGGAGTGTGAAAATAATTGTTTTTTATAGATTGTCGTCCGCACCATTATTTTTCCCCTTTATTCTAAAGATGCTTTATCCAGTATTAGAAAAAAAGAAATATTATGGACATTGTTAGCACCATTTATCTGCTACTGGCACCCAAATTCCAGCTATCCTGGATTATTTGTTGATCTTAAAGAGCTCAGGGTTAGTAGTTTCACTGGAGTTCACTTGGCACTCCCACTCACAGCGTCCCAGGGCCATGAGCCCCCTACCCATGCCCAGCTCCAGCTGGGTCTTGGTGGGGGCTGCTTCCGGGACTGCACACCCCTGTCACGCAGCTGTGGCCAGCTCCAGAGGCTTCCAGGGGCTGTGCACCCCATGCTTTGGCTGCTGGAGCTGGGGCTGTGCCCCGCATCATAACAGGGGGCTTGGCCTGTCAGCCCCCCATGGGACTCCATTCCTCCCCTCTAACTAGCCCTGTCCCCCTGTTATTTTTATTAAAGTCACAGGTCACAGGCTCTAGTGAATTTTTGTTTATTGCTGTAAGGATATGGACTCAGCCCTGCGGTGCCTCCTGTTGGTCGTCCTTGGGAATTCGCTCATTTTCCAGCCAGGAGCGCCCTCACCCACTATCCCCACTTCGCCTCAGTCTTGGCTACTGCCAGTCCTCATCTAGCCCCCATTCATTGGGGCAGACTGCAGTGTATAAGCCACTCATCACAAGCAAAGGGGTTTGGATCTGCTGCCTCTGGCTACCTGTGGGCTGCCCCCTGCAACCCAGTACCTAATAGGCCTTACCAGGCCTGCAGCCTGGGGCTTTCCTACACCGGAGCTCCCCGGCTCCCTTGGCCTATCCCCAGCCCTGCTCCACTCCAGATACTTGGTAAAGCTCCCTGCAGCCAGGCTCTTCTTTCTCTGAACGCAGAGAGAGACTGTCCATAGCTCCTGGCTCAAGCCTTTATAGGGCCAGCTGGGCCCTGATTGGGGAGTGGCCCCAGCTGAGCCTGCTTCCTCCCAATCAGCCCAGGCGTCTTGGCCTTCCACAGCCCTCCTCCAGGGCTGTTTTAAACCCTTCAGAGCAGGAGCGGGTAACCACCCCGCTACAATTGCCCATGACCTGTCCTGGACTTTACTAAAAATAATGGTTATCTTAACCTTATCCGTATGTATGCAACAACTCGCCTTCCTTCCCTGCTACTACAGAGGATTATAAAACCTGGATTTGGTATTGGCGAAGGAACTGAGGTGTAATTAAGCCAGTCCTGTATACCCACAAGCACAAGACACACAAGATGCATGCATGACCCCAACGGCTGCTGGCCAGAAACTTATCTCAAGTGAATGGGGAAAATACACACCTAGAAGAAGAATATATGTAGACAGCACATCTCAAAGAATCACAGTTACTGATATAGGTAGGGTCGGATCACTTCCAGTTTGAAGCTAATGTTGAGACTATAGCTCTGATACCAGTTAAGGCAGCTGTTGTCAGATGTTCGGCTGTGTGTGTATGTATTCTCTCTGTGTGCCTTCCCAGCTCTGTGCAGACAGCTGGCACAGCAGACCTCGAGCGAACCGCCCAGATCTGTTACGATACGAAGGCACCCGGCCAGATTTATTGTCGACGAAGCACAGTCCTAGCTCCCTGGGTCGGTGTCTACAGTTACACTAGCACAGGGGTCGGCAACCTTTCAGAAGTGGTGTGCCGACTCTTCATTTATTCACTCTGATTTAAGGTTTCGCGTGCCAGTAATACATTTTAACGTTTTTAGAAGGTGTCTTTCTATAAGTCTATAATATATAACTAAAGTATTGTTATACATCAGTACAAACTAGTTATGTACTGCCCTTCTGGCATAGTTAGTTTACACCCTGACATAGCCGGTTACCACCCATCACCCTGTACATCTCTGTCTATCACACTGTCATTCTGACCTTCTTTAGGATGGGTCAGCGTGTTCCTGTTATCTTTAGGGAATGTGTTGGTATCGAGGTGTTCTGGTACCACCCTTCTGGAATGTGTTTGCGTGAGTGCTCTGTGCCTAGCACTTCTTAGGAATGTGTGTTTTTGCAATATCAGCCCTGTTCTGTGAGCAGGGTCTGCTTCTAGCTTACAGCCTGATTTTGCTTTATATCAGCAAAGGTTTGACCACTACTTTAGCTCAGGCCTCATACCAGGCCTCTGATACAAGGGCTAATGTTTCAGGCCCTCTTCCTACTACAGCAGCCTGTAGTGGGGGGAGGGATAGCTCAGTGGTTTGAGCGTTGGCCTGCTAAACCCAGGGTTGTGAATTCAATCCTTGAGGGGGCCACTTGGGTTCTGCTAGTTATTCAATTAACTTCAACAACTAATTGTATTGGGAGACAGAAGAAACTCAGATATAATCTCCTTCAAAAAAATTTAATTTTACCCTCAAATACTCTGATAGTGTTAGGCTGTGGGGAAGGGTCTCAACAAAAATAAACTTAAATCCTGGTTCTTTTGGAGCCTTCAGGATAAAAATACAGTGAATGTAAGATTTGTAAAATTTAGTTCAGTACTCTTTAAGTAGAGTGTATATCTTTAAATTTAATTTGGGAGCATAATAATTTGTTCATAGTTAGCACTTATATATATGAACTAAATATTACTGTAAACTTAGTTTTTAATAACTAAAAAGGCATTAGTTTTTTGAGAATGGAAAGGATGCTAACAAGTATTGTAAAAGAAAATTACAGTGATTAGTTTTGAGTTATTTATTTAAAAAAAAATTCTTAAACTGGGTTTTCAAACCTGTCTAGAAGAACCTGTCTCTGTTGTGTTTCCTTCAAAACTATACATACTGATGTCTCTCTCATTGGAGGCTGCTTTTTCAACTGTTGCATTCCAGTTTGTTGATCATTCATTTGGTGAATGATCAACAACATCTTCTCTTGGGTCCACACTGCATATATTATATCTTTTGTGTGAATTTTCATTGACATCAGTGGAAATTTGCACATAAGTACAGAGCACAGAAGAGAAGTTTTCATTCTAGATGAAAAATAATTTTGCCATTACAGTTTGGGAAAGGAACATGAATATATGATGGATGTTTCCATAGTAGTTTTAAGTCTTACAAGTGGCTAAATAGATCGGTTTCTTGTATAAACTGAGTCATATCTACTTGCTCTAAGAAGACAAAGACTTTACTGCTTTTATTCCTGTTGGTACCAAGAGCAAGTACATTAAGAGGCTGGAAAACATTTCTTCTTTTGCATCAACAGAATAGTATATTGTTACAAAGAATGAGGCCTTCCTTGTCCATAATCAAAGTTACATGGATTTAGGTGAAAGTGTGGTTTTTAAACCTATTTAGTTAAACCAGTGCAAAACGTTGTGTTGGACATTCTTATTTAAATTAATATCTGGCTTATATGATTTAGCTTAATTATAAAGCTAGGTTTAAATTGAAGGCGGTGGGACTAAAGAGGTGTCCCCGAGGGAGGCCATCTTTTGGCCTGCAGGATCTCTTTCTAATGAGAGAGAATTAACCTAACTTGACCCGTAGGCCTGATCTACACACAGTTCACTGGTTTAAGTAAATTTACAGGTTCAAATTTAACCAGTAGAAGACCAATTTGCCGAGACTCATCAAGCCCTCGGATCGCTACCCCTTCCTGCTTCTCCACGTGGGCACCAATGATACTGCCAAGAATGACCTTGAGCGGATCACTGCAGACTACGTGGCTCTGGGAAGAAGGATAAAGGAGTTTGAGGCGCAAGTGGTGTTCTCGTCCATCCTCCCTGTGCAAGGAAAAGGCCGGGGTAGAGACCGTCGAATCGTGGAAGTCAACGAATGGCTACGCAGGTGGTGTCGGAGAGAAGGCTTTGGATTCTTCGACCATGGGATGGTGTTCCAAGAAGAAGGAGTGCTAGGCAGAGACGGGCTCCACCTAACGAAGAGAGGGAAGAGCATCTTCGCCAGCAGGCTGGCTAACCTAGTGAGGAGGGCTTTAAACTAGGTTCACCGGGGGAAGGAGACCAAAGCCCTGAGGTAAGTGGGGAAATGGGATTCTGGGAGGAAGCACAAGCAGGAGAGCGCAACAGGAGAGGACTCCTGTCTCATGCTGAGAAAGAGGGACGATCATTGAGTTATCTTAAGTGCCTATACACAAATGCAAGAAGCCTGGGAAACAAGCAGGGAGAACTGGAAGTCCTGGCACAGTCAGGGAACTATGATGTGATTGGAATAACAGAAACTTGGTGGGATAACTCACATGACTGGAGTACTGTCATGGATGGATATAAACTGTTCAGGAAGGACAGGCAGGGCAGAAAAGGTGGGGGAGTTGCGTTGTATGTAAGAGAGGAGTATGACTGCTCAGAGCTCCGGTTTGATACTGCAGAAAAACCTGAGAGTCTCTGGATAAAGTTGAGAAGTGTGAGCAACAAGGGTGATGTCGTGGTTGGAGTCTGCTATAGACCACCAGACCAGGGGGATGAGGTGGACGAGGCTTTCTTCTGGCAACTAGCAGAAGTTGCTAGATCACAGGCCCTGGTTCTCATGGGAGACTTTAATCACCCTGATATCTGCTGGGAGAGCAATACAGCGGTGCACAGGCAATCCAGGAAATTTTTGGAAAGCGTAGGGGACAATTTCCTGGTGCAAGTGCTGGAGGAACCAACTAGGGGCAAAGCTTTTCTTGACCTGCTGCTCACAAACAGGGAAGAACTAGTAGGGGAAGCAAAAGTGGATGGGAACCTGGGAGGCAGTGACCATGAGATGGTCGAGTTCAGGATCCTGACACAAGGAAGAAAGGAGAGCAGCAGAATATGGACCCTGGACTTCAGAAAAGCAGACTTTGACTCCCTCAGGGAACAGATGGGCAGGATCCCCTGGGAGAATAACATGAAGGGCAAAGGGGTCCAGGAGAGCTGGCTGTATTTTAAAGAATCCTTATTGAGGTTGCAGGAACAAACCATCCCGATGTGTAGAAAGAATAGTAAATATGGCAGGCGACCAGCTTGGCTAAACAGTGAAATCCTTGCTGATCTTAAATGCAAAAAAGAGGCTTATAAGAAGTGGAAGATTGGACAAATGACCAGGGAGGAGTATAAAAATATTGCTCAGGCGTGCAGGAGTGAAATCAGGAAGGCCAAATCACACTTGGAGTTGCAGTTAGCAAGAGATGTTAAGAGAAACAAGAAAGGTTTCTTCAGGTATGTTAGCAACAAGAAGAAAATCAAGGAAAGTGTGGGCCCCTTACTGAATGAGGGAGGCAACCTAGTGACCGACGATGTGGAAAAAGCTAATGTACTCAATGATTTTTTTGCCTCTGTCTTCACGCACAAGGTCAGCTCCCAGATTGCTGCACTGGGCAGTACAGCATGGGGAGAAGGTGACCAGCCCTCTGTGGAGAAAGAAGTGGTTCCGGACTATTTAGAAAAACTGGACGTGCACAAGTCCATGGGGCCGGATGCGCTGCATCCGAGGGTGCTAAAGGAGTTGGCGGGTGAGATTGCAGAGCCATTAGCCATTATTTTTGAAAACTCATGGCGATCGGGGGAGGTCCCAGATGACTGGAAAAAGGCTAATGTAGTGCCCATCTTTAAAAAAGGGAAGAAGGAGGATCCGGGGAACTACAGGCCAGTCAGCCTCACCTCAGTCCCTGGAAAAATTATGGAGCAGGTCCTCAAGGAATCAATTATGAAACATTTAGAGGAGAGGAAAGTGATCAGGAACAGTCAGCATGGATTCACGAAGGGGAAGTCGTGCCTGACTAACCTAATTGCCTTCTATGATGAGATAACTGGCTCTGTGGATGAGGGGAAAGCAGTGGATGTGTTATTTCTTGACTTTAGCAAAGCTTTTGATACGGTCTCCCACAGTATTCTTGCCACCAAGTTAAAGAAGTATGGGCTGGATGAATGGACTGTAAGGTGGATAGAAAGCTGGCTAGATCGTCGGGCTCAACGGGTAGTGATCAATGGCTCCATGTCTAGTTGGCAGCCGGTTTCAAGTGGAGTGCCCCAAGGGTCGGTCCTGGGGCCGGTTTTGTTTAATATCTTTATTAATGATCTGGAGGATAGTGTGGACTGCACTCTCAGCAAGTTTGCAGATGACACTAAACTAGGAGGCGTGGTAGATACACTAGAGGGTAGGGATCGGATACAGAGGGACCTAGACAAATTAGAGGATTGGGCAGAAAAAAACCTGATGAGGTTCAACAAGGACAAGTGCAGAGTCCTGCACTTAGGACGGAAGAATCCCATGCACTGCTACAGACTAGGGACCGAATGGCTAGGTAGCAGTTCTGCTGAAAAGGACCTAGGGGTCACAGTGGACGAGAAGCTGGATATGAGTCAACAGTGTGCTCTTGTTGCCAAGAAGGCTAACGGCATTTTGGGCTGTATAAGTAGGGGCATTGCCAGCAGATCGAGGAACGTGATCGTTCCCCTTTATTCGACATTGGTGAGGCCTCATCTGGAATACTGTGTCCAGTTTTGGGCCCCACACTACAAGAAGGATGTGGAAAAATTGGAAAGAGTCCAGCGGAGGGCAACAAAAATGATTAGGGGTCTGGAGCACATGACTTATGAGGAGAGGCTAAGAGAACTGGGATTGTTTAGTCTCCAGAAGAGAAGAATGAGGGGGGATTTGATAGCAGCCTTCAACTACCTGAAGGGGGGTTCCAAAGAGGATGGAGCTCGGCTGTTCTCAGTGGTGGCAGATGACAGAACAAGGAGCAATGGTCTCAAGTTGCAGTGGGGGAGGTCCAGGTTGGATATCAGGAAAAACTATTTCACTAGGAGGGTGGTGAAACACTGGAATGCGTTACCTAGGGAGGTGGTGGAGTCTCCTTCCTTGGAGGTTTTTAAGGCCCGGCTTGACAAAGCCCTGGCTGGGATGATTTAGCTGGGAATTGGTCCTGCTTTGAGCAGGGGGTTGGACTAGATGACCTCTTGAGGTCCCTTCCAACTCTGATATTCTATGATTCTATGATTCTATGATTCTAATTTAAATTAGTGTTTCCACACATGCGTTCTCACCAGTTTAGCTCAAATGGTTCTAAAACTGATTTTACTTAGCGCTGTCAATTAATCGCAGTTAACTCACGCGATTAACTCAAAAAATTAATTGTGATTAAAAAATTAATCACGATTAATTGCAGTTTTAATTGCACTGTTAAACAATAGGCTATCAATTGAAATTTATTAAATATTTTGGATGTTTTTCTACATTTTCATATATATTGATTTCAGTGACAACACAGAATACAAAGTATATTATTTTTATTACAAATTTTTGCACTGTAAAAATGAGAAAAAATAGTATTTTTCAATTCACCTCATACAAGTACTGTAGTGTAATCTTTGTCATGAAAGTGCAATTTACAGATGTAGATTTTTTTATTACATAACTGCACTCAAAAACAAAACAATATAAAACTTTAGAGCCTCCAAGTCCACTCAGTCCTACTTCTTTTTCAGCCAATCGCTAACACAAACAAGTTTGTTTACATTTACAGGAGATAATGCTGCCCTCTTCTTATTTACAGTGTCACCAGAAAGTGAACACAAGCATTTGCATGGTACTTTTGTAGCCGGCATTGCAAGGATATGCTAAACATTCGTATGTTCTCACCGTGTCGCTAAAAGCTTCAGAGTGTAGCCATAGCCTATGTTTTTAGCTGACTCCTGGTTCTTCTGGTTGAAAAGCATGATTTAGCAGTTTTTCAAGCTTGTTGTATTCTTAAAACACTTTTATGCAAAATGGTAAGCTTTAGTGCTCAAACTTCTCTGACAGTTTCTTCAAAGGAGTGTCTGGATGTGGATGTGTTGGTTGCTTTGTTGTTTGTTTCCTTCCTCCTTACAGATTTTGCCTCCAGTGAAGTTGTCTATCTGTATACTGGCACATGTACAGAGCTCCTCCTTCAGTATGCTCTAAGCTTGTCTACATTGGAGTTCTTTGCATTGGTTTAGCTACACGGGTACAAACCCTGCTGTAGATATGCTGCACTGGTGTAAGAAAAGTGCAGATTATCTCTGTTTGATTTCTGCCGTCTGAGATGCTGTTCCATATTTGTGCCACTATGGCAACAGAGCAGTATCTGTCTTGTGGGAAGTGGGGAAGATCAACCTATGTGTGTCATGCTCCCTGCAGATGTGTGGTGGTATTACCATGCAAATTCCACATCTACTCTTGATATTTGCACATGCAGAAGGAGTTATCTTTTGTGATCTACACGCAGTTTTTATACTAGTATAACGAATTTGGTTAGGAGTATGTTGTTGTTGTTTTTAAACTGAAATAGTTATACCAGCACAAGACTTAGCATGGATGCAGTTATACTAGTATAAGTACTTCTATTTTGGTATTGTGGCGTCAGTACTAGAGGAGTTGCACCGCTTTAATCGTGCTGGTAAAGTTAAGTGATACAACTACTTTGGCTAGACAAGACCATAGGAATGTTAAATCTGGTCTTTCCTAATTTTACTGGAAGACTTCTTTGATGTCACGGAGCATTTTGTTGTGAGTTCCAACTTCTTAATTGAATGTGCAGGGGTGTTGAGTTCTTAACAAAGAGATCATTTATCCAATATGGTAACAAAAAGAGTTGTAAACAGCTCAGCTACAGATCCTTCCACTGTCTTGTGTCATTGTGATGTTGTCATTTCACTGGTTCTCCAGACATATTCTTCCCAGGCAGACTATTTCACAAATGGAAATCACACAGGGAACATGGCAGCTTTCTGGAGTTTTAGCTTAATGATATTCAAGATGTGCTGATGATCCACATCATTTCACAACTAGGTGAGGTTACTATTTTAAAAAAAGTTAATATTAGGTTTCCTTTAATCTATTTGCTGAATTAAATGACTTACTCTAGGGGAAAAAAACAGAATTCTTCTTTTCTTTCTAGATTTTTCAGTTCAGGCAAATGGGTAAGACTAGACTTTCAATTGTCAATTGCGAAATACATGAATCGTTTACAGGCAATTTCACACCCATCTGGGCTGCCAGAGGAAACCTTGTCTGTCAGTGGTTACAGTGCTGCCAGCACTGCTCAGTTCAAGACTGTGTGCACAGCAGAAAGAGATGCATACATCTGTACTTCTTTCTTCTTACAATTATTATTGTGGTAGCACCCAATGGCCCCATTCAGGATTGGGGCTTTGTATGAGGAGTTGTACAGGTACATTGGAAGAGCATAAAAATCTTATGCATATATGAGAGTGGGGAGCGAGAAACTTTCCCTGAACTCCACTTGGCCTAGAGGGAAAGTGCATTGGGCTGAGAGCCAGGATCGAACATTAGATTCTTGTCTCACTGGTTCATAACCCTTACTACTGAGCAAAGCTTCATATTCGTAAGCTAAGCGGAAGACAAGTATTATCCATTTTACAAGTAAGGTAATCGAGAGGTTGCCCATGGTCACTTCAAGCAGACCTGGGATTATAACTCAGGTCTCTAATATGACAGAGCAAACTCTCACCCATTCTGTCACACTGACTTTGAATGTGCCAAATCTGTATATGTAGCTATGCGGTCTGTAATCACTGCTCTAAACACTAGACCACACTGCCCTTGAGCCAGAAAGAGAAACCAGGATCATAACTAACATTCCCCTGTTGTCACACATAGCTGTGCCTTGCTGAGTGTGTGTCATAACCTCTTTCTAGGACAGTGGTCCCCAAACTGTGGGGCACACCCTCCTGGGGTGTGTGTGTGTGTGTGTAGGAACTTTCGGCAGGGGACCAGGCCAGTCCCTACATGGGGCAGGAAGGGAACACCACCCAGCCCTGGCCACAGCTCCTAGCCTCAGGCCCTGCTCCCAGCCTTAGGCCCCCAGTCCGTGGCTGCAGCTCCAGCCCCGCTCCTTGCCTCAGCCCTACCCCTGGCTACAACTGTGGCCCTGCTCCTGGTCCCACCTCTGACCGTGGCCTCCAGGAGCATGGACAGATTCCACTACTGGTAAGGGAGTTGGGGGGGCGTGAAAGAAAAAACTTGGGGACCACTGCTCTAGGAAGTACTCCATATAAAGGACAACAGCTTATTTTTACTAACAATTATTCCTTTAGTTCAAGTAGAAAATGTTTGTGATGTGAATCTCTAGATCCTGAGCTCAAACCTTGTTGTTGACCCATGTGGAAAAAAAAGTACACCATTAAAGACAGTATTATCGTAATGCATAAGTCTAAAAAGATGCTTTGAAATTTAAATTGTGAATGGTGGTGGGTGCTCTACTTAACCTGAATAGATCAAAGGTTTTGAATTTTGTCTGGGTCAGCACAAAGTATGTTTGGCATACTGTAGAGCCATAACGATCTACTTCTCATTTTCCAAGTAGCTTTGATATTTGAAGAGGAGACCAATTGCCCAGAGCATTGTCCTTTTTGTAAAAGGAATTTTTATTTTTATTTGTAGCTTACCCACCTCTCCAAAACAGGTCTTATTCAGGGCTTGCTTTTCTCTTTTTTTTCCCTTCCTTGTGTTTCATATAGTTTTGTATTCAGTGCAATAATTTTGCCCCCTAATGTAAATCATTTCATAGGCTTCTCCTGTTTCTTTTCTCATCAAATTTGGGTGTAATACATCTAATTAGATTTTTGCAAAACCATACATTGTAGTATTTACACGTGGGGAGTTGTCTTACTTGGAATAAGAACAGTAGTAGTTTTATTTAAACTCCCAGTGTCTCTTCACCATTAAATTGACTAAGCCCTCTATGGTCAGTGATTTTACTGTTTTTTTAAATACATATTTTATACTTTAATATTTGAACTAATTATTCCTTTTACCTAGTATCATTTCTGAGTACTGGGTATTTTATAGGATTTTGGGGGGACTTGTGAGAAGTGTTACCATTTTGATACAGCATCAGAGACAACTTTTTAAAGAAAAGAGGATAGCTTGTTTTAATGCTAACATAAGTCAAAGGAAAGAATATCCCTCACTGGTTAGCAGTTTCCAGACAACATATTTTGTCTCCAAGCATAATTTAGCTTAATCTATAAAAACTCATTGAGCGGGAATGGAAAACTTTAAATCCAGACGTTAAAAAACAAACAATTTAGTAGTTGTTTTCTTTATTAGTAAGATGGTTTTTAACCTTTTTTGTCATTTTAATTCTAAGGACTGAGTTTCAAGATCACTATCTACTTTTTCATTATCACTGAAAGCTTAGTTTTTCTGTTTCTCTTTACAGAAAGAGCTATTGCAAGACATGAAGTCAGAGAAATAGAACAACGTCATACAATAGATGGTCCTCGACAAGATGCAACTCTGGATGAAGATGATGATGTGGTGATCATTTACAACAGAGTACCTAAAACTGCAAGCACATCCTTCACAAATATTGCCTATGACCTTTGTGCAAAGAACAAATATCATGTTCTGCATATCAATACAACCAAAAATAATCCTGTTATGTCACTGCAAGATCAGGTAAGTTAAATTTGTGGAGATGATGGTATGGGTTTTTAGCCACTTCAGCAGTTTTAATATATTAGATATTTTATTGTGTGTTCAGCACTATTCAGGAAAAAGCATTTTGAGTGTGTACATACGTCCACAAATAGTAATTTACTATTATAAATATAACCAGAGGAACAGATGGAATTGGGTGCCATTATAATGTAGCTTTATTAAATAAGTTTATAATTAGAATGACATTTTCTCTGTATATGGAGAAAGTTAATATTGTTTCATTATGTAACAGGATTAATTTACCACACTACTTGGCATGATAGAAGTCTCTGCTTAAAGGTCAAAGACTAGAATAAAAAGGGATACAGTGGATCAGGATTGACCTGCATTGGCGTAGCAATGTGTAATACTTGTCTAGTATATTGTCTATTCATGTTATGCTTGGCTGTACATAGTGCTTCCACTTCACCACTTTCATGGGTATCAAAGTTAACTCTCCAAAAATATATTTTAAATGAGAAGAATAAAAAGCTCATTCAGCTAGGTGAGTTATAAATTACTAGCGAGGAAATAACATAATGCAATGAACATCTCAAGGAAAATTGTATTAGGAAGTGTTTGGTATTATATAATGTTCAGCAAGTTTTCAGTCCACTTCTGTGTCCCTGAATATTTCTAAGTTCTTTTTTAAACCCTATTCTTTAAAAATCCCGCACTACATAATGTTACTCTGCTTGCAGTGTTTAGCTTAACAGAAAAACATTATTTGCAAAATTAGTTGTGCACAGTTGTGTATCTAATTTGCCAAAGCAGTTACTGTGAGTAAATTCATAAATGTAATTGCATATGCAAGTGACCAATTAGACCTGTTAAAGTATACAGTTGTCCAATTTGCATATGAAATCATGTGCCTGAATTAGTCTCACGTATGCACATTCCTGACTTTGAAAATCAGATCCCAAATCTCTGTTAGCCTATTTTTTCTGTAATTTAAGTGAACATGGATCAACTAAATATAGCATTACCAGTAATGCTGCTTGTGGCAGATTGTCAAGTCAGGATCAAGATTCTGGGTTGTTGCCCTTAGTTATAGGTAAAATAAAGTAAGAATAATCATTGGCAGGGATAATGAGCTGTTTTCTTAACAAGTAATCGAACTGTGTGTGTCTGTCTCTGAGAAAGAACCTACGATTGAAACATATTTGGTTTTATTTCAGAATTTTGGATAATTTAAATTCAGAAAGCAGTGTTTCAATGGACAATATGAATCACTGACTTAAAGAAACTGAAGTGGTTTTCGTACCAAGGCTTTTGCCAACTGTATAGTAAATATTTGACAATAGTCAATATTTTTTTAAAATAAACAAAAACTCTGGAAAGGATGTAACGCCTTCAAGCTTCAGGGCAACCTCTATGGGCTTAACTCTACCATATGGCTGTTACTAGCACAAACTGAAAGGTACCTAGTTCACATTAATGTAGTCCTCTTCAAACAGGTCTATGTTATTGCAAACTAGATACCTTTTAGTTCACACTAGCAGCATCCCCACGAGGGAGCTGGAGTATTTTAGTGTGCACTGCAGTTCACACCCCTGTAGCCCAAATTATGAGGTTGTGTAAACAAGCCCTAACTTTTTGGGGTGATAATCTGTCATCTAGAAAAGTTTCAAGCCATTCCTGCCTACGTAGGATTTCTACCTCTTGATCCTGGACACGGTACCAAACTTGATGGATCACAGTTCTGCTTCAGTGTAGCAATCTGTGTTCCTAAATTCAGAATGGTTAGTTGTCACGATTTCCTCAAGTCTGTCCCAGAACTGGGGAATCTCAGGTTTTCTGTCCACCACTTGTTGCCTCTCCTGCAAATTTCTGGATTTTTTTGGCAGCCAGTCAAGGGCTGGTTGCTGTGACTCCATTCCCTATAGAACCAGCCAGTAAGGCTGCTACATGGTCATCTGTTCCACCCTTCCTCCAATAAGCAACTCAGATGGCGCTGCGGGGGAGGAAATTATCTCCAGAAAAAGGAATACTAAAATAGCCAGCACAAAAAATACAGTCAGAGAAAGAGAGGTGCAATAGCAAAATGATTAGCCCTGCCTATTGGGAGAAAAGGAACATAGCGGTGGAGTAGCTGCTGCTGTTGACAAGAGGCGCATGCAGCCTAGGAAGTAAGGGGCCTCAGACTAAGGTAACTGTATTTCTCATAGTGGATATTTTCCACTAGCTTAGTGCACTGAATAAGTTCAGCATGAAACACTGAACAAATATCATTATCATTCACCTTGAGCAAAAAGACAGTTTTGGTAGTTTCTTTAGAATTTTCTCTTCACCCCATACTGCATTCATTCTACTGGACTGTTTGTTCCTGGTGAACACAGAGCTAATTCTACTCAGTATAGCAATATGTCTTGAGCAAGTATTTAGAAGTTATAAACAAAGCCAACATCATAATGAAAAGCTGGAACATTTCAGGTGTCTCAAAAGAAGTTCCTGGGACACAAAGTCATAGGAAAAAGCTAGATATATGGTCAGTACTGCAGGGAGGAAGAAGGATGGATTTAGGGGACAAGGAGAGGTAATTGGTGGATTGGGAGTAAACTGTGTAGTAGGACACCAGTTTTGTGCTGTATGCACTTTTCTTTAATGTAAATATTCCCTGGCTTATTTTGCTGAGTTGATATAGGACCTTCTGGCACCTCCTGTTTGATCGCTGGAATCATTTTAAGCTTCCAGTTACCTAGAAAACTGAACTTCATCCTTCATTCCTGTTTTCCTTGCAGTACTTCTTAGCTCCTCTGAGTACATTTGATCCAATTTTCAATTGAGTGAAGCTCAGCTGAGCTAACACCTATTAGGAGCTCTGAAATAGCCTTTCGGTTATTTTTCTAAAAATACCTGGAAAACACTTTCATAAAAACTCATTCACACTTGTATTTTCCAAAATAACCTCAAAGATCTTACTTAGTTTGGACACAAACTTTAATCACTGACTCATGTGAGCCCCGGTAGCTACAAGGCCCTTTAAAATAAAACAAACAAGCAAACAAAAGCTGACCCACATTCAACAGGAGAGAGAGACAGAGAATTGCAAGAAATAGTCATCAGTGACCCAATGAGGGGAAAAAAATCATTTACCTCCAGCATGGCTATGGGTTGTCATAAAACTTCAGAAGTTCTTTTTAGTACATGTCCACATCTTAAGCCAAATGCAGTACAGCAGCTCACTTACCCTGTCTTGGCTTGTCCTGGACTGAGTACCATCTGTTGAAAGATGAGCTAAGAAAAGTCCTGGCTAAATTATCTAAGCAGGCCTCTGATATACATGATGACTGTATGCTATGATTGATATTACCTTCTTAGCCATGGGTTTTGCTTGGACCAGCATGAAACAAAGAGTAAGTTAACGGTTCTTCTTCGAGTGGTGCCCCTATGGGTGCTCCACTGTAAGTGTGTCTGCATCCCTGCACTGCTGATTGGAGAACTTCGGTAGCAGCGTCCACTGGGCCCATGCATGCACTGTTTCCTCGTGCTGTTCCACGAGGCTAGCCAGTGCGCGTGGGTTAGCCGTCCTCAGTTTCTTCTCACCTGCCCCTGGTTAGAGACGGAGCCTTTTCTTTAGCTTTTAGAAACTCTTTAGCCTTCTTTTGACTTTTATTTGGCCTTGACTTAATTTTTTTTTTTTTGTTCTTGTGTTGACCCCTTGTGGGTGAGAGGAAACCCCCTGACAAGGGTATGCCCAGCTCTCCAGGCTTCAAGAAGTGTCGCACTTGCAGCAAGACAATCCCAGTGCACTCCCAGTGCATTTGCTGCCTCAGCAAGGGCCACGTCCAAAAAGGTGTTCCCTCTGCCAGCAGTTCCGACTGAGATTCCTGCAAGGTCAGAGATCTCCACCAGAAAATCATCTGTATGGAGGCAGCTCTCTGACCCTAGCCCTCCGGCAGGTGTGAGTCTTCCCCTCAACCTTCAACTTTGAAGGATAGTGGGTCAAACGGTCTTGGGACTCCTCTCATAATTCAAAAACTCAAGTCCCCTCAGTGAGCCTGAGGGATAGCCAAAAGTGATCACCATCTCTGTTGATGTCCAGTACTGTTGACAAGCACACGGATCCTTTGGGCATGGGCATCGAATCTTTGGTAGAGAGAGACAAGGTCAAATGCCCTAAGACGTTCCCAGTACGCAAGCTGTCATTGGTACCACCAGCGGCAGTGGCCCATCTGCCATTGGAAAGATCGGTACGGGTGAGGTCCTCTTCTCTCCCAGCACCACTACTGACGCTGGGATGTTCAGTACTGGCAAAATTTCATCAGGCTGGTGACCTGGCTATGTCAGAAACTCGTGACTCTCTGCCCCTCGGTATCAAGATCATGGCACTGAGCATGGCTGACCAAAGGGTATTTCCGCACAATCATGCCATGCCCCTCTGATGTCAAGTGAGGGATCGGACAGTGAACCAGATGGGGTTTCTTCTTCTCTTCCTCCCAAGCTTTATATGGGACCTGATATCAACAGGGTCTGGGACTGTACCACCAGAAGGCACTGCCACCCGTGGGCACCTCTGCCAGGCCATATGCCCCCACAGGGGCCATACTAGGACCCGTGGGTGGCACACCACCAGCCCGTCTCAAGGGCATTGAGCGTTGCCCAAGCACTTCCCAGGCATGCCCCTTGGCTACAGCATCACATGCCTTGGAAGTGGAGGAGCGAGAGGTGGACGCAGAGGAGGCGGTCACACTCACGGCCATATCCTCTTCTTTACTGGACGAAACAGTCATGCTGTTGCCACCGTCCATGACTTCCACATGTCTCGAGCTGGTGAAGAGTGTGGTGGACACCCTCCACATACCATTGGAGGAGGTTAAAGATACACACCACTAGCTCATCGATATCTTCCATGCCTCATCTACCTCCAAAATCGCCCTCCCAATTAACGAGGCCATCCTAGACCTAGCTAAGATGGTGTGGCAAATCCCAGCTTCGGTGGCCCTGACATGCAAGCAGGCAGACAAAAAAAATTATGTCCCCGCAAAGAAATCAAGAGTTACTATTTATTCACCCATTGCTCAGTTCCATTGTGGTGGATGCTGTGAACGCTCATGCCCGACAACACCGCTTTAGGACAGCACTTTATGACCGAGATTGGAAGCGTCTTGATCTCTTTGGCAGGAAGGCATACTCCTCAGCCACTTTACAATTTCGAATCTTCAATTACCAGGCGTTCACGGCAAAGTATGAGTATACAAATTACAATAAACTACAAGACTTTGTTGATAAACTGCTGGATAACTCCCAGGATTCCTTCCAGGCCATTATCCAGAAATGGCAACTGATGGTAAAAAAGCCTGTGATGATGAGACGGGCATTGTGGCTTCCCCTCTCGGGTTTCCTGAAGGAGATGCAGACCATGGTAGAGGACCTCTTCTTTGAGGAGGTGAAGTTTATCACGAGAAGATCAACGCCTCTCTCCACTCCTTGTAGGATTCCAGGGCTACTCTCAGGTCACTGGGAAGCTACACACCGGGACAAAAGAGACGCTTCAGCCCTCAATACCAGCGAAGGCCTTATTCATCCCAATTCCCATCACAACAGCACTATGAGCCCCATAGGAAAAAAGGGAATGTTCTCAAAATGAAAGTTTGGGTCAAGGACAGGTAACCCAAAAACATCTGCCCCTAAGCATCACTTTTGACTGGCAGGTCGAGGCACCAAGAGATCACTCCCCTCTACTACCTGTGAACACACCCCCATTTGGCAGCATTCCACAGTGCCTGGGAGTGCATAATTTCAGACAGATGGGTCCTTGAGATCATCAGATCCAGATATTTCATCCACTTCACCTCCCTATCCCCTCCACAAACACCCTTCCCCATCCCTCTTCAGAGACCCTTCTCACAAGAGTCTACTATGGTAGGAGATAGACTCCTGCAGTTAGGAATCATAGAACCAGTACCTCAGCATCTACGAGGCAAGGGGTTCTACTCGTTACTTCCCAATTCCCACCAGGAAAGGATTTCAGAGCTCTCAGCAAGTTCGTCAAAGCTCAAAAGTTCAAGATGGTCACCCTATTGACGATCATTCCATCACCATAACAGGGAGACTGGTTTTCGGCCATCAACCTACAAGATGCTACTTTCACATCTCAATACTACTAGCTCACAGATGTTTCCTTCTTTCACTCCTCCCCTTCGGACTTCCATCAGCACCCAGAGTATTTTCCAAAGTTCTCTCAGTTGTGGCTGCCTAGCTACGATCTCAAGGGATAATGATCTACCCTTACCTGTGCGATTGTCTCCTGAGAACCCAGTAGCTTCAGGAGGCTCGTCGAGCCACTGAAGACACAATATGCTTGTTCACGGAGCTGGGCCTGCAGATTGGTTCCCAGAAGTTGACTCTCACACCAGGGCAATGCCTAGAATTCACAAGGGCCGACCTAGATGAGCTATAGGCCAAAGCCTTCCTACATCAGGACAAATTTCTATCCCTGGTGTCGCTTATAGACATGGCTCAATGCAGTCCTCAAGTGCCAGCAAGAATCTGCCTCCAGCTCCTGGGGCATATGGCAGCTGGCACAGCAGTGATTTCACACACCAGACTTCACATGCGATGCCTACAGCTGTGGTTCAGCTCGGTTAACAGACCAAACTGGGACATTCTGGACAAAGCCCTGTCACTGCCCACCAGGATCAAGAACTCCATGGACTGGTGGAAGAACCTGGCCAATGCATGCAAAGGGATCCCCTCCTTACAGGCGCCACCTTTGTAACTCCTTACCACTGACACATCCCCTCATAGGATGGAGCATGCATTTAAACAATATCACAACAGAAGGCAAATGGTCACCTGCAGAGACGTCCCTGCACATCAATCTCCTTAAGTTGAGAGCGGTGAGGAACGCCTGTGCCAGTTTCCTCCCACTGATAACAGGATCACATATAAAGGTCCTGATGGACAACATAGGCTGCATGTATTCTATCAACCACCAGGGAGGAGCCAGATCACCCTTTCTATGCACAGAATCAATGAAACTGTGGAACTGGTGTATCTCTCACAACATCACCTTATCCGTGGCTTACCGCCTGGGCATGCAGAAAGTGGTAGCGGACAAGTCAATCGCCCTTTCTTGCTTGACCACTAGTGGGGGGAGATGCATCCATCAGTACTTCATGGCTTGTTTGCACAGTGGGCAACACCGTCAATGGATCTGTTCACCACTTACCAAAGCAGGAAGTGTCCACCGGACTGTTCCAGGACGGGTATTGAACGGCACTCTCTGGGCAATGCTCTCTCCTCTCATGGGACAAGGACCTTCTTTACGTCTTCTTTCCATTTCCTCTTCTGCTGAAGGTCCTGCTAAAGATAAAGAGCGATGGCGCTTATGTAATTTTGATTGCTCCCACGTGGCCGAGACAGACCTGGTACACTTACCTGCAGCTCGCAATGTGCCCACTGATTTTCCCTTCCAGCCACTCTGCACCTTCCCTCTCTCAGGACACAGGGTATACCATACATCCCAAGTTGGGAATCTTCCACCTCAAGGCATGGATCCTATGTGTTCCAGCACTTAGAAAGCTCATGCTCAAAGGAAGTGCAAGAGGTTCTACTACACAGTAGAAAGTCCTCCGCAAGACGCACTTACCTGCAGAAATGGTCCAGGTTCCAGATTTGGTGCACGTCCCAACAAATCTCTCCAGTGTCAGCAACTCTTTCCCATATTCTGGAATATGCCCTGACCCTTAACAAATCGGGGGTTATCCCTAAGCTCTTTTAGGTTCTACCTAGCAGCTGTTACAGCATTTCACCAACCCATAGAGGGGTACTCGGTACTATTGCACCCAATATTGCAATAGTTATATTATTTAGAACCTGGCTAACTCAAGGACATTATCTCTGTGCACTACTGTGATGAAACAGTTTTGCTGACCGTATGGAAGCATGCTCTTCAAGATTGCAAGTAAGTCATTTTCAGTGGAGGCTCCCTTGACAATGGGGCTTTCTTCATCTGGTGCTCCATGGATCCAGAAATTTACTAAACTGAAGTGTGTAGTGCAAGGCATATCTTTTTGCAATAAATAACCATAAGTAAATTATGTATTATGGTTGGCTGATATGGCACAGTGAGGCAAACAATTTCTGAAGTCTGTTGTGCACAATTTACTGTGACGCATTTACCAGGTTATTTCACCCAAGTACTACAGCACAGTGGGTGCATAAACATAAATGGGGGAGGCATGAATCTGAAGTCAACTCAAATACCCTACTGGTATGTTCCTTTAAAAAAAAGTAAGTCACTGCAATTTGGGCCATGTATCTTATTTTGTACTGCATGATCATCTTCCAAATGTGAGGTCTGCTTAGAACTTGATCAGCTCTTGTCTAAGGGCTAGTTCATGCCTTGGTATGATCTAAGAACATAAGAACGACCATACTGGGTCAGACTTAAGGTCCACCTAGCCCAGTAACCTGTCTTCCAACAGTGGCCAGTGCCAGGCACCCCAGAAGGATTGAACTGAATAGGTAATCATCAAGTTATCCATCCCCTGTCGCCCATTCCCAGCTTCTGGCAAACAGAGGCTAGGGACACCATCCCTGTATAGATTTAGATTGTCATGTTGAGCTTTTGGGCTTAAATTAATTTTTCCTAGTAATAAGCTCCAGAGAAGAATGCAGATGTTCCTTAAACTAAATGTAGTGCAGAAATGCAGTCTGGCTGATGGTCCATCCAAAAATTAAAATTTTGTTCCTTTTGAGCAAATGGTCCACCAGGTTTGATGCCTTCATGTCCCTGTAAAATAGGTGAAACGCTGGCTTTTTATAGGATCTAACGCATTTGAAGAAAAAATCGTTCCCTTCTTGTGGAAAATCTGTTGGAAACTGAATACAGATTGATGGATTTGGTCCCTGTTGCTCACTGCTGAGGGAACTCTGTATTGCCTTCAAACTATGTTTCAGACTAACAAAAAATACTAATTAAAATGTTGTTTATATTGATCATATTTCTGACTTTGCTTTCTTTGCCTTTCTGATTGCTACTTTCTGCTTCATATTTTTTTAGCTTTAAATTGTGACTCTCTAAGATGAGTCAATTGCCATGTGCTTCTAAATAAAGTATCCTTTTCAGTTAGTCATATGTCTTTTGGTAATATTCATAGTGATAGATTTTTATCATAATGCATCGTTCGGTTTTACTTATTGAATGGAACATATTATTGGAAGCTAAGCATCAGCCATTCCAAACAGAATTGGAATATTGACTGTTTTCTACTTTTGTAGGTACGATTTGTTAAGAATGTAACTTCCTGGAAGGAAATGAAACCAGGATTTTATCATGGACATATATCTTACTTGGATTTTGCAAAGTAAGTTACCCAATGATTTGTTTCATCTACAATGGTGGATACTATTTATATTCTTAAAACTACACAGTAGATAAAATATTTCCTTCCGAAACGTGATAGTTTTACCAGCTTTCAGTTGTGGAGTCCAGTAGTTCAAGTAGATTATGTAGATCCATCTTAAATATTACTGCCCTCTAGTGATCAGAATCTAACAACTGTTTTTAAAAAAATTGAAACATTGAGTGTCCTTCAAAATAGCAATATTCCCTTTAGATTTTTAATACAACTTTGTCCTGTTTATTGCATGATAAAAAAGAATTAGCTCATTGTTTAGGACCTGACTCCACAAGTTAGCAGTATTATTCCTTGGTTGAGCAACAGAAGTGCCTTTGCCTGAGAATTTCAGCTCGCTCTTCTGAATACTGAGTGTGTCATCCTAGTGATATGCTTCACAGGCTGAGAAGTTTAGACGCAATCTGTTCCCAAACATACCACATCTAATACGTAACACCATATAACTGGTATTCAGTTAGGTTACTTTGAAGTTTGTGGCTCTTCATGTTCACCATACATTTTAAACTTTTTTAAATTTAGTTTTTAACATGCCACAGTTAATAACATACCAATATATTAAAGCAGTCACTTTTGTGCTATACACTAATACTATCTTTACAAAAATACATAGAAAATACACTGAATAATGATCCCCTTTGTAGAGCTTAATCCTGCTCCCACTGAAGTCAATAATAAAACTCCTATTGACTTCAGTGGTGCAAGATCATGCCTATATTCCCCATCACTTGTGTTCCTCCTCCTTTCCACTCAGACAATTAACTAAGACCTCAGAGGGTAAAGATCTTTTGGTTTGTAGCCTTTAAACCCCTCTCTAGAAGTAATTTTTAATTATAACTTTTTATTTAAAAAAAAAAAGTAAAAGTAAAATGGGGGAACATCATAAACTCCCAGTTTAGCTTATCTCTAATAGAAAGTCCGAAAAGCCACTATATCAGCTGGAAATTACCAGTGGGCAGCAGCTGAAATTTCAAGATTGCTAAAAGAAAAGGAAGGAGAGAAACCTTAATTTAAAAAAAAAAAAACATGAAATAAAATGAAGAAACCCTGTGCTTCACATTGCATCAACCTCCTCTCCCACCTTTTTAAAGAAGTTAAAATACTATATTAAAAGACTTTTTGACTTGAACCCTTAATGGAATAACAGCCTTGTGAACAGCTAGGTGAATATTATTCTTTACATTACTCAAGGCATAAAGCTGAAAACATCTTCTAGGTACTGGAACTTTCCAGATTAAAACAATTATTGTACCTGTAGAAAGGCATCTAAGCAATTTCACAGATTTCATTCATGTTCATATTTCCTTCCAGGGCTGTGTTATCCTTGTGTTTTGCTGTTTGTTGCCCTTTTACCTAGATGTCTAATTTTTTCCCACAACAGCTTCCTTCCTCTTATTTGTGGTTTTCATTATTAAAATCGTATATTGAGTACTGTGGTTGCTCTTTGCTTTTGACCTATACTTTTAAAGAAACTGTGAGTATGTTCTGCATTCTTGTAATTGTCAAGTGTACAAATATATATCATAACACAATCCAGCTCCAAGGAGCTTTGCATTAGTCAGTCAGAATGGTCATTATAAGACCAAATGTTCAGGCCTCTGTCCAGGTCTGTGTCATTAGTCTGGTCCCAAAATAACATTCTTAGGTAGCACAGGGGCCTTAAAAAATCTTGAAAAGTCACTGACAAATCAGTTACAGTGGGCTATTATCAGCAGGAGGAAAAAAAACAAAAACACTAACCCAGGAACCTATCCTTGCAACCAACCCCGTTGCCAACTCTGTCCACATATCTATTCAAGGGACATCATCATAGGATCTAATCACATCAGCCTCACCATCAAGGGTTCGTTCACCTGCACATCTACCAATGTGATATATGCCATCATGTGACAGCAATGCCCCTCTGCCATGTACATTGACGAAACCGGATGGTCTCTACTCAAAAGAATAAATGGACACTAATCAGATGTCAAGAATTATAACATTCAAAAACCAGTCTGAGAACACTTCAACCTCCTTGTACGTTCAATTACAGACCAAATAGTGGCAATTCTTCAACAACAAAAATTCAAAAATAGACTCCGAGAAACTGCAGAGCTGGAATTAATTTGCAAACTGGACACCATCAAATTAGGCCTGAATAAGGACTGGGAGTGGATGGGTCATTACACAAACTAAAAACTATTTCCCCATGCTAATTCTCCCCCCTACTGTTACTCACACCTTCTTGTCAACTGTTTGAAATGGGCCACCCTGATTACCACAATAAAAGTGATTTTTCCTCCTGCTGATAATAGCCCACTGTAATTGATTTGTCTCGTTAAAGTTGGTAAGGCAACCCCCATCTTTTCATGTTCTCTTTATATGTATATCTTCCTACTGTATTTTCCACTCCATGTATCCGATGAAGTGGGTTTTAGCCCACGAAAGCTTATGTCCAAATAAATTTGTTAGTCTCTAAGGTGCCACAAGTACTCCTCGTTCTTTTTGCTGATACAGACTAACACAGCTACCACTCTGAAACCTGTAATAGAAAATGAAGTGTTGGTTTCTGCTTGTATCAAGAACACCCACATTTTATAATCCTAGCCAAATGACAGTCCCTGAGCACCTCCCCTTCCTTGTAGTTTGCATCTCTGTCCTTGGCATCATGCCAGGAATACCCCTTACTTCACTAGTGCATAGCACAGTTAGAACAGCAACAACTGCAGGAAGCAGGAAAAGAAGACCGAACCTCCTGAGGGCTTCTGTGGTGTGAATATTTGGTTGCTAGACCGAGGGAAGGAATTTCTAAGGTCAGGTTACTTATATTAAAACTTTCTACACCTGGTATGGAAGCAGGCAGGATGTAATTATTGACATTTCAATATTGTTTTAGCTCAGACATGGGTTGGATTATATTAAAAACAAACAAAAAATCATACAGACACACAGAATTGACTTACCTGGTGTGTGGCTTGGTTTTTTGTGTTTGTCTTGTTCCTGTAAACAAGAATCTATTGTGTTAACATTTCTGGAACCCTCCATCACAAGGTAGAGAATATCTCTGTTTTCAATACTTTTTTCATCTGTCCTTTTTCAGACAGCACTCTTCTGTTCTTTCAAACAGTAATATATAGCCCTAATGTGAAATATTGAACTCCTGGCACTAAAGATTAAAATTTCCTGTCTGTAATATGTATACACTTTTACTTTTATCTAATGTCAGTAAATACATTTTTGAGATACTGCAAGAAAAACGTTGGTTTGACATTTTTATTTATTTATTTTCTATTTCAGATTTGGTGTTAAAAAGAAACCAATTTACATTAATGTCATAAGAGATCCTATAGAACGACTAGTTTCTTATTATTACTTTTTGCGGTTTGGAGATGATTACAGACCAGGGCTACGAAGGCGAAAACAGGGGGATAAAAAGGTAACCTAAGCTTTAGATTCTGCTTTCATATTTTATTCGTACTAAAGTTGATCTTAAAACAGCTTTAAAATATGGTCTGGCAAAAGCTATATTCCTTTAATAAAAAAAAAAAAAAAAAAAGTTTCCAAAATATTAGTGGGTTTAAGGTTGAAATTACACCATTGAATTTGTGTGAAGTTTGAAAATCAGAGCTGTTCTTGGATCAACAATGGTGATGCTGGTGATTTTGGTAGAGGGCATGCTCCACTTCATGTTGGTTTTGAACCAAGGTGTACAACTCTATATGCTGTTAGACCTTTGAAGAAGTGCAAATCCAAGATTCTGACCTCTTGTCAACAACTGTTTATTTGAATGACTAATTCTGAGAAAAACAACTGAAAGAATTTTCTTGAAACTTTGCAAACAAATTAATTTAGGGCTAAAAAGTCTGAAAAATCTCAGCCCAGATGTCATTGTTGTAAATATTCAAGGCTGTAAGCATCAAATGAAAAGACTATTCTATGAGAGGCATCCAGAAATCCATTCCTGTAAGAAGCAGAACTGAATCTGCACTCAAAAGCTATCCTGCTAACAGAACATGCTATCATACTGTTGATTTTGAACACTTAATATTGTAATAGGACTTTAACATATGCAAGGTGCACTATTTGAAAATTGTGGTGTTCAAGAGATACATGTTCTGCACTTTCCCACCCTTCTTTAGAGCTGACCTGGACTGACCTAATTTAACATATTCAAACAGCAAAACTCACTTGCTCAAGCATGGTTACAGCTTCCTGTTAATTCCATAATTTATTTATCCCAGGATGCATTTATATATCTACTATAATATATATACCGTTGGAATGCCTCAATTTGGATCGTACTTGCATATAAGTAAGCAAAGTAATGCAATATATTTGCTGAATGCACAGTTTTTAAAGAGGTTGAATTTGACCCAAAATATAAGTTTTGTAAAAGCAAGCTTTTTCAAAACTTAAGAACTGAAATTTTTCCATTCTTTTTTTTTTTTCAATTTCAGTGGAAACACGGGATTTTTAAACAAAAAAAACTTTTTCTGCAATGTTTGCAATCTAAATAGTGCACCGTTATGCTAATACCTTGGAAAACTGAAAGTGAAACTGACTAAACAAAAGTCAAACCAAATAGATTATTTTCATTATGCAAGCTGAGCCAAATGCAAAGAAACAATGACATAGTAAGTAAGTTTTTACTTTTTAAAATTAGCTTTTTTTATTTTTTTTTGGCAAGACCACTAATCTGGAAGCCGCTGCTCTTCCTTGCTTCCTTAGTTAAAAGTAGCTCTGCCTCTGTTACTAAGGTTTTGGCTCCATCTGCTGCCCCTGCATCCCACCTCCACTCACCAGACTCTACCATGTGAGTAGAGAGAGGGTTCTGCAAATAAAGACATTTGTGTTTTAAGTGTGGGGTTTTTACCTGTAAGCTTTCGAACATTCTGAACTTTATTTCAAGTTTGTTACCTTCAAATATTGCAAAGCCTTGATTGTAACAACATATGTGCTAAGTTTGAAGATAACTTGAAGATTGCTTGTGTTCCTGAGTACAAGCAACTGTTCAGGTGCTTTTACTGTTGAAAAGCATTTTTAACATTTAATCAACTCAAAATATGCCTAATGAATTTCCTGTAAGCTTTCCTTAGGGAAAATCTTTTCTAGGTTAAAGAATAAGTATGAAAACTTCAAGCAGAACAGTATCTGAAAATAAGAATTTAAAATGTGTCCTTTGTAGACTTGCTATAGTGATGGTATGATATATATCAGATTTTTTTTTAAAGGAGGGGGAGTATAGGTCTTGACTTTATAACCTACTCTGTTCCTTTCTGTATAGTTGCTTTTACTCCACTGATAGTTAAAAAGTACTAAATCATCACCTTATACAGATTGTGGGCACTAAGTTCACCTCTGTGCATTCTCTGCTATGATCTGTCCTGAAGTGATATAGGAAGACATTAGATCCAGGGTTTTCTTTATTTTCAACCTCAAACAATGATTGGAAATGGTTTAAAAAAAAGTTATTTGGCAAATTACATGTCCAGTGCATCCGAAGAAGTGAGGTTTTTACTCACGAAAGCTTATGCCCAAATAAATCTGTTAGTCTTTAAGGTGCCACCAGACTCTTTGTTGTTTTTGTAGACACAGACTAACACGGCTACCCCCTGATAAGTGAAATAGCAGTAATTCAATATTTATCTGACAGAATTAAAACTAGTATTGTATAATAAAACTGTTCCACTTACAGTATACCGTTTTGTGTTCTATCAGACCCTGGATATGAAAGGAATACTTTAATATCTTAAGGTTGCTTTAAAAAAAATCACATCAGTTAAGGCATTAAATTGGCTCAATTTTTTCCCCTCTCTCTTGCGTTTGCAGTAAAAAAAATTAATAATGACTGGATAGATTTGTCTGATTGCCAGAAGCTGAGAGTAGACAACAGGATGGATCACTTGATGATTGCCTGTTCTAGTCATTCCCTCTGACGCACCTGACATTGGCCACTTTCAGAAGGACAGGGTACTGAGCTAGATGGACCTTTTGGTCTGACCCACTGTGGCCAGTCTTATATTCTTACATAACTCCATGAAGACTTTCACTTTTAAAACATTATTTAAGACCACCTAGAAAAATGTCCACTTTATAAAACTTCTCATACATGGATTTTTGATTCAATTGAACTCAGATTAAACAAAGAGTATACATATATTAGTGAAGCATATATTAGTTGGACATGGAGAGTAAAGCTCTAAGATAGACTTGGGATAACAATAAATCTTCCTTACAATTGAAGAGTCTAAAGTTCATTGAAAACTCCCTGAGCTAATGTTTTGTGGAGGTGTAAATTCTGTTAGCAGTGCAGACTCAGCACAGCCAAGAGTGAATGGACTGAATTCTATTCTATTCTATGTGTGGGTTGTTTACTTCTAATTCCCTTATGCAAAGCTACTGAAGGTAGTGAGGTTACAGTGTCATTGGAGGCATAATTTGACCTGCAGAACTTTTCACTGGGGGAGATGTCTGAGATAAAGAGAACTAACTGTGATTCCAGGATAAGTTTACTGGACTGGAAGTTAATTAAAAAACAAAAAATAAAAACACCATTTTAGGTGTAATTTGTAATCTGAACACATCTGGTGTGCATTTATTAAGAACCAATAAGCCAAAAACCCACAATGCCACTTCTATGGAATCTCTTTTCAGAATAGAATGCACTTTAAATAACTTCCTTCAGAGATTAGAGCTATTATCATTAGTTTCAATTTAAACCTTCCTAATGTGTTACTTAATAATTCTCTGTTCTTGTACTTCAGGCTCTTGTTTTCAATCTTTTATCATGTCACTTTAGCTAACATAAATGTATTTTGATTTTAGATATTACTGGTTTTGCCATACGCATTTGAATTGTCCCACAAGCACCCTATTCTACCCAGATAAAATTTTGTCACCAAGCTTTAATTTCTCTCACTGTTTGTAATAATTCAGATTATAATGCTGCCCATGCAACCTTTTCAAAGTGTTTTGAGGAAGCTTTACTTAACAAAAGGATGACAGTTTTACTTGCATCAGATATAAAATTCAGAGTATCCATCACCATAATCATTTACTATATATCTCTGAATCCCATCTGAATTGTCATTGTACATATGACTTTAGATAACTTCCAAAGAGCCACTAATTTAAGCATTAACAGTACTATAGCATCTTCTGCATGTTTCTTTCAGCAAGACAGTTTAGCTGCTTATTAGATATGATTTTTCTTGATACAATCCAAAATCAAAAACTTACATTTAGAAAACCAGTTAAGATTGCTAAGAGTTAAGTTTTTCTCTTATCAATCATGTTCCTTAAAAATTGTTAAGTAAATAAGCAACTAGTTAAGGATGATATATAACTTTACCCAGCCTACATCTGTATAACGAGCTTCTAAGCTTGTCACTCTGAAGCCTAGAATGTTTGTTGAGTCGAAAGTAATAGAAATATCCACAATCATGTTCAAAATATTACCAGGTTTAGTCATCACTGGATTTCACAGTCTGTTACCACCCAACTTAAGTTCTCAGCCATATTTGGCTTTTCTTACACACATGACTTTACAAATTACCCCCATGTGACAGCACAGGCTTTCTAGTAATAATAATTCTTACCAAGTTCCAAATGCATATTCATTACAGTACAGCCTTAACTCTAACCCAAAATAAATACTGCTCTTTTATCAGTAAACTCACAGAAAGCACAAACCCTTCTAAAAGACGCCTATAATTACGTACATGTTGACCAGCCTCACGTGTATGTCTAATGTAATTATAAGCTGACTATGTTATATGCTTTTCTTATTAAACAACATACAAAACATTATTATCAAGGAACAACAATGTGAACTTTTTGATAAAATAGTGCCATTGTTTTGGTAAACAAATGTAATCTAATTCCAAACTAAAATTGTTGAGGGACAGAAATAACCATTATAATGGAAGCTGGTTATATCCTTAATTAGTCTCGATGTACCTTACAACCATCACCATTATGCTTATGCAGATGCAGTTCATCATTATCCATTTTCCAAAATAGAAAAGAGTTTTGCATGGCAGTTCCTCTTACTGATATCCCATCATGGTTTAAGGGAATTCTAATAGAGGTTCAGCTAGTATAGAGGACTTACAGTGTACAGTAATTTGAGTGGCATTCTTATTTTGCTACATGGACAGAGAAGAACTATTATCTTTCTGTTGAACATCCCAGAGTAAAATGAATACCTTGGCTATGAGAACAGAATCTCTTAAGTACAAAAGTTTCTATGTTAGAATTTCTGTTGATATAGCTGTCAAGATGTAGGTGGAGGAGAGAATGGGAGGTGGATGTCTTCATTTTGTTTTATTTAGGAAATTATTTAGCTGTTTTTAGCTTTAACTACAAAGTGACCTGTGGTGATGGAGAAATCTTATCGGCTGATAAATTCCAACTCATATTTGGCATATGTCTGCACAGGTCGGGAAATGTGCCCGGGACAGGTCAATGCTTAGATATGTTGATTGATGCTGTATAAATACTTAGAGTGGATAAATAGCACTCATGAAAGAGGAAAAAAGAAAATGATCTTTTTCCTCTGTCATTTCAAGCATAAATCTTTCTCTCTGGCAACTTTTAAGATGCTAACCGCCTCACTTTGAGCTGGGCAGATTCTTAAATTGTTTTGTGACTCAGGTTAAAACGTGTTTATCTTTCAGAAAAGCATCATTTCAGTGAGATGCCACATTGTTATCAGTGCTGAATTGTGAACACCTTAAAGTTCTGCACTATGGAAAATGCTCAAATATATTTTACTGAAGTATGGGCAAAGCTTTATTTGGAAATGCATGATTTTACCAAACTGAAGCAATTTCAAGCAATCTGCTTGTAAGTGTCTGCATCTTGGGTTGGATTCCTAACAAAAGTTACAAGAGCAGTAGAGTCCTAAATCTTACTGGGTCTATAGTCAGTTAAAATTAAACAAATGCAAGTCTTATATTTTTTAAAATCTTTTCCCCAATTTATTTTCACTTTATAGGTTTGATGAACTTATCAAAACAGTAATGTTTTTAATTGCACAGAACACAAGAAATATTGTAAAAAGCCGTCTTCAAACTATAATAGACTTCCACAGAATAAAAACAGTACATGTATCCTATACCTGGCTTGGAGAAATCATAAATACTTGAGTTTCTGACTACTGTATGGATAGCATGTTTTTAATACTAATTTCCCTCCAATGTTAATAGAACTTTTATTGTAACTGGCATTATAAGCTTGAAACACTATGCTTCACTGCAGGTATCCATGTGTGCAGAATGATGTCGTGTGTCTAGTTTTGTTTTCTTTTCTTCAAAGTGAAGTTGGATGTAGTAACTTACTTTCATGTCTACCCTAACTTGGAGCCATAGTATTTTAAGTTCTTCTTCGAGTGCTTGTTCACGTCGATTCCAATCAGGTGTGCGCGCACTGCGTGCACGGTCGTTGGAAATTTTTCCCTTAGCAGCTCCCGTCGGGTCAGCTAGGGAGCCTCCTGGAGTGGCGCCTTCATGGCGCTCAATATATGACCCACCCGACCCCCCTTCAGTTCCTTCTTACCGTCCGTGGTGACATTGGAACTGCGTTTCACTTGTTTGCAAGTATTCCCTTAGCCTAATACCTAGTTCTACCCAGTTTCTTGTTTTAGTACAGGGGTTCTCAGGCTTTTGTACTGGTGACCCTTTTCACACAGCAAGCCTCTGAGTGTGACCCCCCCCTTATACATTAAAAACACTTTTTTATATATTTAACACCATTATAAATGCTGGAGGCAAATTGGGGTTTGGGGTGGAGGCGGACAGCTCATGACCCCCCATGTAATAACCTCGCAACCCCCTGAGGGGTCCCAACCCCCAGTTTGAGAACCCTGTTTTAGTAGTTAGTGTATTATTGTTTGTAGTTAGCATAGAAATTGGTGCATGGGATCATTTCTCTCCCCTCATCCCGCCTTGGGCTTCGGGGCATGCCTCAAGTCCAAGGGTTTGTCTTGCAGCGTATGCCGAAAGCCTATGCCTAATAGTGATCCCCACAACTTGTGCCTGAGGTGTCTGGAAGAGGCGCATCAGTCTGAGCGCTGCAAGATTTGTAAGGCTTTCAAGCCTAGAACTAGAAAGGAGCATGACTTCTGTTTAAAACAGTTACTGTTGGAAGCTGCACTCCGTCCAACAATCCATGAAACAGTGCCAAGGAAGGACTCTGGTGCGAGAGCCCCTCGGCACCAAAGATCCCTGGCACCACAGCAAGAAGCAGTGCCCTGGCACTGTTCCACGTCTCCGGTGCCCCACAAGTGCCATAAGAAGGTGGACGGAGGGCGCTCTCTTCAGAGAACTGTGACACCATCAGGGGAGGCTTTGCTGCTCCAGAGGAAAGATTCAGCTCCCAAGCACCAAGAGCTTGTGCCGTTGATTCCAGCACCCCAGACAGCACTGTTGAGCCCGGCACTTAGTGACTATCCAACGGGGAAGTGCCTGGCGGAGGTGTTGGAGCCCCCCTCCACTCTGGACACTTTTGAAGCTGCTAAGGAGCTCACTGAAATAACTGCGCCTCAGCCAGCGGCTGTTAAAGAGAAGCCTCCAGCACCGCCTAGACGGGTACCATCTAGAGGCAAGCCCGCGATGATGAGGCTCTCTTCGTCGCCGGACTGGCACTGTTCCCGGCACCATTCCAGGTCCCCATCGCTGCAACACGCACTGGCCTCGGTACAAGATCGCATGGCACTGGGAGCATGACGAGAGATATCTCCAGCACCGAGGAGTCGGCACTGATCTAGAACACCCTCACAGGGCCAGCACCGACACATGGCCCCGGAGCACAGCCGCCGTTCCCTGGCACCAGCCTTGGTCGCGGGATAGCCAGCACCGACCTTCGACGTGATCGTCACAGCACTGTTCCCTGACCTCCTCTTCACGGCACCGACTGCCAGCTCAGGGATCGTCTGCACCGCCGTGGTCATAGCCCTCGGGGTCTTCAGACTTGGAGGCCAACTCAAGGCACAGTAGACATAGGTCCACTAAGCACCAAAGAGACGTATAAGTGGCCTGGCAGCCGCAGTGGCCTTCCCCCCCACACACACACAAAATGGCCCTTCTGGACCCCCTGAGCTTACCATCAGGCCCAGGGTACCCCTTCGAGGGCTTCTAGGTCAGTGGCCTCAGGACCTCAGGACGTCACCCTTTCCGGTCACCGATGGATAGACTTACCCCTCGAGTTATGGAAGCGAACCTCTCCAGACCACCCCCTCATACTACGGGGGGAGTCAGCGGAACTGGCTCCAGAACCAGCCATAGCCCAGGACGCATCCAACCAGGTTGGACCAATGGAGAAGTCTAACAGAACCCAGGAACAACCTGGGCAGCTAGAGAGCCATGAGGACCCCTGTGCTCCCACGTGCTTCCTCATCATCCTAGCCTGATGAAGCAGTGGCAGGAGCATCAGCTTTATGTCCTCCACCCATGGACCACAGGGCACACCAGGACCTGCTCTGCCGCATTGTCCGTAACATGACCCTAGAGGTGGAGGACGTAACCGAATCAGAGGACACAATGGTGGACATTCTCACCCCAGAGGGGTCCTTCCAGAGTGGTGTTACCTATAATAATAATAAAGAAGAAGAAGACCCTGTGGCAGACTCCATTCTGCCCACTGCCAGGGGAGTGGAAAGGAAGTAGTTTGTCGCCTCCAAAGGATATGAGTTTTTTATTCTCCCACCCACACCATTGCTCCCTGGTGGTCTCAGCAGTGAATGAAAAGGTGTGCCAAGGGCAACAGGTGCCGCACCCAAGGCTAAGGAGGCCAAATGTACAGACCTCTTTGGCAGGTAAGTATATGCCGCAGGGGGCCTACAGCTGAGGATAGCCAACCAGCAGGCTATCCTCAGCATGTAACTTTAACTCTTGGGACTCTATGTCCAAATACAAAGAATTACTCCCTGCAGAGTCAAAGACGTAGTTCTCAGCTCTGGTCGAGGAGGGGAAGGCGGTGGCCAGGGCATCCCTACAGGCCCCCCTGGACTCGGCAGTCTCTGTGGCACGTACCATCTCCAATGGAGTGGTCATGAGGAGGACCGCATGGCTCCAAGCTTCCAGTCTTCCCCTGGAAGTTCAACAGACCCTGACCTTCCCTTTGAGGGCGCAGGACTGTTTTCGGAGCAGACAGACTCAAGGCTCCATAGCCTCAATGGTGAAATCTCTGGGGATGAACTCGCCTGCTGCCCAAAGAAAGCCTTTCAAGCCTCAACCCCAGCAGCAGCAGAGACAATATCAGCCTCACCCAACGTAGGTCACATACTGCTGTAGGGAACAATAGGCATAGACCTTCTAACCCGCCTTCAGGCTAGGGGCAGGGCCCGACCAAGCCACCATCGGGACCCAAACAAGGGTTTTGAAGGGACGCCCAAGGACAACATACCCACCACTATCCTGGGTCCTTACCTTTCTGAACTGTCTATCCCACTTCTACCGTGTGTGGTCCCATATAACATCGGACCGCTGGGGTCTTCGCCCGGTAGAAGTGGGATATTCTCTCCAATTCTGCTCCTCCCCTCCCTCCCACCCCCTTCCCCATCCCTCTTCAGGGACCCTTCTCATGAGCAAGTCCTTATCCAGGAGGTGCAATCGCTCCTCACCATAGGGGCAGCGGAGGAGGTTCCTCAGGAGCTATGGGGCAAGGGATTCTACTCCCGCTATTTCCTAATCCCTAAGGCAAAGAAGGGATCTCAGACCCATTTTAGACCTGCAAGGGCTCAGTCAGTTCATGGTAAAGTTGAAGTTCCGCATGGTCTCCCTGAGCACCATTATCCCTTCCCTGGATCCAGGGGACTGGTACGCTGCCCTCGATATGAAAGACGCACTTCCATATAGCCATTTGGCTGGCCCACAGACGTTTCCTGAGGTTTGTTGTCGACCACAAACACTATCAGTTCACGGTGCATCGAAGATCCCCCCCCCCCCCCCCCCCCGAGTGTTCACCAAGTGCATTTCGGTAGTTGCAGCCTTTCTCCGCAAGAGAGCGGTTTATCCCTACCTCGACGACTGTTTGCTCCGGGGGCGCTCCAGGGAGCAAGTGGAGTCCCAAGTCCAGTTAGTCAGAGAGAACTTCCAGAGACTAGGACTCCTCCTCAGTGTGGACAAGTCGATGCTGTCACCGACCCAACGAATAGAATTCATTGGGGCGGTGCTGGATTTGGTTCAGGGAAGAGCGATACTGCCAGAGTCCAGATATCAAGCACTGACAGGCATCATTCAGATTATCAGGCAATACCCCATCACAATCATGAGGACATGCCTCAGTCTCCTTGGACACATGGTGGCATGCACCTGTTTGGTCAGGCATGCCAGGCTGAGGCTCAGACCACTCCAGGCATGGCTCACCTCAGCTTATCTCAAGACAGTTCGGACTTGGTAATAACAGTGCTAGAGCAAGTCTTAAATACCCTATACTGGTGACTGGACCCTCGCATGGTCTGCGAAGCGATCCCATTCAGCATCCCTCAACCGTCCATGATCTTAGTAACGGGAGCGTCAGACCTAGGTTGGGGGGCCCACGTGGGAGATCTACAGACGTAGGGCCAGTGGTTGCAGTCCTAGATCCTGCTCCACATCAATATAAAGGAGCTCAGAGTGGTAAGACTAGCTTGCCTGACCTTGCGGACCCCTTACAAGGTCAGTGTGTGGCGGTGCTGACCGATAACACCACGGCCATGTTTTACATAAACAAACAGGGCAGAGCCCACTCTTCCCCTCTCTGTTGGGAGGCTCTCCAGCTGTGGGATTTTTGTACAGGACGCCTCCAGGTGAATGGAGTGGACTATCTCCCTGGAGTACGGAACGAGCTTGCGGACCACCTCAACAGGTCGTTCCGCGACCACAAGTGGTCCATCCGTCCAGACGTCATACATTCCATCTTCCAAAGGTGGGTTTTTCCCCGGGTAGACCTATTCGCCACCAGGAGCAACAGGAAGTGTCCACTGTTTTGCTGTTTCCAAAAGCACAGTCCTGGCTCTTATCTCGGACGCGTTCATGCTACCGTGGAGAGACCATCAAATGTAGGCCTTCCTGCCGATACCACTCATCCACAAGGTACTGCTCAAGTTCCACAGAGACAAGGCGGAGGCAATTCTACTGGCCCTTGTGTGGCCATACCAGCATTGGTACACCACGCTTCTGGAGCTGTCAGTGGACACCCCGATCGCTCTACCGCTCCACCCATGGTTAAACTCAATGGAGCTCCAATGCACGTTGAGAGAGGTGCTGCTTGGTAGCAGGAAACCTTCCACCAGGGCCACTTGCCTAGCTAAGTGGAAAAGGTTCTCGTGCTGGTGTGAGCAGAGTCGCATACCTCCACTTCAAGACTCTGTACCGTTCATCCTGAAGTATTTACTGCATCGGAAGCAGCAAGGTTTGGCAGGATCATCCATCAGAGTACACCTCATGGCCGTCTCGGCATTCCATCCGGGAGAGTTGGGGCGCTCGGTATTCGCCAACCGTATGGTGGGCTGTTTCCTGAAAGGTATGGAAAGACCATATTCACAATCCCGACCACCGGTACCTGCTTGGGATCTCAATCTGGTCCTCACTAGGCTAATGGAGGGCCCCATTCGAACCACTGGCTACATGCTCCCTTCTGCACCTCTCATGGAATGTGGCATTCCTGGTTGCCATCACATCAGCCAGGAGGGTGTCAGACTTAAAAGCGTTAACCTCCAACCCATCTCCCTGCCCACCAGTCTTCCATAAGGACAAAGTACAGCTCAGGCCGCACCCGGCCTTCCTGCGCAAGGTGGTATCCCAGTTCCATATTGGCCAAGACATTTTTGTATCAATCTTCTATCCCAAGCCACATGCTACTGCACAGGAGCAGAGGCTTCACTCACTAGGTGTGCGTAGAACGCTAGCATTCTACACTGAGCACACGAAGCCTTTCAGGAAGTCGAACCAACTGTTTGTAGCAGTGGCAGATCAGATGAAGGGGCTTCCGGTCTCCTCACAACACATTTCTTCCTGGATCACGGACAGCATCCGTACCTGCTACGACCTTGCTAAGGTCCCAACCCCATCTATTACGGCCCACTCAACACGAGCTCAAGCCTCGGCCGCTGCTTTCCTGACCCAGGTGCCCATTCCAGGAGATCTGCAGAGCGGCGACCTGGTCTTCAGTGCACACGTTTACCACCCACTATGCCATCACCCAGCATGCTAGAGACAATGCAGCTCTCGGTAGAGCGGTGCTCCAGTTAGTGATTCCTTAACTCCAGCCCCTTCCCCCGGGGGAGAGCTTGGGAGACACCTGATTGGGAATCAACATGAACAAGCACTCGAAGAAGAAAAGACAGTTATTCACCTTCTTGTAACTGTTGTTCTTCGAGATGTGTTGTTCACGTCCATTTCAATACCTGCTCTCCTTCCCCTCTGTCGGAGTAGCCGGCAAGAAGGAACTGAAGCAGGGTCGGGTCGGCAAGGTCATATATTGAGCACAATGAAGGCGCCACTCCAAAGGGCTCCCTAGCTGACCCGGCGGAAGCTGCTAAGGGAAAAAGTTTCCGACGACTGTGCACGCAGCGCGCACACACCTGATTGGAATGGAAGTGAACAACACATCTCGAAGAATAACAGTTACACGAAGGGTAAGTAACCGTCTTTTATAGACTCAGATTTGAAAAGAGATACCAGTAATTTGTTGGTAGGCTCAATAATCTACCACTATTTTACCATATCTTTTATAAAAACAAAAAATTCACTGTATTATACAGTTATGATCCAATCCCCACTCCATTTTGCAGTAATGTTATTTCAGCATTTGGGACCATTGTTATGATTTTTTTTAATAAGGAAAAACTGTAATATTAATATATAGTCTTGCTTTTCTGCAGAGGATACAAGCAGGACTTAAAGTAGTCAGTTAATTTCAATCACTAAATGTTAAGACCAATAGATTCTCTTTATACGGTATTTTGAAAACAAAGCTTGAAAAAAAAAATTTGTTCTCTTTTCCCCACATCTTGTATTCCTCTATCCCCAGCACATTTAACAACTAGCCATGGTAAGATGTTTGATATGTAAGGCTGTGGTTTATAGCTCACTTTGCAACTTTGTCTTTGTTCCAGACCTTTGATGAATGTGTAGCAGCTGGAGGCTCAGACTGTGCTCCAGAGAAACTTTGGCTTCAAATTCCATTCTTCTGTGGCCACAGCTCAGAATGCTGGTAGGGAGATAAAATTGGCTTAAGCTGATAATCAAGTATATTATCACTATAATCTATATTTAATAAGTGAATGTGTGCTGGAGGGTTAGATGTTGAGAAAGAATGAGAGCATCTGGAGTATACCAGCATGTAATTCACTGATGTGTACTTTGAGTTTACCTTCCAAAGGTATTTGACTTTAAAAGATTCGTGCAACTGTTTTCCAAGGAATAAGTTTAAAAGACATTTGTTTTGTAATAGACGTTATAGAAGTGTGCAAACAATTCTATAACTAAAAATCAGCATTTCCATTATAGACTGCAGTATTACGGATTCAATAGCCACAATTTCTTGTTGAATCAGGCTAAATCTTAGTGTACATGTTTGTCTGAACTAAGTGTTCTCCTGTTCAAGCTATTTGAGTTTTATACAGAGGGAAAATGATGATATAAGTAGCTTGGTTTGAGGTGCTGTTTTGCTAAGCTGTTTGCCAAACTCTCGATAATAAATGCAGCTTATTTGTTAGAAGGTGAAATGAAATTTGATAAGGATTAACTGTACATGTGGATCAAGCATTTTTGTTTCTTATACAAGAGCCATGTACTTTAAGCAAGTCTCCAGGGAATGTAAGTTTGAAAATGACTTATTCGTGTACAACAATTCCATTCAAATCCTTTTAACACTCAGTGATAGAGAAGTTGCTAACTGCTGTCAGTGGAAACAAATATACTGAAAGGTTCTGAGTGAAGACACGGAGCATTATTATCAAGTCTGTTATACCTAAATTTGGTGGATTTAATCACAGGCAAAGCAGGTGGCCACTTGGGGACTTGTACTCAAGTGCAAACTCTGTGTAATGTGGGCAAGCCCCATGTACCCCTGTCTGGCAGTGGGACCTGAGGAAGAAGAAGCTTTGAGCCCCTCTATCCCCCCTTTCCTTTCTGGCAATGAAACCATAAAAGTGGGAGAGATGACAGTTCTATTCTTTCTCCTCTATAAGCCCAGCTTTGCTTTTATGCGGGTATTTAACTATGGTAATAAGACTTGCTAAATCAGAGGAATTATGAGACGATATTTATGAGAGCATTAAAAAAGGAGGGTATGTGCCCCCCCATACTTCATTTTTTGAGTAGGCAAAAAATGGTAGTTCTGACCATTTAATTCTTGAGGCACAGAAAAAGTAAAATTTTAGAAATTGAATTAAAGGAATAACCATATAATTGCTACACCCTAGTGGGTGAGGTGTTAGTATTAGCAAGAGACTGTTGTGAGCAGCCTTGTAAAGCCATAATCCATGACGTTTGGGTTTGGTGTTGACATAGTCACAGGTGAGAGAAATTGGGGAGGGGAAGTTAGGTAAAGGAAATTAGAGAGGGTGTGATTTTAAAATGAGTCTCTCTTGCCTGTGCGAAGATGATGTGAAGAAAACTACATCTAGGAATCAAGAATTCTTGGCTGACTTCAGAACCTTGCTGTAATTACTTTTTATCATTTTAGGAATGTGGGGAGCAGATGGGCTTTGGAACAAGCCAAGTACAACCTGATTAATGAATTCTTCCTAGTGGGAGTCACTGAAGAGCTTGAAGACTTTATTATGTTATTGGAGGCAACTTTGCCCCGATTCTTTAGGGGTGCTACAGAACTGTACCGGACAGGTATTTGAATAGCTGTTTTCATTTCTTCCTCACCCCTTTTTCATTTATGCTTTCACATGACCTCTTCTGACCTGAATGAACAGTCTTGAGTCTCTGCCAGGATTGCTTCTCAATTGATTGATGTTACTATGCAGGAGGCAGAATCATTCCAAAAGAGTTCTATTATCAGTTTTACCATGCAAGCCAAGAATCTTTAGCCCTTATGTGCATTACACACAACCCAGGTGGAGCATTTGGTCTGTGCAGCAGTTCTGCAGTAATATGACTAACTTACTATTATTTATACATGCAGGTAAAACATGGTAGACTTTACTAAGAAAAGGGCCCAGCCCCAAAGAGGAACTGACAGGCTAGGGCCTTGATCTTGCAAACTGCTCTGTACTGGAAGATTTCTGCACCCAGGTGGACCCCCACTAAAGGATCCTTTAATCTGTATAAAACTCCTGTATGTCAGTGGGCATCTATACAAACATGGAGGTCTGTCTGCATGGAACAGCTTGCAAAACTCAGGCCTAAAACAATAGAAAAGCAGGAGGTGGTAGAAGGAGGAGGGAGAGCCAGCCCTAAACAAGAAAAGGGGAAGCTTGCACTTTTTTCTTTCAGATTGATTCCTTGAGGCTACACTTTTGTTTGTGATTTTTTTTTAATGTTGACATATTTAAAGCCAGAAGTATCATTTTGACTTTAGACAAAAAATATTAAGAAGTATTTCTTGACATTTCCAGAAGTATTGTCCCAGGAAAGCAAATCATTATTTAAGGAGTGTCACTGCAGAACAAGCAAATTGGCACTTCCTTTGCCACAGTGTAATTTTCAGAAATATAATCTTCTAGAAGTGGTATTTGAATGATTTGTGTGTTTATATATGTATTATGTATACAATTATTGCTACGCAAACATATGATTATTTCTTCTTCGAGTGCTGGCTCATGTTCATTCTACGTTAGGTGCACACATGCCACATGCACCGTTGCTGGAAATTTTCCCCTCAGTGGTATCTATCGGGCTGGCTCTTGTGCTCTCTGATGCTGCACGCATATGTGCCAGTATAAGGGGTACTGCCAGCCCCGCATCCTCTCAGTTCTTCTTCAAGTGATTGCTCATGTGTATGCCACTATAGGTGTGCGTGCTCGCCACGTGCACCGGTGCCGGAAGTTTTTCCCTTAGCAGTACCCGTACTGAGGGAGCACCACTACGACCCCTGGAATGGCGCCGGTATATCGCGCCATAAAGGGGGCTGCATGCTCCCCCCACCCTCAGTTCCTTCTTGCCGCCAGTGAAGGTAGTCGGAACTTTGTGCTCCAGCCTTGGCTGCAGCGCTTCTAGCTTTAGTGGTACTTGTTCGTCAATAGATAGCTTCTCTAGTTAGTAGCCTGGCTCGGGGCATGCCCTGTGCCCCAGGCTTCAAGTCGTGTGACTCCTGTCGCAATTCCATGCCCAGACGCGATCCGCACTCCGAGTGTCTTCGCTGTCTGGGCAAGTCTCACATAAGTGAGAAGTGCAAAATTTGCAAATCGTTTAAGCCCCGGACTAAACGTGAACACGAGATTTGTCTCCGGACCACCATATGGAATTGGCATTGGCACCGGCGCGCCGACCCGACCAGGCCCCGGGTACCGCATCATCTGTGCGGAGCGAAGCCCCATCCACCAGTCGGCACCGCTCCCCAGCCAAGAAGCAGGGCAAATCCCAGCGACGCCGTGAGAAGGACAGGGGTGAGGCCGGACCTGAGTTGACCAGCCCACGATCCCTGTCGGGGCCCAGACCTCCGACTCGTGCAGAGCGGAGTAGTCCAGCCCCGTCCGCATGGACCTCCCCACTGATACGGGTCCCCTCCATGCCGGAGGCAGCCCAGGCAGCGCGCGACGTCCCCACCATGTCAGCACCGAGCGGGCTGTCCGAGGTGAGGCCCCGGTCGCGAGGGAAACCACCATTGGGCTCCCAGCCCTCACCGGCTACGTCGGTTGTGGAGATCTCCTTCTGATCTGCCGGGCCCTCCTCTAGCCCCAGACATACCTCTACTCCGTTGTCGGAGTCGCCTGGGAGGGAATCGCCTGAGTCGTCCTCAACCCGCAGAGGCAGCAGGCGCTGGCTTGGGAAGTGTCGAGCGAGAGCGGATCTCGACGCCGACGGCACCACCGATCATACTGCGACGATCGCCACATTCGGAATGCATCCTGGCACTCACTGGCACCGCGATGCCGAGCCCAGAGCCACCGAAGAGAGTCCAGGGATATGCCCTCCAACATCTACACCTATTCATCGTCGAGGTCAAAATCCTGTGGCAGGAGCCGGCGTGGACAGCACCGGTCAAGCCGCTCCCACGGCACCGTGCGATCCTCGGCCGCTTCGGCTCCCAGCCGCCCCTCCCCGGGCCACACCGTTCCCCAGGAACGAATAACCCTGGTGGGACCCCAGGCAGGGCAGTGGCAAGGGGCACCATGGCAAGGACAGTGGTGTCAGTGGGCACCGTGGCCCCAGGCGCCTGCACCACCGAGGCCTCGCTCCATGGCTGGCGCATCCCAAGCCTGCTCTGGGTACCCATCTCGGCGCCAACGGCACTGCAACCGGACCGTGATGTGAACAACGGCATACCGGCACTGCCCGATGCTCTCAGGTCCATCCCAGTCGCCCTGCAGGCACCGGATGAGTCCATAGCAGCACCGCCTCCTCCATCTCAAGAGGATTTCAAGGCGCACCAGGAGCTCCTACGGCTTGTAGCCGCCATTCTACACCTGCAGGCGGAGGAGATTGAGGAACCATCGGACAATCTTTTCAATGTCCTTTCCTCTTCGGCACCGGGCTGCGTGGCACTGCCACTTCACCAAGGGGTGGCAAACATCTCCACGGGCCTATGGCAAACCCCGGCCTCCCTGCCCCCTATCTCTAAGAAGGCGGAGCATAAATACTTCATGCCAACAAAAGGGCACAAGTATCTTTAAACCCACCCCACTCCGAACTCTTTGGTGGTGGAGTCGGTCAACCACCGTGAGCGGCACGGGCAGCCCGCACCAACCCCAAAGGATAAGGAGGCCAGGAGACTGGACACGTTTGGCAAAAAGGTTTATTCCTCAGCCAGTTTCCAACTCAGGGTGGCGAACCACCAAACCCTCACTTTGACTTCAACTTGTGGGGCTCTTTGCCAAAATTCGAGCCCCCCCCTTCAAGAGCAGGACAGGAAGGAATTCAAAGCGCTGCTCGACGAGGGTACAGCAGTAGCGAAAGCAGTTCTCCAGGCTGCCTCAGACGCAGCTGACATGGCGGCTCGTTCGATGGCCACGGCTATCTCCATGAGGCGTGCATCGTGGCTTTCCCTCTCGGGGCTGTCGGTGGAGTCCCAGTCTATAATGCAGGACCTGCCATTTGATGGCAAAGCATTATTTGCAGACCAGATAGATACCCGTCTGCACGGGATGAAGGACTCCCGCACCACTCTACAGACACTTGGTCTGTATGTCCCGCCGGCCAAGGACAAGCCCAGACCGCAGCCCTCGGCTCCCCTGGCATGGGGCAGATACGAGCCCCCGCCTAAGAGGCAGAGAGAGCAGCGGCGTCGGTCCCAACGCCAATCCCGTTCAACCCCACGACCTGGGCCCTTGAAGGCCAAGAGGCCAAGGAAACGGTGTTTTTGACTCGTTGCAGGGGGTCACCAGGCCTGTTGCCAGTGTACACCCCCGCTCCCCCAGTTAATAAAGTTGAGTTTTACCAATCGTTTATCGGCCTTCCGACTACAATGGTACTGTATAACGTCGGACCGATGGGTCCTGAGCACCAACTCCCAAGGGTACAGGTTGCAGTTCGTTTCACCCCCTCCCCACCATCCATTGTCCCGGGAGCTGGCCGGGGACCCGGAGCATGCCCTCCTCCTCAGCCTGGAGTGCCTCCTCTCCCTGGGAGCTGTGGAAAAGGTACTCTGGGAATTCCAGGGCAAGGGATTTTACTCCAGGTATTTCCTCATCCCGAAGGCGAAGGGCGGGCTTCGGCCCATCCTCGATCTGCGGAATCTCAACCAGTTCCTGGTTCATTGCAAATTCCACATGGTGTCCCTGGCCTCTATTATCCCATCCCTAGACCCGGGGGATTGGTTTATGGCTCTGGACCTCCAGGATGTGTACTTTCACATCCACGTTTTCGAGGGTCACAGGCGCTTCCTCCGTTTCCTGGTGGGTCAGGACCACTACCAGTTTACGGGCCTTCCCTTTGGCCTGTCAACTGCCCCCAGGGTCTTTACAAAGTGTATGGTGGGGGTGGCGGCCCACCTCAGGAGGAAAGGGCTACAGATCTTCCCCTACTTCGATGACTGGCTGCTCAAGGGCAAGTCTCGGTCTCAGGTGCAGGAACAGATAAACTTCTTGCTAAACACCTGCGCAGCTCAAGGCCTAGTGGTAAACGAGGAGAAATCCACATTAGTCCCGGTTCAGCGAATAAACTTCATAGGAGCACTGTTAGATTCCTGGGTGGCCACAGCCTCCCTCCCACAGGACAAATTTTGAGACGCTCAAAGCTCTCATCGCCTCTGTCACGGCCTTGCCGGTAACTACGGCACAGGTGTGCCTTCAAATCCTAGGCCATATGGCAGCATGCACCTCTGTGGTGCGACATGCCAGGCTCAGAATGAGGCCCCTTCAGCTTTGGCTGGCCTCCCGGTACTCCCAAGCCAGGGACGGCCTGGACAAGGTCCTCACGGTGCCGCCAATGGTGGTGGCAAGCCTGCAATGGTGGTCCCTCCCGAGCAACATGCTTCGGGATATCCCCTTCCGAGAGCCCCCTCCCTCACTAGATCTAGTGTCAGATGCCTCGGACCTGGGCTGGGGAGCCCATGTGGGGGGCTTCAAGATCCAGGGTATGTGGTCACCCGAGGAACTGACCCTGCACATAAATGTCAGGGAGCTCAGGGCTGTGCGCCTGGCATGCGTTGCCTTCCGCCAGCACATACCGGAGAAGGTGGTCAGAATCCTCACAGACAATATTTCAGAGTAACAGCCGTGTTAGTCTGTATCCGCAAAAAGAAGAACAGGAGTACTTGTGGCACCTTAGAGACTAACAAATTTATTAGAGCATAAGCTTTCGTGGACTACAGCCCACTTCTTCGGATGCATATAGAATGGAACATATATTGAGGAGATATATATACACACATACAGAGAGCATAAACAGGTGGGAGTTGTCTTACCAACTCTGAGAGGCCAATTAATTAAGAGAAAAAAAACTTTTGAAGTGATAATCAAGCTAGCCCAGTACAGACAGTTTGATAATAAGTGTGAGAATACTTACAAGGGGAGATAGAGTCAATGTTTGTAATGGCTCAGCCATTCCCAGTCCTTATTCAAACCGGAGTTGATTGTGTCTAGTTTGCATATCAATTCTAGCTCAGCAGTCTCTCTTTGGAGTCTGTGTTTCAAGTGACATCATCATAGGACCTAATCACATCAGCCATACCATCAGGGGCTCGTTCACCTGCACATCTACCAATGTGATATATGCCATCATGTGCCAGCAATGCCCTTCTGCCATGTACATTGGCCAAACCGGACAGTCTCTACGCAAAAGAATTAATGGACACAAATCTGACATCAGGAATCAAAATACTCAAAAAACAGTGGGAGAACACTTTAACCTGTCTGGTCATTCAGTGACAGACCTGCGGGTGGCTATATTACAACAGAAAAACTTCAAAAACAGACTCCAAAGAAAGACTGCTGAGCTAGAATTGATATGCAAACTATACACAATCAACTCCGGTTTGAATAAGGACTGGGAATGGCTGAGCCATTACAAACATTGACTCTATCTCCCCTTGTAAGTATTCTCACACTTATTATCAAACTGTCTGTACTGGGCTAGCTTGATTATCACTTCAAAAGTTTTTTTTCTCTTAATTAATTGGCCTCTCAGAGTTGGTAAGACAACTCCCACCTGTTTATGCTCTCTGTATGTGTGTATATATATCTCCTCAATATATGTTCCATTCTATATGCATCCGAAAAAGTGGGCTGTAGTCCATGAAAGCTTATGCTCTAATAAATTTGTTAGTCTCTAAGGTGCCACAAGTACTCCTGTTCTTCTTTTCACAGACAATATGACAGCCATGTATTATGTAAACAAGCAAGGGGGCACGCGTTCCCGGGCCTTATGCCAGGAAGCCCAGCTCCTGTGGGAATTCTGTATAGCCCACGACATCCTCCTGCGGGCCTTTTACCTGCCCTGCAAGAGCAACATGCTCGTGGACCACCTGAGCAGGGTTTTCTCCCAACAGCACGAGTGGTCCCTGCACAGGGAGGTGGCCAGGTGGATCTTCCTACAGTGGGGTACTCCCTAAGTAGACCGGTTCGCCTGTGTCCCCGATTCTGCTCCAGGGCAGGAGAGGGCGATGGTGCGATATCAGATGCGTTTCTGTTCCCATGGTCGGGGCCCCTGTTGTACGCCTTCCCGTCCTTCCCCCGATAGACAGGGTCCTACAGAAGGTGAATGCCCCTACCCGGGGCGCGGGTTATCCTCATAGCCCCGGACTGGGCCCGTCAACATTGGTACGGGACCCTACTGCAACTCTTAGCGGCCCCCACTTGCAGGCTGCCGCTCCGCCCGGACCTCCTCTCCCAAGAGGAAGGTCGTCTCCTCCACCCCAACCTGGCCCCCCTCCACTTGACAGCGTGGCTGCTCCATGGTTGAATGAGGAGGAAGGAAGATGTTCTGAGGATGTGAGCCAGGTCCTGCTGGCAAGTAGGAAACCCACCACACGTCGAACCTATCTGGCCAAATGGTATCGGTTCTCTATGTGGGCGAGAGGTAGAGGTTCCTCGCCCTCTACCGCATCTATCCAGCTGGTCCTCGATTACCTCCTGTCCCTTAGGACCCAAGGGCTGGCGCCCTCCTCGATCAGGGTGCACCTGGCGGCCATTTCGGCCTTCCATCCCCCCCGGTGCAGGGCCTTTCGGTGTTTTCACATCACATGATGTCCCGGTTTCTAAAAGGGTTAGATCGGGCATTCCCTTACGCCAGACCCCCGGTCCCACTCTGGGACCTGAACCTAGTGCTCTCCCGCCTCACAGGGCCTCCTTTCGAGCCCTTAGCCACATGTTTGTGCTCCCACTTATTGTGGAAAGTGGCGTTCTTAGTGGCTATCACCTCTGCCCGCCGGGTCTCCGAGCTTAGGGCCCTGACCTCTGAACCACCGTAAATGGTCTTCCATAAGGACAAGGTTCAGCTCCGCCCTCACCCCGCCTTCGTGCTGAAGGTAGTCTCGGCTTTTCACACGAATCAGGATATTTTCCACCCGGTCCTCTGTCCTAAGCCCCATTCCTCCAATGAGGAATGACGCCTGCACATGTTAGCTGTGCATAGAGCGCTGGCTTTTTACCTAGACAGAACCAGGCCATTTAGGAAGTCCCTCCCAGCTGTTTATTGCATCGGCCGAACGCATGAGGGGGCGTCCGGTCTCCACCCAGCGGATCTCCCGCTGGATCACCTCCTGCATTCGCACATGTTACGACCTGGCAGGGATTCCCCCGCTTCCTATAGTAAAGGCTCATTCGACGAGAGCCCAGGCCTCATCAGCGGCCTATGTGGCTCACATCCCTATTCAGGACATATGTAGGGCTGCTATGTGGTCCTCTGTGCATACCTTCTCATCGCACTATGTGATCATCTCCCAAACACGGGATTACGCAGGGTTTGGTAGGGCGGTGCTCCGCCCGGGTAACCCTTAAAACTTAACGCTTAAACTCCTACCCACCTCCATCAGGTATAGCTTGGAGTCACCAATAGTGGAATACACATGAGCAATCGAAGAAAAAAGGACAGTTACCTGTTCTGTAACTGGCGTTCTTCGAGATGTGTTGCTCAGATGTAGTCCACATCCCGCCCTCCTTCCCCTCTGTCGGAGTTGTTTGGCAAGAAGGAACTGAGGGTGGGGGGAGCACGCAGCCCCTTTTATGGCACGATATATCGGCGCCACTCCAGGGGTCGCAGTGGTGCTCCTCCAGTACGGGTACTGCTAAGGGAAAAACTTCCGGCACCAGTGCACGTGGCGAGCATGCACACCTATAGTGGAATACACCTGAGCAACACATCTCGAAGAACGCCAGTTACGGAACAGGTAACTGTCCTTTCCTTCTTACCGCCTGTGACAGTTGCTGGAACATCTCTTGCTTTGGCAAGGTGTTTCAGTGGTATTTTCTCTTCAGCTTAGTTTATTAGTCTTCAGTTAGTAGTAGTGTAAATAGTGTAAATAATACTAGTGTAGGTCATTAGTCCCTCTTCTTTAGTGTAGAGGGGCTCCCTTTGCCCCTGGAGCTGGGCTTGTACCGGGCCCTAGGCTTCGAACCTTGTGCCTCCTGTAGCAAGCCTATACCGGTGAGCGACCTACACTCCAGTTGTCCAAAGCCTCTGGGAAAGCTTCATGTACGAGAGCGCTGTCAGATCTGTCGGGACTTTAAGCCTCATATGAAGAAAGACAGAGAGGCAACTCTGAGGGCTATCCTCACGGAAGCCACTTTTAGACCGGCGTCAGAGCCAAGCAGCTCAGATTCTGCAGCGAGCACTTCAGCTTTGCTGTGAAGCACCTCTCCGGCACCACACGCTTCTTGGCACTGTTTTCCATCTCTGGTACTGAGGGAAAAACATAAGAAGCAGTGATCTGAGAGAAGATGCTCCCCAGTGCTGAGGTAAGGCAAACGGGGAAGGCAGTGGAGTGTGCTCCACACTGGGCCACTTCTCCACCCCGGTCCAATGGCAGCACTGTTGTCTCCGGCTTGAGGGCCATTGATTTCGGTGCAAGACCACCTTTCCCTCCCTTCCCCCAACCCCCCACAGATGTCAGGAAGTCATCACAGTGCCTTCTACCCCAGAGGCCTTTGCAGCAACCAGGGATCTCTCTATCCCAGTACCGCCGACTCCAGTGCCACAACCTCCGGCTCTGATGAGCATGAGCAGAAAAGAGCAAGGGGCCCCAAGCTCTTTCCTGGTACCGGATATCTTCCGAAGGCAAGCCAGGCCATGTTTCATCTGTGAGGTCTTTCCTGGTCCAGCACCGGTCCCTGGACCCTCAGCACCAACTGGCGGAAATAAGGGGTACTGGTCCCCTGTGGTCACCTCAGGAGGACGTTTCTTCAGTCTGAGGTGGAGCCCTACACCCATCCCAAGAGCTGTTGCCGTTATCCATCCTACATCCCACCAGTCCTATTCAGTGGCGTCCAAGAGGTGGGCTCCTGCATGGCTCCATTCAGCATCAGACCCCGACTCTAGTACCAAGTCCAGTACCAACACACAAGATGTGTGTCCAATGTGTGTAATCAGGGCAGAAGAAGAGGAGGAAGCTCCCGCTCCAGTACAGGCCTCTTCCTCCCCAAACGAGACCACCTTGACTGAGCAGCTCACTGCATCACCATCTGAGGTAGCCCTCCCATCAACAAGGTTGTTATGGTCTGATCAGAGCCGTGTGGCAGACCCCATCTTCTCTTCCTCCGACTTTGAAGAGGGCAGAGAAGAAATACTATGTGCCATCCAGTTGGTACCAGTACTTATATTCTCATCCTCCTCCTGATTCCCTAGTCGTAACAGCAGTCAATGAGAGGGCCAAACAAGCACTACCGCCAAACAGAAAGGCTTAAAGAAACTAGATCTGTTTGGCAGAAAAAATTATTCAACTTCGTATCCTGAACCAGCAAGCCCTGCTGGAGAGGTACGATTATAATATGTGGGATTCTTTGATAAAATGTAAGGACTCGCTGCCTCAGGGCTCCATGCAAGAGTTTTCTGCCTTCTTAGAGGAGGAAAAGAACATAGTCAGAGCCTCACTCCAGGCAACCCTGGACGCAGCTGTTGCAGTAGCCAGAACGATGGCTTCCACAGTGGTCTTGAGGCTAATGTTTGGCTGCAATCCTTAGGGCTACCATAAAAGGTCCAACAGTCAATCCAAGACCTCCCATTTGAAGGTACCTCATTGTTTTCAGAGAAAACGGACACAAAGCTTCATGGCCTGAACGACTCCAGGGCTATCCTCAGGTCCCTGGGCCTCTATGCTCTGCCTCCCTTAAGGAAGCATTTCAGGGCTCAGCAACTTGACTGCTTCTCAGCTTCTTGTGCTTACAGTTCCAGCTCCGGTCCTTGCCTCTCTCAACTGGTGGAAGGACCCCCAAACAGCTATAGAGGGCATTCCCTTTGTCATCCCCCAGCCATCAGTGTCCTTAATTTCAGATGCTTCCGATCTAGGTTGGGAGCCCATTTCGACCTCCTAAGACCACAGGGTTGGTGGACCCACAAAGAGCTCTCCCTACACATAAATGTCAGAGAGCTCAGAGCGGTCCGCTTAGCTTACCAAGTGTTTCTTCCCCAAATCACAGGCAAAGTAGTGTGAGTACTTACAGACAACACAGTCATGTTCTACATCATCAAGCAGGGAGGAGCATGTTCCTCTGTCCTGTGTCAGGAGGCCATCCATCTATGAGACTTCTGCATGAAGCACTCCATTCACTTTGAGGCTATCCATCTTCTGGGAGCTCAGAACGCCCTGGCAGATCACCTCAGCTGATCTTTCTCCTCTCACCAGGCCACTAGGTTCATCTTCCAAAGATGGGGATCTCCCCAGATAGATTTGTTTGCAACCAGGCAGAACAAGAAATACCATTAGTTTTGCTCGCTTCATGGTCATAGCCCGAGGTCCCTTTCAGAGGCCTTCCTGCTTCGATGGACCGATCTCCTATTTTATGAATGTCCTTCAGTTCCTCTTGTATACAAGGTCCTTCTGAAAATCAAGCAGGACAAGGCAAGCATTATTTTAATAGCCCTGGTATCTCCATGCCAACACTGGTTCAGCATGCTGCTAGACTTGTCAGTAATGCACCTAATCTCACAAGATCCAGGGCTGTTTACTCCACCCGAACCTCGGAGCCCTTCACCTGATCTTGTGGAAACTCCATGGTTGCGCCTGGAGGAACAAGCCTGTTCAGAACAAGTCTGCTAGGTCTTGCTAGGTAGTAGGAAGCCATCTACTAGGGCTACCTATGTGGCCAAGTGGAAGCGTTTTTCAATATTGTCTTCCTAACGAGGTCTATCTCCAACTCACTCGGTCTTCCTTTAAATCTATAGTGGAATACCTGCTCCCCCTAAAACAGCAAAGTCTGGCTGTTGCATCTATCATGGTACACCTAGCGGTAATCTCAGCCTTCCAGCTGCCAGTGAACTGTAGGTCAGTTTTCTTGCACAATATGTCCATCTGCTTTCTTAAAGGGTTAGAGAGACTTTATCCTCAGATTTGTGAGCCAATTTCCCTGTGGGATTTAAACCTGGTCCTGTCAAGACTCATAGGCCCTCCCTTTGAGCCGCTAGCATCATGCCCTCTGCTGTTTCTCTCCTGGAAGGCTGCCTTCATGATAGTGAATACCTTAGCCAGAAGTGTCTCAGAAGTCAGGGCCCTTGCATCAGAACCACTATACACTATGTTCATCAAGGACAAAGTTCAACTGCACCCCCCTCTCCCCCCCCCAGCATTCCTGCCGAAGACGGTTTTGCAGTTCTATAGTAACTAGGCCATTTTCCTGCCAGTTTTCTACCTGAAACCACACAGGAATTCAGAAGAATGGCAGCTTCACTCATTGCATGTCAGATGTTCCCTAGCCTTTTACATTCGGAGGACTAAACCATTCTGTCAAGTATCAGAGGGGTAGCTGTGTTAGTCTGGATCTGTAAAAAGCGACAGAGTCCTGTGGCACCTTATAGACTAACAGACGTATTGGAGCATAAGCTTTCATGGGTGAATACCCACTTTGTCAGACGCATTCTGTAGATCTATACAACTCTTTGTGGCAGTAGCAGAGAGAATGAAAGGCCTGTCAGTTTCAGCCCAGAGAATTTCATCTTGGATAATCTCCTGTATTCAAGTGTGCTACGAGTAGGCAGATATTCCACCTCCTGCTATCTTAACTACTCATTCGACAAGAGCTCAGGGCTCATCGGTGGCATTTCTGGCCCAGGTCCTGATTCAAGTGCATGCCTTCTCCTCCTACTATGCCATCACCCAGCAGGCTGGAGGTGATTCCAGGTTTGGGAGAGCAGTGTTACAATCCGCATGCCCATGAACTCCAAGCCTGCCTCCTTGGGTACTGCTTGTGAATCACCTAATGTGGAATGGACATGAGCAAGCACTCAAAGAAGAAAAACGGTTACTAACCTTTCCATAACTACTGTTCTTTGAGATGTTGCTCATGTACATTCCACAACCCACCCTCCTTCCCGTCTGTCGGAGTTAGGCGGCAAGAAGGAACTGAGAGGGTGCGGGGCCGATGACGCCCCTTATACTGGTGCAGAAGTGTGCAGCACCAAAGGGTGCAAGAGCCGACCCGACGGATACCACTGAGAGAAAAATCTCTGGCAACGGTGCACGCACACCTAATGTGGAATGGACATAAGCAACACATCTCGAAGAACAACAGTTCTTCTTCGAGTGCTTGCTCATATCCATTCCATTAGGTGTGCGCGCGCCGCGTGCACGATCGTCGGAAGATTTTCTACCCTAGCAACACCGGCGGGTCGGCTGTGGAGCCCCCTAGAGTGGCGCCTTCATGGCGCTGAATATATACCCCAGCCGACCCGGCGCCCCCTCAGTTCCTTCTTACCGCCCCTGACGGTCGTTGGAACTGTGGAGCGCGGCATAGCTGTCCTCCACTCTCCCTAGCTTAGTTAGTTATTCGCAGTTGTAGTTATAGTTATAGTTCTAGTGTTTGTAGTTAAAATAGTTAAATAGTTTTAAAGTTGTTAGATTTGTTATTATAGTCCAGGGGACAAAGGGGGTCGTCTCCCCCTTTCTCCCCCGGCCGCGGGCCCGGGCTCATGCCCAGAGCTCCCGGCTTCAAGCAGTGCGCCTCCTGCGCTAAACCTATGCCCACGAGCGACCCGCACGACTCCTGTCTGAAGTGCCTGGGAGAGTCCCACCAAACAGATAAGTGCAAGATCTGTAAGGCAAGGACCAAGAAAGAGCGGGACTTTCGGCTCCGGCAACTCCTGATGGAGGTGGCACTTAGCCCGGACACTCCCTCTACGAGCCAGGCCCCGGCGCCTAGCGCCTCGGTGCGCAGTGCCCCAGCAGCACCGGCAATGCCGACAGCGCGGGTGGTGTCGGAAAAACCTCCCCGGCACCGGACCTCGTCGGCACCGCAGCAGGTACCTCGACGCCGGTCATTATCCCCGGGGCATAAAAAAGCCCATAAGACGGGGACCTCTGTGCCGAAGACGCCGGCTCCCCCAGTGCCGGGGGTAGAGCCGAGTGCGCCGGTGGAGCACCGGAAACAGGTGCCTCCAGCACTGTCGACTCCGGCACCGAGGCCGTTGAGTCCGGTGCAGATAGCGTCTCCACCGAGACCGGCGGTAATACAACTCCCGTCGACTCCGGAGACCTTCGTGGCGGCGAGAGACTTGATAGCTCTCACGGAGCCGGCACCGCCTCAACCACTGGCACCGACGGCACCGTTGACTCGCCCGGTCCAGTCAAGGGGGAAACCTGCCTTGATGCGCCCTCCATCACAAGGGCTGGAACCTCGGCACCGGTCCAGGTCCAGAAGCAGGTCCCCACGCCGCTCGCAGTCCCGGCACCGAATATCACCTCGGCACCGGTCGTACTCGCGGCCAAGATCTTCATCGCGGCACCGTTCTACGTCTCGGCACCGCTATGATTGTCGGCACCGATCAACGTCGAGACGTAGTTCTCGGCACCGCTACGGTCAACGCTCGACGTCGAGAGGCCGCTCCCGGCACCGGGCATACTCCAGGTCCTCGTCGAGGTCCAGATCCGGCTCCCGGCACCGACGGGGTCATCGGCACCGATCGCGGTCCCGGCACCGTTCGCCGGCACCGCGCAGAGATAGATCATCTCCGGACCGGTACCGTGCGGCACCGCAGCCCACGGGGATCGTTTCGTCTCTTTCGGCACCGCCATGGCCGTCAAGATCAGTGTCTCGCTCCTCGGAGGACCTGTCGAGATCGGCATACCCCCCTCAAGGGCAAGCCGAGGAACGGAACTTGGGCCATTGGCAGGAGATGGCAGAGGACCACTCTCATGGCCCATCTCACTGGTCGTTTTGGACCCCGTGGGCGTACCACCAGGAGCAAGGGGCTCCAATACCATCGACCTCTCGCTCGGGTCACTCGGCTAGAAGGGCCCCAGAATCCACCATCTCTCGGCCTCCGCCAGGGGGCATGGAGGCTTCCGTGTCCACGCCACCTGACACCATAGACCCAAGTACAGGTGATGCTCCAGCCCAAGAGCAGGGGGATCAGGACCCCCCCTTGGATCCAGTACCACCGGAGGCATCCTCCTCCTCCTCTCCGGATGAGGCAGTGGCGGGCACCTCATGTACAGGTCCCCCTCCGATAGATCTTCGGGCTCACCAGGATCTCCTGCGTAGGATGGCCCGTAATATGGACCTGCAGGCGGAGGAGATAGTGGAAGTGCAGGACCCTATCGTGAACATCCTCGGAGCGGATGCCCCATCGAGGGTGGCGTTACCCCTGATCCGCACGATTCAAACGAATGCGGATACGATATGGCAAACTCCTGCCTCTATCCCACCCACAGCGAGAGGGGTGGAAAGGAAATACTTTGTCCCGTCTAAGGAATACGGGTACTTGTATACCCACCCCCAACCGTGTTCACTGGTGGTGGCATCAGTGAACGCACGAGAGCGCCACGGCCAGCAGGCTGCAGCGCCTAAATCAAAAGAGGCTAAGCGGCTCGATTTGTTTGGCCGTAAGGTTTACTCAGCCGGAGGGCTGCAACTTAGAGCGGCGAACCAACAGGCGCTACTGAGCCGCTACAGTTTTAACTCCTGGAACTCTATGGGGAAGTTTAAGGAGTTGATTCCCCAAGAGTCCAGGGAAGAGTTTGGAGCCATGGTAGAGGAGGGTAAGAAGGTGGCTCGGACCTCCTTGCAGGCCTCCTTGGACATAGCAGACTCGGCTGCGAGGACCCTGGCTTCGGGTATCGCTATGCGGAGGATCTCCTGGCTTCAAGTTTCGGGTTTGCCTCCGGAGCTGCAGCAAACCCTACAGGATCTGCCCTTTGAGGGACATGGATTGTTCTCGGACAAGACGGACTCTCGCCTGCAGAGCCTCAAGGACTCGAGAACAATCATGCGCTCCCTGGGGATGCATGTTGTGGGCCCTCAGCGCAGACCATTTAGGCCGCAGCCTCAGCGCTTCTACCCCCCCCCCCCCCCCCCCGCCTCGTCAGAGACAAGACTCGGCCCGGAGGCGAGGGCGAGGTGGTAGGAGAAGGTGGACCGGCCCTCAACCTGGCCAAAACCAGGGGCCACCTAGACCACCTTCAGGCCCCAGGCAAAACTTTTGAAGGTGCGGTCGAGGACGGCGCCCCAGTCATCCCCCAGGATCCAGCCCCCTCCTTTCGGGATCGTCTCTCCCACTTCCACCGTGCTTGGTCCCTTATAACTTCGGACCGTTGGGTCCTCCGCACGGTGGAAAGGGGATACACTATCCAGTTTTCTTCTATCCCCCCCTCCCCCCCCCCTTCCCCGTCCCTCTTCAGGGACCCTTCTCACGAGCAACTTCTTATACAGGAGGTTTCTACGCTCCTGGCCATGGGGGCCATAGAGGAGGTTCCGATAGAGTTAAGGGGCAGGGGATTTTATTCCCGTTACTTCCTGATCCCCAAGTCCAAAGGAGGTCTGCGGCCCATCTTGGACTTGCGCGGACTCAACAAATTCGTAGTAAAGTTGAAGTTCCGCATGGTCTCTTTGGGGGCCATTATCCCTTCCCTCGATCCTGGAGACTGGTTCGCCGCCCTCGACATGAAAGACGCATACTTTCACATCTCAATTTACCCACCTCACAGACGCTTCCTGCGATTCGTGGTAAACACGGTGCACTACCAATTTACAGTCCTTCCCTTTGGCCTATCCTCGGCCCCAAGAGTGTTCACGAAATGTATGGCTGTCGTGGCAGCGTACCTTCGTCGGCAAGGGATACAGGTGTTCCCGTACCTAGACGACTGGCTGGTGCGCGGTCGCACCAAGGAGCAAGTTCAAGTTCACGTCCACAGAATAGTGCACACATTCAACGAGTTGGGCATCCTACTCAACAAGGACAAATCCACTCTAGAACCTACCCAGAGAATAGAATTCATCGGCGCAGTTCTAGACTCCAGGCGTGCACAAGCCATCCTGCCAGACAACCGCTTTGGCACCATCACGAACCTCATTCAAGGGCTCAAGGCCTTCCCAACGACCACGGTGAGGTCGTGCCTTACCCTGCTGGGTCACATGGCTTCCTGCACGTACGTAACCAGGCATGCCAGACTTCGGCTTCGCCCACTTCAAACCTGGGTGTCATCAATATACCGTCCACATCGGGACAGCCTGAACATGGTGGTCACGGTCCCGAACTCGGTCCTGGCCTCCCTCACCTGGTGGCTAGATCACAATGTGGTCTGCGAGGGGATGCCATTTCACGCCCCACAACCCTCTCTGCACCTGGTCACAGACGCGTCATCTCTGGGTTGGGGCGCCCATCTCAACGAACACCATACCCAGGGCCTGTGGACTGCACCCCAGTTAGCCCTGCACATCAATGTTCGGGAACTGATGGCGGTGCGCCTGGCGTGCCAGGCATTCCTCAATCTCCTACGTGGCCGCTGTGTGTTAGTTCTCATCGACAACACCACGGCCATGTTTTACATCAACAAGCAAGGAGGAGCACGTTCGTCAATTCTATGCCAAGAGGCCATTCGCCTGTGGGACTTCTGCATCGCCCACTCAATCCATCTCACGGCATCGTTCCTCCCTGGAGTCCAGAACACTCTAGCGGACCGACTCAGCAGGTCCTTCCAGACGCACGAGTGGTCTATCCGTCCGGACATCATACATTCCATCTTCCAGAGGTGGGGGTTTCCCCAGATAGACCTGTTTGCATCTCGAGACAACAGGAAGTGCCATGTGTTCTGCTCCCTACAAGGTCGAGCTCCGGGCTCCCTCTCGGATGCGTTTCTCCTTCCCTGGAAAGACCACCTGTTTTATGCATTCCCTCCGTTTCCTCTGGTCCACAAGGTACTGCTCAAATTGCGCAGAGACCAGACACAGGTAATTCTGATCGCTCCAGCGTGGCCGAGACAACATTGGTACTCCACACTGTTGGAACTCTCGGTTCAGACACCGATCCCGCTTCCATTATGTCCGGATCTCATCTCTCAGGACCATGGCCGGTTGCGTCACCCCGACCTGCAATCACTCCACCTCACGGCGTGGCTGCTCCATGGTTCACCCAGGCAGAGCAGTAATGCTCGCACTCTGTCCAACAGATTCTGCTGAGCAGTAGGAAGCCCTCAACACGGACCACGTACCTGGCCAAGTGGAAGCGGTTCTCCTGTTGGTGCGAACAACGAGCCACGTCTCCGTTGCAGGCACCCATTCCTCTCATTTTGGAATATCTCCTCTCCCTAAAACAACAGGGGTTGGCGATATCTTCAATTAGAGTTCACCTGGCCGCTATATCGGCCTTTCACCCAGGGGAACTCGCGTCCTCGGTATTCTCTAACCCGATGGTCGTTAGATTCCTCAAGGGCTTAGACCGGACGTACCCACAACAGCGTCATCCCGTCCCGACGTGGGATCTCAATCTGGTTCTCTCCAAACTCACAGGTCCTCCATTCGAGCCACTGGCCACCTGTTCACTTCTGTACCTATCCTGGAAGACAGCCTTCCTCGTAGCCATCACCTCAGCAAGGCGCGTTTCTGAACTCAGGGCGCTTACATCTGAGCCCCCTTACACAGTTTTTCATAAGGATAAAGTGCAGCTTCGTCCACATCCTGCCTTTCTCCCTAAGGTGGTTTCTACATTTCATATCAACCAGGACATATTTCTCCCGGTCTTTTATCCCAAACCACATGCCACTCGCCAGGATCAACGTTTACATTCCCTGGACGTACGAAGGGCCCTGGCCTTCTATATTGACCGCACAAAGCACTTTAGAAAGACGACGCAACTCTTCGTTGCAGTGGCCGACCGAATGAAAGGCTCACCGGTCTCCTCACAACGCCTATCCTCCTGGATTACGTCTTGCATCCGGACTTGCTATGACCTGGCAGGTGTCTCAGCACCGCACCTCACCGCTCACTCCACGAGGGCCCAAGCCTCCTCGACTGCTTTCCTGGCACATGTTCCGATACAGGACATTTGTAGAGCGGCGGTTTGGTCATCAGTCCACACGTTTACAGCTCACTATGCACTAGTGCAACAGTCCAGGGACGATGCTGCATTCGGATCAGCGGTTTTGCACACAGCAATGTCTCACTCCGACCCCACCACCTAAGTTGGGCTTGGGAGTCACCTAATGGAATGGATATGAGCAAGCATTCGAAGAAGAAAAGACGGTTACTCACCGTTGTAACTGTTGTTCTTCGAGATGTGTTGCTCATATCCATTCCAAACCCGCCCCCCGTCCCCACTGTCGGAGTAGCCGGCAAGAAGGAACTGAGGGGGCGCCGGGTCGGCTGGGGTATATATTCAGCGCCATGAAGGCGCCACTCTAGGGGGCTCCACAGCCGACCCGCCGGTGTTGCTAGGGTAGAAAATCTTCCGACGATCGTGCACGCGGCGCGCGCACACCTAATGGAATGGATATGAGCAACACATCTCGAAGAACAACAGTTACAACGGTGAGTAACCGTCTTTTACGGAAAGGTTAGTAACCATTTTTTATTACTTCTACTGTTGTAGCACCCAAGTGGCGAGCACTTTCCAAACCAAGATGAAGAAACATTCACATCTCCAAAGAGCATGATGTTGGATTATACTAAATCTAAATCCCCTTCTGGCAGGCATAGAGAATGCCCATTTTACCTGTGTCTGAAGGTACCTGTACATTTGGAGGCCCATAAAGTCACGATGGGTATGTCTACACTGTGTTTTAAAACCTGTGGCAGCACGTCTCAGAGCCCAGATCTACAGACCCGGGCTTGTGCTTGTGTGCTAAAAACAGCTGGATAGATGCTTCGGCTGGAGCTCAGTCTTTGAAGCCCACCTTTTTCCCAAGGCTTCAGAGCCTGAGCTCCATCCTGACCCAAGTATTTCCACAGCTGAGACTTGCTGCTCTAGGTTGTAAAGCGCAGTGTAGGCATACCCCATGAGACTTACAGCCTCCCAAAGTCTATTTCAAATTGGACCTCTAGCTGCTGGGTTTTGGTTTATTTTTAGCATGCTCCTACCTGTTTGCCCTGATGTTTTACCTTTGCAAGGGCTTTTTGTCCCCATCCTGCATCAGATTGTTTGGGCTATGGACATACAGATGCATGTTTCTCCTCTCCTTTGGTTATCATAGACTGCTGCCGTTGGAAATAGCGGAACCCTCTCTAGGTAGCTGCTGTTGGCCCTGCTGCATGTGATGATGTAGGACTCTGGGCAGGACTTCTGCCTCTGAACAGGAAGAGGGACAAAATTATTGTTTAGAAAACCACTAAATATGCAAAATTAACATTTTATATGCAGTTTTTTTAATTTTTCAACTATCGCTCTTATGAAGAGTGATAGTGTTAAAATTAGTAAAGTTGCACCTTAAACATAGTGTATTCTCTGAACCAGCTTTCCTGGTAGTAGATGCTTCTGGCTTTGAATTTTCTTAATTTCTTAGTATTTAGTATCCATAGTAATTTCCAAGTAGATATTAATCAAGTTTAAAATAAAGATCTTACAGGTCCATTATGTGGGGTAACACAGTTCACTAAGTGATTATTTCCTGTTTGGGGCTTTATTAACTGAGTCCTTTGCATGGAGCGAGGAGCAGGTTCTCTGAGAAAACACTAAAGCGAAATGCATTAATGCTTAGTGGCAGAGGTTTCAATTTACCGGTCCCACATGGTTATATTAATAATTTCGGGATTAAGTTCTATCAATTTTGATACAATTTATCAAAATGTTGATCGAAGAAACTGTGCAAATAAAACAACTGCAGTCTGTACGATACAATTCTGGAATTATTTAAACTTGTAAGTGCAAGTGGAGTTATAACTGCTTTCATTTTCCATTTAGGAAAAAAGTCTCATCTTAGGAAAACAACAGAGAAAAAGCTCCCAACAAAAGAAACCATTGCCAAGCTGCAGCAGTCGGAAATTTGGAAAATGGAGAATGAGTTCTATGAATTTGCACTGGAGCAATTTCAGTTTGTCAGAGCACATGCAGTTCGGGAAAAAGATGGAGAATTGTATATTCTGACGCAAAACTTTTTCTATGAAAAGATTTACCCTAAGTCGAACTAAGAACAAGGTATACTGTTAGATTAATGGACTAAACCTTTGGTCACTTTGTCATCTTAGTTCTCAGCCCTGGAAAATAGTTTGCTGGTAGACCTCTGAGGTATTTCTCTCTAGAGCTGAGGAAAGTGGGCTGTGGATCACACCAAAGGTGTTGGATACTTGACTTAAGCTTCAGTTCTTTTATCTAACTAATAGTTTCAGTGGGAGTTACTACCCTTTCCCTGAAGAAACCTACATTTTCCTTTACAGATATTAACTGCACAGAGGTTTTGGTTGAAAATATAAACAAAAAATGCTTCTGTTTATGCTGTTGTTGATTCTCAGAGCAATTTATTTTCATTTAAACTTCTGTAAACAAGAAATCAACTGTTTTCCCAGCTTCTACATGGAGATTTTGGTTGTATACAATTATGAATAGTGTTAATAACTGGTTGACATCTGTGCTTTGTTTTTGTGAGTCACGTTACATGATATTCATTGGAATGGTCAATCGTGTTCTGCTAAGACATGCTGCTGCTGGATTTGCCCATATATAAATGTGGTTTTATTAAAAAGAAAAGTTATAACTAATCATTAGTGTTTTTAAAAAATAATTTCCATATTAATATTGTAAAAAGAGAATCAAGGCAGTATTTCCTTTTCCTCCCTCACCCCAACTGCCAACTGAAGTTGGGAAAATTCTGCAAAGAAGTTGGCATTGCCTGCAGTTCTAGTTAATGCTTATACATCAATATAAAAAAACCCTAGTAAATTCAGTATCAAGTTGCTCCATGGATTCTTCGTAATGACTGTAAACTGAGATATTGGTGAATCCATATTATGACTCCATTAGTGAGCTGTGGTATGGTTTGGGTTTTCCTACTTCTTCTATACTTTTACCTGTAGAATATTTTTACTAAGGTGCTTTATAATGTGTTTTAAAGCATTGCATTTACAAAAGGAGTAAAATGCTGTAAATACTGCATATTTTATGTATTTGGACCAAAAGGTTACAAGTAATTAGCTGAAAGTGGTTTTTGCACCAGTTTTGTTACATGTGAAGTAAAAACCATCTCATCTGCTGTTCTGCTTCCTATTTTAGTTAAGTGTTGGACATCACTGAAATGCACTTCAATGACTTCTACAACTTTACTACTAACATAGCACATTGTCCAGAAGTTCTCTTTACCTAAAATTAGTCTGTATCTTTTTATAACATTTGAAAGAGAAAAAAGAAAATCAAATGTGTGGTTGAGACACGGTGAACTTGACATAAATGTGTTTATGTAACTGCCTTACATCACTATTGTAAACTTGTATGATTTGCCATTATTAGCAGCTTGAAACACCTGGTAGATTAAGTGTAGTTGAGATTAGTGAACAGATGTTTGGGTACTGGGGACACTATGTTTTAACAAACTGCAGTGAATACCTACATGTAACTTTTTTAAAAATAACAGTAATTACCCCTTTTTTCACCTTCAGTTTATAAAAATTAGTTTCCCTGGGTTTGACTGGGGTGGGGGGAAGGAGATAATGTGACATGTATCTGAATCCCTAAGGATGGTGCTTAAAGCAGTAGTGTAAAGTTATTAAGATGGAATTTCTTTAATGCATTTGTTTTTTGTAATATTGAAAATGATTGAGAGTTGAAAATCATGTGTACATTGGATGTTTGCTGCCAAAAACACAATGATCCAATTATTGAAAGATTAATTGATCCACTATCCAGTACTCATTTTAAATTTGCTTTACTATCCTTTGGACCTTCCTCTTTTGAGATTTAAAAAAAAAAAAACTTTTCTCAAATAGCTGTTCGCCTCAATTAGGTACTGATCGATCTTTCTTTCTGATTACTGATTTATGTAGCATGTACCAGACAGGATTTTGCTTGATTCCTTTCCTGTGTATCAGCTTCATTAATAATGCCAACACATCACTGGGGAACAGGATTTGCTACTTGATTTATGTTTCTTCTACTAGCTGGTTGTCTAGCTGGACAAGAAGTACTGGAGAGTCATCATAGAGTGGCTATTGCAGTTCTGAAATTTTCTGTTAGACTGGTAAATTTTGGAAATACAGTGGATATTTATCATTTAAAAAAATGAATATTTTTAGGGCAGATCACATTTTGTCCCCCATATAATTTGGATTTATTTGCTTAAAGCACCTTATTTTCTCGATCCTTTTGTAAAATTTTCAGAATATCTCTGAACAGATGCAAAGTGAAAACACGGTACCCAACTAGCTAACGAAATAAGGCATTTAAACATGCAAACAAATGCCGTAGTTTGAGAAGAAAACTATGGGTGAAATCCTGGCCCTGCTGAAATCAGTGGAAGTTTTGCCAGGATATAATCATATAAATATAGTTTTTGAACTTCTGCTCCTCTTCTGCCAATAGTCATCTTAAAAATATATTAAATGTCTCCATTTTAAAGGAGACATTTATTTTTCATAGTTCACATCATGGAAAAAATCTTTTATTTCCTCACATAATACAACTCCTGTCCTCTACTTGCTGTGAATTGATAAAATTGAGAGTCGTGATACAGAAATATGCATGTCTTTAGAAATGTACTAATTTAAAAATATTAATTAATATTACATGTTGGGGTGGAGGAGGAATCAAAATTGTGGCTACTTTTATATCATATGAAATAATTCATTCAGGGAGTATTTTAAAATCCTTTGACCTCAAACAGTCAAACTTCTGCTTCTTAAAGGGATAATCAACTTTACACATTTTTAATAAGCTACTCTATTCTTGTATTCTGTAATTCTCCAAATCACTGGTTATTAAAAGTAATTTACAGTATATAAATGAGAATTTGTCTCAGTACTTTTCCCCTAATGAGTCCAGTGAAATTTAGTGACTTGCAAATGGTGTGATCATTGGACTTGATTGTGCAGCCTTTTGCATGCACATCCCCCATTGAAGTCAATGGAGGCTGTATGCAGAGGTAGCAGGAAGAGATTTGCTTTATGGGAGCAATTTGGGGTGAAATTCTGGCCCTTTAAAGTCAGTGGGAGCTCTGCCATTGACTTTAATGTTGCCAGGATTTCACCCTTTGTGTTCATGCACAATATTTAAAATATTTTAGGAAATGGAAGCCCCAAAATCAATGCTATGTACAGTGCATGGATTTATGTTCAAATATTCTGTTTATTATACACATCATGAATTCCTCTTAGATGATTTAAAACAGGAATCACAGTTTATACTTTTAGAATGTAGCAAAGGGGAAGCAGTCTGTCTGGGAGTTTGGAATGCTTTTTCTAGATATTTCACATTTCTTAAGATGTTTAGCTGCTTCTGCGTTCCAATAGTACACATTTGCCTACTATAACTTTACATTAGTGCTATTTATGTCAAGGGAGGTCCAATTGCTATTATGTTTTTGCATCAATTTCACTGGTATTGAAAAGGTATGTATAAAAAGAAATGTTTGTGATGCTGTCTAAACTATGCTGCTTAGGCAGCCAGATGAAAAACCTGTTTCAAAGTGCACTGCCAGTTTAGCTCTTTAAAAGTGGAGCTTATTTTATGACTACTGGAGATCAGACTTGCAGAAATTGTAATGGGTGATTAGTTGTCGGGATATATTCTGTACTTTAAGCCCATGCAGCTATGTAACTCTTGCAGCGCTATTTATAAATTGAGCCCTCTTTGTGAAGACTTTGATAGCATATATGGTAATTATAAATGTGTTTAGACACTTGTACTGTCTAATACTAGATCATAAATTTTCTGTAGCTTCTGTATTAAGAGAGTTAGGGTTGTGAGCATCTCTAAAGCAGTACTGAATGTAACTTTGAGAAACATGGATTGTGCCTCATGACTTTTACTTTTTAACTACACACACACAGCTAAATAGTGCCTTTTTTCCTCACAATCCATGTTGAAGATGCTCACTCCTGCTCTTTTTCCTCTCTCTCCATATATTGATTCATTTGTGCAATATTATCCCGATGTGAAACCATTTTGTCACATTTGTTTGAGAGAGAATTACTCAATTTTCCTCACTATCATGCCAGCTTCTGTTGTTGAAGTGTTGATTACTGATGCAAATGCTATAAAATAAAACACCCAGTGGGAAGGGGAAAAAAAGTCCTGTGTCCTGTCTTAATATTTTTCATGTACCGTTCGCAATGATATTTTTTTAGCAGGTATCAATATACATTATAATGAACTTCACTTGCAGCCATTGTTGCTGGAGCAGTTTCCATTGTGGTTGATCTATAATAGTTTTTATAACTTGTTTGTGGGGTTATTTTATTAAAACTGCTGTGAGTAAACTGAAATGTATAGCCCTGTATCACTTGCATTGGAATCTCTGATTGGAAATTAATAAATTGCATATAGGGTGTATGTTATAATGGACGTGTCAGTGGAAAGAAGCTCTGTGTAATAAAAAAATTAAGATTTGTAAGAATGAAATAGGTTGACATTTAAGCAATGGACTGAAAATGCACATGCCTCTTACCATGAGGAGAGCATGAGAGAACATATATGTGAGAGATGGTGATCACATTGCTTAATGCTTTACCGGAAGGTGCTCAGACACTATGTGGATGAGTGTGGTATATACAATAAAAGTGTGGTATTGGCAGCTGCAAATGTAAATATCTTCAAATGATAAGATGTCTCATGAGCGCACTATCCAGTGGTACTCTCAATGTAGGACTTGCTAAATGTATATTATAAACATTTCTAGCCCTTCTGCTCCATGAAGCAGCTGTCTCAAGTAGCTGAATAGTCAGTCAACTGACCCAGCTAATGTGTTAGCTTTGATTACTTAATAGGATAGTTCTTAAATATTTAGCCAGAGCATTACTAGTTGAGAACCAACTGTCACACACAGTTTCAGCCCTTTAAGTTTAGTGCTACTTCCCGCTGAGGAGTCCATTGAAGGTTAAATGTCTCTTGCATTGATGAATAGACTTTTTCCCGAATTCTTCTCTCTCTATGTATATCTCTCTAGATGGACAAAATCCAGCCTTAAAACTGATCTTTGTTATCCTTGCAGGTGCAATTGTTGCATACAGACTTGTATATCTTTTGCCTTTTATCAACCAATGGGAAGTTGAGAGAGAGACAGAGACTGTGGCCTGTAAAAGGATACAAGTTCATCCTCTAAAGGCATCTTTTCCAGAACTGAATGATGTAGTAACAGAAATAACTATTGCCCAGAAAGAGGCATATAGCTCACTACATAGTATATTGGTAATTAATGTTAGCTCTACTGTAAAAGAGAAAATATCACAATAATATATCAACATATTAATTACCCAAGGAATCTTATAAAATGAATGCTGCCATTTTATTGATAATTTAATCTCTTGAATTGGAATTAATTGGGAAGACCGTGCTAAATTTTTCCACTTCTTGCTTTTTCATTTTACTTTTATTAACCTGTTAACCTGTCTAAATCTTACAGTTGAATTTAGTATAAATTTCCTTATTGCTTAATAAAATATAAGCTGCTAGTGAATCTCAAAGCAATGTCCAGATGTTTTCTTCAAGTACAAGTCCCCCGCTATGACCTCTCTCCCTGCTTCATTACCACATAGCACAGATGTGGTAACTTGCAATAAGAGCTAATTTAAAGGACCAATAATATTCTTTATTAAAAAAAATCTCTACAAAGAACACCTGTGGCTTAAAAATGAAGGCTTAAAGACCTTTCACCTTGTCATAATGACCCACTGTATCACCCATACAAATGAAAAATACTGTGGTAAATAGACTCTGTCCATTTTCTAGACACTTACAAGATTTATTCTGGATACTACACTCTTGGGCTTGCTGCACATTCAAGCATTAACTTTTTATAATAAGAATAAATATAAATATGGCTGCATGAGGAATGACCCACACGTCTCAGTAACTATAATGAAAGTTTCAAGCCAAATAGAGTAATATAGATCTTAAAATAGTAATATTAGGCTTGGGAATTGTGGCTGTAGTTTGTATGGATCACATTTCTTTGATATTTAAGAAATACTTGATTTGCATGTATTTGAGCCATAGACGGCTCAAACACCCTTTATATGTATTGCAACATCCTGCAATTTGATATGAATTTGTCCTCTGAGTTAAAATTATGTTTCTTGATCGTGGTTCTTATTTCTAATGCTGATATCAATTTTAAATAATAAAGGAAAACCACTTTCCTATGTTGGGAACAAAACAGAATTCATTGTTTATTTTTTGAAGTCCAGGAAGTCTCAAATGTTGCAAATTTGATACAGAAGTTTCTTTGCTCTAGCTTAACTAGAAGTTTTGAGCCTGGTACAGGAATTAAGTGAAATTCCATGGCCTGTGTTATGCAAAAGAGTCAGAGAAGATGATCATACTTGTCCTTCCCAGCCTTAAAAACCATAAATGTATCTTGATAAACATTGGTTGAGTCTGTTGGCACAAAGTATTAGTTTTTTGCCTCCTTTATTTAGAATAAAATAAAATTTAAAATGATGGATGGCTCAGATGACTGACACACAAGTTAAGTTATTGCCCAGGACTGTCACAGTGTAGTCAATATGTGGTGGGGAAGTGAAAGAGAATGCAATTTCAGTTATGTAATCCGGTTCAGTGTGTAACACAAAATGTGTGGTCTTATGTGTGAAGCCAATATGCAATGAACACAGATAAAGTACAAGCAAAGAAATAAGTCTCTCTTGGGGTTGCCTTTGAGACCTTATCCACTCAGGAGTATGTTGGGATAGCTTCTGAGAGTCTGTCCCCTCTCAGTAGCATCCAAGACTTTATCCACTTGGTTCCCAAGAACTTAGCTCAATTTTGAACTCATCACTGAGGTTTCTGTACTGGCATACAATGAAAGCACACTTGAGTTGATCAGACTCAAGCGCAGGTGGGTATAGGGAATACCACGCATCCAAAGTTACACAGCAAACCTCTTCCTTTATACACATTTACACATCCATTGCATTTAGTGTACATTGCATCACAGGTTTTGGAATTGGCTTAGTCACTTTGTAGGAACCAATCCCTATACAGCACGCATTATCCATGCACAACTTACTCTTTCCCTCATTTTACATTCCAGACTTATTCATTGTTATCTTGTCCATTGGGTGCTCCCCCTTATTTTAGCTAATACAGACATTTTGTTTCCAGCCTTCTGATTCATTTACCTCCCTAATCCTGTCTCCCAAGAAATGAGGCCTCACCCATGTCTAGTTACTCATGTCAATCCAAGGTTGCAGTCTCTATACAAAGATTAATATTTCACTTTATACTGTGGGGATTCCTAGTGGCAACAACCAAGGTGGCTTCCTTCAACTTCAGTTACCCAGTTCGTGTATCTCCAGCTACTTCCTTTTCCAGAGCTAATTCCAGACTGCAGCCATCAGGATCAATACTATTAAAATATGAGTTCTAGCTTAAGTGAGAAATGGATCATCCTCCATTTTGAATCCCAAATAAAACCGTCTCTAACAGAGCTATGGGAAGTAAATTGCAATCATAGAAAAGAAAAAGAGAGCAAAATAAATGACCAACGCTAGGATAGTCTGTGGTACTCTTCATCCAGGCTGTTCACTTCCACAGAGATGATGATCATGGTCAGTAATAAGATGATGGAGGGAGAATCAATAAAGGCTATTCTCTTGGAGAAGATGGCATTTCAGACTTCTGAACTTATTAACATTTAATGGTTTTTCAGGGCCTATTTGAAACTATTGAATAGTACAAGACCCAATGGTTTTTTTGGCTTTAGCCCTCTCTTTGCCTTACCTTGTTCAAATCTAGAGAAAATGCAGGGTTTCTATTCCTTACTCTAGGATATCCTAGGTATCATAATACAATGCTCGGCGACAAGTCCATCTCTCACTAAGGTCCATGTACAAATTCTATCTCCCTAGGCATTGCTTTGAGTTCTGGAATAATGTCCTCAGATATTTGACAGTTAAGAACATAAGAACAGCCATACTGGGTCAGACCAAAAATTCATCTAGCCCAGTATCCTGTCTTCTGACAGTGGCCAATGCCAGGTGCCCCAGAGGGAATGAACAGAACAGGTAAACATCAGGTGATCCATCCCATACTTAACCTATTTAGAAATCTAGTTTCTCCTTGTGAAGTTTCATCTTTCTACAGAGTCCATGCAACAAAAAACAGGAATCTTAACTGTGATAAAAATTATAGACTCATCACCAAAAGCATCTCAGCCAGCTCATCCGTGATTCTGCACAACCTGGCTCAGGCTCTATATTTCCCTCAGGCACCCGGTAATATCTATCAAGATGGATTTTTTTATACGATATCTCCCTATGTCTAGTCATTCTTTACTCATATTGACTCACCTGTAGTGTCAGAGGAAGAAAGATGTTTTGCCTCTAAGCATGGTAAGTGGAATTACAAACAATAGAGAAGTTGAAGACCTTAATTGCTCAGCTCTGTATGTGAAAGTACTGAAACATCTCCAAAATCTGAGAGATTTTATTACCTGTACTTCCTCTAGTGCGCTCTGTCACAGGAGAAGACCTACACCTATGTACTTCTAAAACCAATCATGCTAAGACCATTGGAGATGCAGCTAATGAGAAGAAAACAACTTAGATTGTGACTATCAGAAACTAGGTCTGTCAAACGTTGTTGACATCCCTAGAGAACAAAGATTTGATTAGGAGCCTATTATGTTCCACCGTTAGCACCCAGGTTCCTCCATGTACCTAATCCTTTTGTCTGGGTCCAATGAGCATCTCTTGGATTAACTTCTGTTCTGATGTTGGAACTCAATAATTTCTAAGTGTCCTAGCTTCACTGAGGTAGCTTTATTCTATGATTCAGAGTTAGAAAATTGCTTGCCCAACAATAAATTTAAGAACAAAGTTCTCTAAATTAGATGCAGCCTGTAAGATTTTGTGAAGAGAAAGAAACTCTAATCTCATGACTGGTCTGTTGAAATTATCTCAAACATTGGTCCAAATATAGATTTGCTACTTTTTATTAGATAGCTGTAGAAATTGGTCAGTTTTGTTTGCAATAATAAATGTGTCTGCTAAAAGTTCAAAAACAAAAGACCACCACAAGCCGTGCTTTTTCTACAGATCAATGTTCCCTACACGTACTTTTTCTGGATTTTGCAGTATAGGACCATATCCACTCTCACCAGACCACATGGTAACTGCATGAAATCACCAAAATACTTATCCTTTGGATTAGATGGACTTTATGGAAAGAGTGACATTCCAGCAGTACATTTTCCAAGCCTCGTATACATTTTTTCCCTTGTCAGCAATTCCTACAACATTTTTCTCTATTTTATCAAGACTTCAGTGGGACTGCATGTGTGAACATCTGTTGCCACATACTATTATAATATTGCATCATGTTCAAGACCTCGGTCCTTGTCTTCAGAGCTTTCAGTGATCTGGGCCAGCTGTACCTAAAAGCGCTCCTCATGCTGTGAAGCCAGCCATGCTTTTCTGACACAATGGAATCCTCAGCCACAAAGTGTAAAATAATTTTCCAGGAGACAGAGCACTATTTGTTCCTGTGGCAGTTTGCTCCATAGTCTTGGACTAGCCGCTAAGAATGACCACAAACCTCACTACTTTCCATTCCAAGCGCAAAGCACATTTCTTCAACTTTGTCTCTGCTAGTAAAAATGCATAGCATGTCATACATAAATAGAAATTTAATTTGGTTTTAAATCTGCATGTAATTTCCGCTCTGGGTAGCTACATCACTTTAGACCCCACTGGGAGGCATTTATAAGAGTGATGGGTATGGTGGAAGAATCTAATTAGGATAGATACAGGTCGCAGAACTGGGCCTCAACTGAGCTCTAGTGGGGATTTACGAGGTCTGAGTGGGTGTGTCTACACAGCCCATGGCATCAAGCAAGCCTCCTAGCCTAGATCGACAGACTTGACTAGCGGGGGTCATGCTAGTGCTCTAAAAATAACTGTGTAGAAGCGCTTTGAAGTTGCGGCTTGGGCTCTGAACCCTCCCCCGATGTCAGAGCCTGAACTGCAACTGCAAAATGCTGTCTAGACAGCAATCTCATGAGCCTTGTTAACCCAAGTCTATCAACCTGGGCTGGAAGAGCCTCCTGTTTCACGCTGTTTAGACATACCCAGTATGTTTGTGTGATGGAGAGGTGTTTTTGTTTACTTTACCATTTAAATGGTCTGTCTCTCTGTGTTGCTTTTCTTTCTCAGAGTTATATGGTTGAACCATTCTTTTTCTTTTAAACGGGTTTTCTTGTATGCGTGAAACAATTCTGATCAAATATCTCATCCAAAAGGAGGCACGGATTTACTTCTCCTTTTACCCTAAATTGATCTTTCCTCAACTCTCAAAAGATCACCCCTCCCAAGATGATTTTTCATTCATCCAGATCCAAGACATCAGACGTGGAGTTTAGGTGGCTGGGATTCTTACTGATCGATTCCAAAGGTAGTGCAAAAGTATAGGAAGGAATCTCCATCTCCCATCTAGGATCACAGTCATATAAATGTATATTGTAATTTTTCTCATTGTCCATGATTTAACGTGAGATATTTGAGAGCACTATGATTAACCTGAGAACCTGACAGTGACAATATTTCATCTTTGCTTATTTTTCAAAATGTAGACATTTAAGCCACAATTTTCAACTTAGGAGCCTAATTGGTAGGTCCCTATGTTCATATTTAATTATCTAAATAAACTGATCTTTTTCAGAGGTGTTGAGCACCCACAGCTCCTATCAAAGCCAATGAAAACAATGCCACTTATTTTGGTGCCTAAATATCAATTTCAGTGACTGTAGTTAAGCATCTGTGTTTGAAAATTTTGGTCTTATACCTCTAAAAATCACCCAGAAAACTTTCTTCTTCTTCTTCTTCTTCTTCTTCTTCTTCTTCTTCTTCTTCTTCTAAGTCTCTACTTGGTATTAAAATCACTTCTCAAACTTTGAAACTTTTTTATCATTTTCTCTGGATCTTCTTGCTTGCAATCACATCTGCAAAAAAAAAAGTGAGTTAGAAGCATTAATCATTTGAGAGCCTCCTATCTAACTCTTTGAAGACAAAGTGCTGCTTCTGCTGATTCCAGACTTTTTGCCTAAGGTGTTTTCTTCTTTCCACATAAATCAAGAAACCATACTGCTGTCATTATGTCCAAATCTTTAAAAAATAAAAAATAAAAAAAAAAACACGACCCTCAAGGAGCAATAACTACCTTCCCTATGATGTCACAGCCATAAAAAAACAAAACCAAACTCAAAGAACTCAGGCTTTCAGGAAACATTGTGTGAGTAAAAAACAAAGAAGAAAATGCTCAAACCAACTTCGGCCATACCAATTAAAAACAAAAATGCTGCTCTAAGATTCCAGATCCTCCACTATCCAAACGCATGTCTGCAAATGAAACATTGTAAGAAGTCAGTTGGAATAGCGTTGAGGTGTTTACTGCTCCTTCCTAGGCTTCCCCCAGACCTCTATTATCTATATAATATAGACATCAAGTTTGTGTTTTTATTAGCAACATTGTGTTGACTTCCACTGAGATTTTTTGTTTTGATAATTCTAATATCAGAAAAGTGTACAGAGGTGAAGAGAAGAACCAAATAGTTGTTACAGACTTGTGCTGTGGAGGTAAAGTTGTTATGCTTATAAGAAGCACACAAGATCTTTTTCAGGGGAAAAGGCAAGACGCCGCGTTTATTGGAAATACAACAATTAGCATATGCATTCAATCTCTCTCTCTCTCTCACACACACACTCTCTCTCTCTCTCTCTCTCTCTCCCCCTCCAGTTGATGTTATAGTTACCAGCCCAGAGTCGGGATCAATCTAGTGGCCAGCTAGGTTGATCACGGGTAGAGAGGAGCTGGGTTCTGTCAGTCACGACACGATGCTCCAGGGAAGACTTGGAAGGATGAACCCAAAGTTTCATGGCAAAGCACCCTGATTATATAGTGATTTTCCTTTATTGGGACCAATGAGTTTTGCACGGTCATGCTGTAATCAATTGTCGTTTGACGAGTGCTTGTTTTCTTAAACTGTTCATTTTATTCTTTATTTTGTTTTTTTCATTAGTCTTGTCCCCATTGATAGGTGCCTGCCACATCTTTTAGAGTCGTCAATCTGCCCTCCTCTGACATCTTAATAGGGGCAATCTTCCTGGCACCCTTACCTGTCCGTCCTTGATTCCTCCCTAGAACATCTGGTCCAGTGATGGGCTTCACACTTATCTTCTAACACACACATTCCTCATTCACACACAAAACAGGATTGATTTACACAAAGCATTTGAACAGGAACATCAAATTGCAATGCAAAAGAAAACTGATTGCATTCTTTTACTTATTTTAAAATGCTAAACCTACAACAAAGTTGTGACCCTAAAAGGTCTGCAGTTCTTCAAGAGATGTCCCTGTGGGTGCTCCACTCCAGGTGTGGGTGCGTCCCTGCGCCTTCGCTCAGAGATTTTTGTAGCAGTACTCGTACCAGCCACGCATGCGCAGAGCCTGCCCCCCACTCTGAGTCTACCTTAATAGTACGCATGCACAGCCGGTCTCCTCAGTTCCTTCTCTACCATCTCCGGCCTGAGACGGAGCTCAGCAGACTCGTTAAGAACTTCTTTCCTCTTGTTACAATTACCCTTCGAGTTAGTTAGTTTGTTGTTAGTTCATTGTTAGTCATAGTTAGTTACCATTTCTATCTTTTTCTTAAAAAAATAAATAAATAAATTTCTTCGTTCCTGTCAGCCGCATCCGCTTCTGACATGCCTGGCTCCACAGGCTTTAAGCGCTGCTCTACCTGCAAGGAGCCTACCCCCCTGTCAGATGGCCACTCAAAATGTATAAAATGTTTGGGGGAGACACACATCTCCCAAAGATGTGCTCACTGCAGTAAACTTAGCTCCAGGACAGGGAGCTTAGATTGAAACTGCTCCTCCTTCAGAAATCTCTAGGGTCAGCTTCAGACCCAGGCACTGATTCTGGCTGTGCTGACCACCACAGCCCCCCCGCCTCAAAGAAGCACAAGAAAACTTCAAAAAGAGGGCACCTTTTGTCATCCACAAAGGAAATCCTGCGAGACAAGATTTCTCCAGGCAGATCTACCACTTCCCTCCCTGTGCTTCCCCGCTTGAGCACGTTTGAGTCACCCCTACTGAAAGCCTGCTTCTCTCCAATGGCTGAATCAGGGTCTGAACAGCCTTCCTCCAGTGAGGAGGAAGCCAGACTGCAGGGGGATTTTTCACTGTATCAAGACTCCCATCCTCAGACCCCAGTCGACAGAGATAATAGAAAAATTACCTCGTCCTATTCTCAGGATCCTGCCCCCTGGTCTGTGAACCCCTGGATGGCACCACCTATGCCCTTCCCACCACCATGGCAATATTGGGCCCCATGGGCATCGTATCCTCGAACACACGTGCTACTCCACCTCAACCAGGAGCAACACCTGCGTAGCACCACCACCTGATGAACCTGCCACTGACACAAGACACCAGGCAGCACCGTCACACTTGCAGGATCAATCACGTCCTGCTCATATTCCGGTAGAGACAGAGATAACGCCTGAGGAAGCCTTACTCGCCCCACCCCCAACATCTTCGGATGACTTCTCAAAATTTCAAGACCTTTTAAAAAGAGTTGCCAGTGAGTTGAGAATTAACTTGGAGAAGATCCCCGAACAACAGCATGAGTTAACAAACATCCTACATCCCTCTTCTTCCTCTAGGGTTGCATTACCAATCAACGCAGCCCTTTTAGAACCTGCTAAGTCCATCTGGCAGACTCCAGCTACAAGCCTACCTACCTGTAAACAAGCGGATCGCAAGTACTTCATCCCTTCTAAGGGCTCTGAATTCCTTTTTACCCATCCAGCGCCAAACTTGTTGGTAGTAGACACAGCCAACCAAAGGACCAAACAGCAGTATTCCTGCTCCATCCCATCCAACAAGAAAAGTAAACGCTGGACCTCTTTGGTCGTAAAGTATATGCATCTTCAATGCGACAATTTCATATTGCTAATTATACTGCAGTTCTTGCAAAATATAACCACAGAAACTATAACAAATTCATGGACTTTATTGATGACATTTCAGAACAAAAGAAACAACAATTCACAGCTCTAGTTTCCGTGGGACAAATCATATCATGACCACTCTTCAAGAGGCCCTCGATGCAGCCAATACTGCAGCAAGATCCACAGCAGTGGTCATGCGCTAAGGTTCATGGCTCTCCTCCTCTTCCTTTCCTCTAGAGGTCCAGAGTACCATTGAAGATCTTCCCTTTGACAGTAACAAACTCTTTGCTTCCACCATGAATGACGTACTTCATTCAATGAAGGACTCAAGGGCAACCCTCCGGTCCTTAGGAATCCAAACCCCTACGACCAGAAGGTGACAGTATAGATATCAACCTTACCACTGTCCACGCTACACCGCATATACACAGTATTTCCATAGATCACAGGTACAACAACAACAGCAGCAACGCCAGAGACCGAGATACCAGGGGCGGCGTCCCAATTCTTCGATGACGCCTCAACCCCCTCCAACTAATAAGCAGATTTGAACTTCTGGTCGAGGGACTAGAAAACAACGTTCCCACTTCAGTGCAAACACCACATGCACCTATTTTGGGACACCGCCTACGACCATTTTTCCATCAATCGCAGAGCATTACCACCGACAAGTGGGTTATAGAGGTCATTACAATTGGCTACTCTATCCCCTTCCTCTCCTTGCCTCCCACCCACACACCCTCCCCGTGCCTCTTCAGGGACCCCTCTCAATAGCAACTGCTCCTCTAAGAAGTATAACATCTCCTTCAGTTGGGAGCAATAGAAATTGTGCCCAAATGACACAGAGGGAAGGGCTTTTATTCCCATTATTTCTTAACAGAAAAGAAAACTGGGGGATGGCGACTGATCCTCGACCTCAGGCGGCTCAACAAATTTATCAAAAAGCAGAAGTTCAAGATGGTTACTCTCACCACCATAATCCCAGTGCTGGAGCAGGGCAATTGGTTTTCAGCCCTCGACCTACAGGACACCTATTTTCATGTGACTATACATCCGGCCCACAGACGCTTCCTTTGTTTTACCCTCGGCTCGACACATTTTCAATACAGAGTTCTACGCTTCGGACTGTCCACGGCCCCCCGTGTTTTTTCCAAGCTCCTAGACGTAGTCACTGCCTACCTCAGGAAACAAGGGGTCATAATTTTTCCTTACCTCGACGATTGCCTCCTCAAAGCCTCAACGTTCGACAAAGCTCTCCGATTCACGCGGCTCACCGTCGATTGTTTCCTATCTCTCGGCCTACAAATAAACAAAAACAAATCCACATTACACCCCACCCAGCACCTGGAGTTCATAGGAGCAGACTTCAACTTCCGGACGGGATTGGCATCTCTCCCATCCGACAGCTTCAACTCCATAAGCCTACTGGCCACAAAACTTCGCAACAGTCCCCAGGTCACTACTCGAGACTGCCTACAACTATTAGGTCACATGGCCTCATGCACTTTCGTGGTCCAAAATGCATGACTATACATAAGGTGCTTCCATCGCTTAGTTGGCCTCGGTTTACAGACCGAATGTGCACGCTCTAAACAAGCCTCTCTTCATACCTTTCAGAGTCAAAGACTTTCTACTATGGTGGACAGTTCCCTCCAACCTCTGTTCTGGAGTCTGCTTTCTCCAGGATGCTCCATCCATCAGACTGACTACCGATGCATCCCTGACAGGATGGGGTGTTCACGTCTCACCACTCAGTCCAGGGGCTATGGTCTTCAACCAAAACCTCCCTGCACATAAATGTCCTAGAACTTCGAGCCATACGCAATGCATGCCGTCACTTTCTCCCACTAATTAGGAATCAACATGTATGCATAATGACAGACAACATTGCCTGCATGTTCTACGTAAACAGGCAGTGAGGAGCTCGCTCCCATTCGCTTTGCACAGAGGCTATGAAGCTCTGGAATTGGTGCCTTGCGAACAACATCCGGATATCCGCTGCCTATCTTCCCGGAGTGATGAACACCACAGCTGACGAATTAAGCAGACGCTTTCCCTGGGATCACGAATGGGAGATAGACAAGAGAATCATTCGCAACATATTCCGCATTTGGGGTCACCCAACCATAGACCTTTTTGCAACTGCGAAAAACACGAAATGTCCCGACTTTTGCTCCAGAGCGGGACTGGGCAAACATTCCCTGGGAGACGCATTCATGATCCCATGGCACCAGAACTTACTCTATGCTTTTCCCCCAATACCGGTTCTCCACAGAGTCCTGATAAAGATACGAACAGATCGTGCCACGGTGATCCTGATTGCCCCTTCGTGGCCCAGACAACCGTGGTTTCCGTTCCTCACCAGAATGTCGATTCGACCACCAGTTTCGTTGCCCCTCATCCTGAACCTCCTATCACAGCAACAAGGCCGATTTCTTCACCCCAACCTGTCCATGCTTCACCTCAAAGCCTGGTTCCTACATGGTTCTCCCAAAGCGAACTAGATTGCTCTGACCAAGTTCAAAGAGTGCTCCTACATAGCAGAACACAATCTACTCGCATCACCTATTTACAAAAGTGAAGCGATTCACACAATGGTGTTCAGCTAAACAACTTTCTCCCATATCAGTACCTCTCCCAATCATACTTGACTACCTACTGGACCTTAAGCAATCTGGCCTTTCTTTCAGTTCCATCAGAGTCCATTTAGCTGCTATTACAACCTTCTATGACAGAACTGACGATATCTCTGTTTTTGCTCATCCAATCACCAAGCGTTTCCTCAAGGGACTCCAAGCCCTATACCCAGACATTAAACCACCTATCCCTCCGTGGGACCTTCATTTAGTACTATCCTGCCTAACTCAACAACCATTTCAGCCCCTAGCCACTTGCCCCCTTTTACAGCATTTTTAGTGGCAATTATCTCCGCCAGACGGGCAGGAGAAATAGCAGCTTTTATGGCAGATCCACCATATACGCTATTTTTCAAGGACAAGGTTACCCTTAGATTACATCCCAAATTCCTTCCAAAGGTGCATTCCTCATTCCACATTAATGAGCCGATACATCTACCGATCTTCTTTCCGAAACCACAATGCATACGTTAGATGTACGCAGGGCCTTGTCCTTCTAATTGGATAGAACCAAACCTTTTAGAAACTCTTCTAGACTTTTTGTCTCCATCGCGGACTGTTCCAAAGGAACACCTATTTCTACCCAGAGACTTTCAAACTGGATTTCTGAGTGCATCTGATTGTGTTATCAGATAAAGAAAGTTACACCTCCAGACGGCATCAGAACTCACTCCACTAGATCTCTGGCTGCCTCGCTGGCTTTCTTACGCAAAGTTCCCCTAGCTGACATCTGTAAAGTGGCCACTTGGTCCTCTGAACACACATTTGTTAAACACTATGCCCTTACTCAGGGCCCTCTCTCTGATACACGATTGGGCAGGGCTGTATTAGCTACTGCATTCCTATCAGATCCAAAGTCCCTACCTCCTTGAAACACACTGCTTTTAAGTCACCTGGAGTGGAGCACCCACAGGGACATCTCTCGAAGAAGAGGCAGTTACTCACCCCGTGCAGTAACTGACGTTCTTTGAGATGAGTGTCCCTGTGGGTGCTCCACTACCCACCCTCCTTCCCTCTACTTCGGAGTTGGGGTAGTCTCCATTGTAGAGAAGGAACTGAGGAGTCCGGCCGCGCATGCGTACTATTAAGGTAGACTCAGAGAGGGGGGCAGGCTCTGCGCATGCGTGGCCGGTACGAGTACTGCTACAAAAATCTCTGAGCAAAGGCGCAGGGACGCACCCACACCTGGAGTGGAGCACCCAGAGGGACACTCATCTCAAAGAACGTCAGTTACTGCACAGGGTGAGTAAACTGCCTCTTACTGCCTTGAAATCAGCTTCAGACACAAGATTCTGGCTGATGCATCTTTACCAATGGCCCATTAGACCATTCCTTTCTGCTTTCAGAAAGGGTGGCTGGCAGAATATGGTCAAATCATACACCAATACATTTAATGCATGCTACATTATTATTCTTTAACCTTCATTCTAAATTATACAAAATACAAACATAAAATCCTACTACTACATAGTGAGTTTTCTTATGTGGGTTTTAGTAATAACGGGATGGTGCCACCATCCTTTCCATCAGTTTGTGGCTGTTCAAGATAGAATGGATGTTTCCTAACCCCATTTTGTCTAGAACCATATGTGTAGCATAATTCAAGGATGGATCACAGTTTAGGCTACTTTCCCTCAATTATTCATTAGCTAGAGATGAGCACTTGAAACAGATTAATTCATGTATCTGGAGGAAGAAGGTGAATTCCTACATCCGGCCCTTCTGCGCTCTCATCACCTCTCCAGATGACTGCTTTTCTGTTCACTACTTAAAGCAAGCCTTCCCATGTGGCAAGCAGTCTTCTTTATAGAGTGCAGTAGGTTCTGATTTACCTTTAAATGTCTTGGTGGCGGTTGGCTTAGTGTTGGGATCTTTTCTCATTCTAACAGAAGAGAAACTCTGACTACTCATTACCACTACCATTTCCTGTTTCTGGTTCAACACAACCTGTAGGATTCTGCACTTTGCTCAGTAGTGCTGCTGGTGCTTAAAACAAACAAACAATACTATGGGTCAAAAACAACATCAATTTTCCAAATTGTATAGTTCTAGGCAATATTAATATGTTATTTATTAACCAGGAATAGGACATCTATCTGTCTTAAACACTTATGTGATCCCCATTATGATAGTAGCTGAGCACCTCAGAACCTTTCAATGTATTTATCCTCACAACACTCCTGGGAGGTAGGGCGGAGCTGCTTATCCCCATTTTACAGATTAGGAACTCAGGAACAGAGAGACTGTGTGACTTGCCCATGGTCACACAGGATGTTTGTGGTGGGGCAGGAAATTAAATGTGTGTCCTGAGACCCAGGTTAGCACTCTAACTGCTGAGCCATCTTTTCCCTCAGACATCTCTGTACTCTGGCATCAGCTTTATTCTGAACAAACATCATGGCTTTGAATTTTTTGGATTTAAAAAAATAATAAAAATAATAGTATCCCTTGCCTTCATATAATCTAACTTTTTACTTAGCTCTTTTTTTCATTGCCTAAAGCATGATGGTAAAAGGATACCTGAGAGTTCCTGTGGAACACTGCAAGATGTAGGTGACACAGACTCCATGTTCTTTGATGATGAAAAGGTTAATGCCCTGGATTTTTTTTATTTTTTCTTTGTAACTTGCTGGAATCGTATCTGGGTACTGTATATGCTCCCTAGGGCTTCACGTTGAATCACAAAACCTCTAATTAGGCTGGGAATAAAAATGCAGTGAACAGCAAGTTTCTGAAAGTTGGAACCAGCAAATTTGACCCTCCCTTTGGAAAAGGGTCAGGCTAGAACAGATGTGTGAGCAACTAGCATTAGGGAATTAGCCTGCAGGGGTTACTGCACTAATTTTTCCAAATCTGATTCTTGCTTCTGTGGTTTTTGTGGGGTGGAAAAAATTGCCAGGATTACAGTTATTTGTTTGCCATATCCACATAAAAACCCTGAGGCAGCGGAAGGCAATATGACATTCTTAAACAACTGCATTGTAGCCAGCACGGACAAAGTTTTTCAAAGCCGTCTATACTGAATGCTGAAGATAGCCACTTGGCAAAATATGCTAGCCATGGGAAGAAATGGAAAAAAATTAGAAAAAAAAGTCACATTGCATAGAGAAAAGTGTGTCCGCTAATACCCTAGCCAAGAAACATGAAAGCCATGAATATATAATGAAGAGGGGGACTTTGAATATTTTAGTCTCTTAAATTTTAAAAAAAGTGGAAAGCCAAGAAAAAGGGTAAAACCTTTAAAATATGGAAAATATAAAGATGCTGGACTAAGATTTCTCAAAATGAACCTTAACTCTGCTCCCTGTATTCCTGCCCACTTTTCAGCAAAAAATGAAGCAACAGTATGCTTGTGCCCTGGGTGCACCTCTAATATTGACAATATGAATCTTATTCCCACACCCCGGACTTGTATGGTACTATACTCTGTATGATCTGTAATCATGTAAATTAAGAGCTCTATAATAATGCATTTGCACATGGGGGCAGAGTTAACATTCCACGCACAGCTGTAACTTTAGTATTTGGGTACTTCAGCATGCAAATTGAACATGGTCTTTTCTATGGGCTTCTCTGGGATTTTATGAAAAGAAAGATGGGTAAAGAAAAAAGGAGCTTCTTTTTCTAGGACTTTACAATTTTCCTGGCTTCCAAAAATTTCAAACAAGGCATGTAAATTCCATAATCCGGGCCCATTTACCCAGTCTCTGTACTAGGCATTTTAGGTGTCTAAATCCCACAGGTGGGAGCCCCTCTCTAACACATCCTTCCCAACCTGTGTAGTTCCAAAGGGGCATCAGAGAGAGTTTCCCTACTGCACACCTTACCAAAGTCACGGGCTCTTCCTTAGGCTGTTACCATCAAATCTTGTTCTCAATCATAGGGGTCCCCTCCAATTTGCAGTAACCAGAATTTTCATTATGCATTTAAAGCAGCCGAATGTGCCATTCTCAGCAAGAAAACAAATGAAAAGGTCAAATGTTCACAAATCAGTGTTTAAAGTTATGGTGCTAAATCCATATTTAGGTGCCTAAATAAGTGATTTGGTTTTCAGAAGGGAGACTTGCTCTGATATCCATCAGAAACACAGCAGCTAGGGAGTGGCTCTGATATGCTAGAGAAGGGATCCTGCCTCCTGAGATGAATAGGACAGGGTATTCCAGTGGTGTCCAGCCAAATAGTGCCAGATTTTGGATTGTATATGCGTTTTTGGTCATTTTTACCTTAATGTGGCATTTCCAAGCCTTGTAGGTTTTAAATAATAATGTGCTTTGAGGTGTTTAGCTTAACTTCAGTTTACCAACGTGGGTCCCCTGTTCTGGGTCAGCCCCTCCTGCCTCCTTCCAGCTGCTCACGGTTCTAACTGCACCTTTTCTTATCTACTGTTCTAACCTGCCAGAACTTCTGGGTGACAATAGCCACAGGCAGCATCCACAGACATTGTGATACAATGAGACCATAGAAATCACAGTTCATGCCTAAGATATGTTGAGCCTCAGAAATTTTCCCAAATTGTCTTAAATACCTCTGCAAAATATCAAAGGCAGAAATTGTGGATGGCAGAATTAACCAGACTTATATTTTTGTTGGTGTCATAAATATAAAGGAAAGGGTAACAACCTTTTATGTATGCAATAACATAAAATTCCTCCTGGCCAGAGTATTGAATCACTTTACTTGTAAGGGGTTAAGAAGCTCAACTAACTTGGTTGGCACCTGACCAAAAAGACCAATAAGGAAAGAAGATCCTTTCAAATCTGGGAGGGGAGATTTTGTTTGTGCTCTCTTTTTTGTTTCCTCTCTGGACGGAGAGAGAGAGACCAGGCAGAAGAAATATCTCCTGAAAACATACCTAAATGAGCATCTAAGATTACAAAAATTGTAAGTAAGGGCAAGGAAATGCATTAAATTATCTTTTGTTTTAGCTTGTGAATTTTCCCTACGCTAAGAGGGAGTTTTATTCCTGTTTTTGTAATTTTGAAGCTGAGCCTAGAGGGGAATCCTCTGTGCTTTAAATCTTTTTTTTTTTTTACCCTGTAAAGTTACCGTCCATCCTGATTTTTGCAAGGTGTGGTTCTCTTACTTTTTTTTAATAAATAAAATTCTTCGTTTAAGAACCTGATTGATTTTCAGTGTCCTAAAAACCAAGGGGTTTGGTCTGTGCTCACATTGTAACCAATTGGTTAGTATATTATTCTCAAGCCTCCCCAGGAAAGGGGGTGAAGAGGCTTGGGGGATATTTGGGGGAAATAGGGATTCCAAGTGACACTTCTCCTGAATTTTTGTGTAAATCACTTGGTGGTGGCAGCAATACCGTCCAAGGACAAGGAAAGAATTTGTGCCTTGGGGAAGTTTTTAACCTAAGCTGGTAGAAATAAGCTTAGGGGTCTTTCATGCGAGTCCCCACATCTGTACTCCAGAGTTCAGAGTGGGGAGGGAACCCTGACAGTGCCCAAGATGATCTTGGGTCTGACTTTCCAAAAATCCCCTAAACAACAGGTTTAAATATCAAAGGTTCTTCCTTTTGTCAAATTGTTCTTACTATCCCTAATCCCCTCTCACACAGAGAGAGTCTGTTCTGGCACAGTATTATACACTTCACTCTTATTTAATTCATTTCATGGAATTTCTGTGTAACAGTGCCTGCTCTAGGGCTCTGTGAATGGCACACTGGTTTAGTTTTGAGGGTGTTAAGAGGACAGGGTGAAACATACAATAGAAGGCTAGCATAACTTTAGCAATGGGGAAAGATGCTCTTTGTTTAAGATTTTGTATTGGGAACCAAAATAAAATACTCAAGGGAACCTTGTTTTCCCCCCAATGTATCTTGTACAACTGTTTTTACTCACAACATTTATAGTTGTGACATCAGGAGACTGTGTCATGTCTGAGCAAGTGTAGTAAATTGACAGGTTTCAGAGTAGCAGCCGTGTTAGTCTGTATCCACAAAGAGAACAGGAGTACTTGTGGCACCTTAGAGACTAACACATTTATTTGAGCATAAGCTTTCGTGGGCTACAGCCCACTTCATCGGATGCATAGAATGGAACACACACAAGATCTGTGAGAGTGAGGGATTATCTTTCAGGATAGATTGTAGATCTTTGATGATGTGCTGGAGAGGTTTTAGTTGGGGGCTGAAGGTGATGGCTAGTTTTTTTTTCTCCTCTGATGATAGCTCATCTCAATTGATTGGCCTCTTACAGTTGGTATGGCTACTTCCACCTTTTCGTGTTCTCTGTATGTATAAATATCTTCTTTTTGTGTGTTCCATTCTATGCATCTGATGAAGTGGGCTGTAGCCCACAAAAGCTTATGCTCAAATAAATTTGTTAGTCTCTAAGGTGCCACAAGTACTCCTGTTCTTTTTGTAGTAAATTGGTTTACTTATCTCATTTCAGTGTTGTTGGAGCTATGTTGTTCCCAGAGTATGAGAGAGACAAGGTGGTTGAGGTAATACCTTGTACTGAAACTCAAATTTTTCTATATGCAAACCTGAGTACATTTTCGTGGGTGATCATTGTGTTTGTTATTTATAGATTATATGTTCATTAATAACTGGGAAAATGATTCCACACATTTGCTAGTAGTCTGGTGTAGCAAGAGCTTGTTACACCTAAAGCCACCTATTTAAAAGCCCATTATGTCATGCAATCCGGCCCTCATTGAACCCTTATTATGGTGCCCTGTGACTAGGTAGCAGTGTGAGTGAACTAAAAAAATCAGACGGATCGACTCTGCACCATATTTTAGAAGGGCAGGCTTGTATTGCATGTCCACTTTAATTAGGCAATCACCTTATCTACAAACCCTGTATTTTCCCCCTCCTCTGCAGGCTTATGTTGGAGGAAGGGCCTGCTTGATAAGACTGATCTGAAAAGATCCATCTGATTTTTATCTGAAATGGACAAAAGCCATGCATTGCGTTTTCTTTTGACACACACAGTTAAGTTGGTGTGGGTCAAAGAAACGTCAAAATAAATGGCCCTCTAACTGCCTTTCTCCTTTCTATTCTCTAGCAAGATTCATCACTTGATGGCCATATGAAAAGCCATTCAATCACCTGTTGGCAATGGCAACCATCTCATAAAAACTGCAGTGGATCATTATATACTATTATGAGATGATATTGCCTAGACTCCACGTCAAGCTATGGCCTGTCATCATTGTTAGTCTATTTTACAGGCTGAGTGCACTCTAACTCTCCTCATAAAACTTTGTTTGAACCCGGGTTTCTCAATGTCTCGCTGCTTGGTGTTTTTTCAAAAGAAGCTTTTTCTTTTATATAGGAGTAGAGTGCCCTTCCTGTACACGGTGTATTACATCTGAACCATTCATGAGAAGTGCACAGCTGTCAGGCAGTCTTCTTGGTGTTTCACTCTTTGCTTGTATAGCAACATCCTGTTGTTCTGCATTTTCAGTTTATCCTTGTATGGAGCTTATGAATGTCTTTTGGTATGTGATTGATCCAAGTGCTAAATCTCCTACAGTAGAGATCTATGCTAATGTACTGAACTTTGAAGAAGTGGTAAATCACTTGCCTGTAACTGTTGCTTTCCAAAGCAAGTATTTAGGATGGATCCACACTCCTCCCTTGCCTTTCTTCCCTAGAGTTTGGGTTTATTTTTGTTCCTACTTCTAATCAGTTAGATTAATAAACAAATTCTGTTTGCCTACATGCCACAAGTGACTAAAATGGAAGAGGAAGAAGATATTTCATTTGTTTTTATTTTTAAAAATCCTTGTATTGGCTTAGAAAATTTAAACTGATCTTTTAGGTATATTTTTATAAGTTTGGGGTTTTATAACCTGACAGGAAAGCTTGTGGCTTTTAAAAACTTTTATTGGGACTTATTAAACCAAGGAAATTCCTAGACATGTGCTAGGTTTAAATAATGCTAATCTCATGACAAAAACTATAAAAGGCAAAGAAATTTAATATTAAGGTTGAAATTCTTGGTTTTGTGCATTTGCAGTTCACCTTTAAGGACAATCCAACCATCTCAGTATAATAAATGTCACAAATCAGCAAAGAGGGGCATTCAGCACACTGAGAATTCAGATCTCTCACATTTCTTCCTTTTCACAGGTCTTGAACTGCAGATGCATTTCTGAGCATAGGCTTAGGGAGGATGGAATTGTGGCTAAAGTTCAGGACTAGAAGTGATGAGATCCGAGTTATGCGGCCAGCTCTATTACAGACTTCCTGTGTGACTGGAGATAAGTCATATTAAATGCTCTGTGCTTCAGTTTCCCAATCTGCAAAATGCAATTAATATTTCCCTAACTCGTTTGTTTTGTGAGGCTTAATGCATTAATGTTTGTAAACTGCTTTGAGAGCCAGGGATGCAAGGGCCTGTATAAGACAAAGCTAAATATAGTAATTATTAATTTCTTCCTGCTTTGTGTTTCACCCCAGCATGTACTCTCTGCTGGTGCCTGCACTCCCCAGGTGTCTTTTTGGGATAGAACTTAAGAAGGCATTTTTAAAAGGTTTTCTAACTGTGGTGCAGTGATGTTCATTTAATGGCACTTATCCTTCTTCACCAGCAGCCTTTGAAGCCTCCACTGCTCTTTGGTGGTGGGTGGGACAGCAGTGTATAGCCCTCATCTTCTTAGTGCCTCAGAAACATTAATTTATTTTCACAACACCCTTGTGAGGCAGGGGAAGTAGTATTATCCGCATTGTACAATAGGAAACTGAGGCACGGGGAAATCAAGTGAATTACCTAAGGTCATATAGGAAGTCTGTGCACAGCCTTAGTCCTAGTGCCTCACTCACAAGACCATACAAACCTGGGTTTAAATTCCTAATATGTTTTATGCCCCTTTTCATTTGGGACATTCAGTACATCATATTTGATATCTTTCATAGTACTTGCAGGTTGCCTTAACTAGCTGCTTCTTTCTCCTTAACACACACTAGTACCTACTGTATGCAACAGACAGCACAAAGTCTATTACATTGGGTCCTTATTTAGTATTTTAAAGTAGTACTCATGGAAGGTGCAAGGTGGACGTTATATAGACCATAAGGTTACATGTTAGAAGATGGTGTTATGCAAGGTATGCAACAATGTGGCAGTTAGCAGTGCTGCAATATAAGACACTAACACAGTGCTTGCATCACACTCTGAAATGAAAACATGAAAACAGAGGGCTTCTGTTTTTCTTCTTTACCTAATATGTCCCAGCAATTACTTGCTTGTGGGAGAGATGAACTAGTCCTTGCAAAGAAAGGTCATGCATTAAGCCATCAGAGCTGGTCCTAGGCTTTATCTAGGTGTTCTCCCTGACACCTAGTGAGCTCCGAACCTTCAAGTGTATGTACAACACCCCAGCCCTAGAAGTTGGCTGCCTAATGAGGACAGAGGTATCTGGGCATATATGCCAGCCAGCAGAGGGAGTACAACACAAACAAATTGAGGATAGGAGACAAGAGGAATAAAACCTCTAAACAGCCCCTTCCTAACAGTATTGTCAGAACATAGTTGGATGGGAAGGAAACAGAGGGTGGAGGAGGGGCTGCAGGGCTCTGTTAGCATGATGGTCAATCAACACTTCTATAACTGGAGCTCTCAGCTGTTTGGCAGTGGGGCAGAGGGTCCCTGGATGTAAAGAGCCCTATGTGACTGCTAGACTGCATACTATGTAGTGTACCATATGAAAATAAACCTTTGCACTAGGCCCAGTCACTTCTTGGATCCAGCTGCACTTCTGATCTACCTCCTTATTAGGAAATGGCAGTTATGCTGTAACATGACCAGTAATCAGGAAGATCATCTGCACATTTTATCACTGTAGCTATTGCCAAAGTGCCTGCTCTTTAATCTAGAGTTGCACAGACCTGCACCTAGACACTGATAAACTGTTAGCTGCCTAACTTCAGTCATTATCAAACTCTGAACTATTATCAGGAGGCAATTATCTAGCTGCACAACTAGGGACCGTAATAGATAAGCAGTGACAAATTCATAGCGTTCCCCTGTCTGTTGCTTCTGTCTCAACTACTGTCTACACTTTATTTTTTTAAGCATACCTAAATATTAAGCAAGAAACAACCTAATTTTGAGTTTAAATGTTTGTTAGACAGAAAATAGTCCCATTGTGAATTTGATGCTTCTACAGTAAGCCACAAAGAATGTGGATAATGTAGCATTTCAGTCGCTAGGTGGTGCAAAAGGAATATACACCTCAAAGAAGGAAGGCATGTTGGCACTTTGAAAGGCTTCACTAGCACGTGATGCCATCTCCCTGGGTTTAATGGAATATTTGTGTTTTGCTGTCAAGTTTGCCTTTTACAAAGGGTCAGGATTCTTGCTGCTAACCTCATTCCAGCTTAATTTCACATAAAACGAACAGCTTTTCTGCAACTGAAAGGTTGTGTGTTTCATATTCACAGAATTGCTAGAATTGCTATTAACTCTGAATGAATGCGATAGCATTGTGTCCTTTTTCTTTTAAATTACAGGCATAGTTTTTTTCCTTTTCAGGCTCATTCCCCTGGGTGTTTATCAGATTGTCTGCTTCTGGTGGCCTGTTCCAGAGGGTCTCTTAGTGCTAAATGGGACCTAATTATTTGTATATTTTAAAAGGGCTGTTTTAAGTTATATAATGACTCTGGTGTTGTCTCTGAGAGTGAAGAATTAACCTGAAAAGGTTGCCTTTTCTCACAAAATGGATTGCACACTTGGTTCTCTATATTGATTAGTTAGGCGTTTAAAGAGCTGCATTTTCTCACTAAATGCCTTGAAAAATTGTCATGATAGTATTTAAAGGGGCAAACTGACATTGTTTATTTTCCCAAACCTTTTCGGCGTATTGCTTAGCCCTGTATTGCCCCTTTAGGGAGCTCTCATATAGTATGAAGGAATGATAATGCCCTTTCTGCTTAGATAAGTGTGACAGAATAACATTTCTTTTCTGCTGAAATACCAAGGAAAGCGATGCCACAATGCCAAATGTATATTACATTGCAGCTGATAGGGTGACAATAGCATCCTGAATAGCTATTCAAGGGGACTGAAATTTTCACCATTTATATGAATGATATGAGGGTTTGTTAGCATTTCTGTCCATCGGCACTCCAAAAGTAGAGTTCCTTTCTCCTTGGAGTTTTCCAGATGACAGGTGGGGAAACTTGAACTCTAATGGCTTATGCTGCACCTGGTTGGTGACAACAAGCGGACTTTGCTTTCCAGGGTTGTCAACCAGGCACCTTTCACTAACACTGCATTCTTTAAGAAAACTGAATTCAGGTACTGGTACTGCCACTAAAGCCAGTGGTACTCTGTATAGCCAACCAGGTCCAGTCATGAGAGTCAGATTCCAGGATCAAAGCTTTAGAGATTGACTGAGCTATTATAAAAGGCAGGGAAGGGCAGTTACATCCACAGTGGCTTTGCAACAGCAGTCACTCTTCGTTAATTCCCTACTGCTCATTTACTTGCCATCTCTGTTTGTTTTCATGGCAGTCAGATTTGAATGCACCTTCTCCAGGTCTCTGAATAAGCCATTGTCACCCTTTCGTTTGACACCTGAAGTCAATGTAATCAAATATGCACACTGCTTACAATCCCAAAACAAAATGGAAGTAGAGGCTTCAATCTGGTTAAATCAGTTTTAGAACAACTAATTATGCTAAAATCTGCAGTGCAATTAGCACTAGTTGACTTGGCACTCTTTGGAGGCCCTGCGTCAGCTGCAGATTGCAGGAGCCTGAAATCAGGCTTCATCTAGAAGGTAGGAGTTGGGAGTAGCTCTCTGTAATTTTTTAAATCAGAAATCTCTCCTAGTGGGCTTCCTCTGCCCTCACCAAACGCTTCAGGCCCTGCAGCAAATCTTTTTTTCCAGCTGTTCCAGAGATGGCACTTGGTCACCTCTATAGCATTTGTATATGGCCAATTCCTTCAGTCACTAGCCTCCTTGAGACACCCACAGGCTCCAGCTCCCATTCTGAACCTATGTTTCCTGCATGGCAGTCCCACAAGTTTCTGCCACTCTACCAGAAGGCAAAAGGAAAATTATTCTTTATTAGGACTAAGGGAACAATCTGTATTTCTAAGGGTAAATTATTTCTTGCCTGGAAAAAATATCATTAGGTTGAGTATTTATACTCTCACTCTTCCCCAGATTCCTTGGTAGTGGCAGCTACTAGGACACTAAGCATCAACACCAAAAGACAAAGAGGCTGGACTTATTTGGATGCAAACTTTATTCTACAGGAAGTCTGCAACTAAGGTTTGCAAACCAATAGGCACTCCTGAGCTGCTATGACTTCACCCTCTGGGAAAACATTATAAAACTTAACGACAAGTTACCAGAGAACTTAGGCAGGACTTGGCAGTAATGGTGGCAGAGGGAAAGTTAGTTACCAGGACTGCTCTCCAGAACATTTTTGATGGCACAGATGTGGTGGCTCAAACCAGGGCATCAACCATTTCTATGAGAAGATGTTTGTAGTTACAGTCATCTGGGCTCCCCCAGAAGTCCAGGACTTGCCTTTTGAAGGTCCCTTTCTGTTTTTTGGATAAGACAGATGATAGGGTCCATAGCCTAAAAGATTCCAGGGAGACATTATAATATCTTGGCATCAAAGAGGAAATAGCTCCATCCTCAGCTGCCATACAGACACCAGGATTTTGCTTGCTGGTTTCAAGATCCATTGAAGAGAAAGGAGTTATGGGAGACGACATCCACCGCCCTTCTCTTCAGCATCAGTGAGCTCCTCCTGTCCAGCCACTACATCCAAAAAAACATTTTGATGCGTTGGTCGAGACATAAAGGATGCTTACTTCCATGTTGCAATATGAGGTTTCTCAGATTTGTGGCAAATGGGTCTCATTATTTAGTTCATGGTGCTCCCATTCAGTCTCTCAACTGTTCCTCAGGTTTTCACGAAGTGCATGGTTGTGGTGGCAGCACATCTACGAAGTCTGTGTGGGGGAGTGCCCTTTATCCTCCTGCTACCAACCCTCACTCTAGTCACAGACACTTCAGCCCTAGGTTGGGAGACTCATATGCGGTCCCTGCAGACTCAAGGTTTCTGGTTGTTTCATGAATGGCTCATAAATGTCAGGGAGTCGAGAGCTTTGTGTCTTGCCTGTTCAGCTTTCCTCCGGTATGTAGTAGGAAAGAACTTGTTAATTCTAAGAGACAACTCTGAGACTGTTTTACATAAACAGAGAGGAGTGTGGCCAATCCAGTTATGCCAGGAGGCAATTTGCCTCTGGGGCTTTTGCATAACCAATTCAATTCATCTCAGGGTGGCTTACCTTCTAGGAAGCAGAACACATTGGTGGATTGACTGAGCAGGACCTTCTCCAATCACCATGACTGTTTTTATGACCAGACATTGCCAGATCCATCTTCCAGCTCTGGGGGACTCCCCAAGTGGACCTGTTTGCAACAAAGCCCAAAAAGAAAATGCCATCTATTTTGGTCTCAGGGAATTCTCAGCCCAGGCTCACTGACAGATGCTTTTCTGCTATCTTGGAAGGGATCCCCTTCAGTATGCCTTCCCTCCACTTCTCTTGCTGCCCACAGTATTGTTCAAAGTCAAACAAGACCATGCTTGTTTTATACTTGTAGCCCCAACAACACTGATACTCAATTCTACTGAGCTTGTCAATTAAGCTTTCACTCTCTCCTCCTCTGGATCCAGATGTGAGTTCTCATGAACTTGGCTGCTTGCTCCATCCCAACCTGCAAGCCCTCCACCTGACAGTGTAAATGCATTGTAGTTAACACCTTTAGAGATCCTGTTTTAAGGAGGTTCAGAAAGTGCTTCTGTATAGTAGAAAACACTCAACTAGGGACACTTATCTGGCTAAATGGAAAGGCTTCTCCATTTGGTCCCATCAGAAAGGCTTATCCCGAGAGCATGCATCCCTGAACCTCATATTGGACTATCTTCTGTACCTAAAACATCAGAGTTTGGTCACAGCCTTCAATTCCTGGGTGGATAGTAGATCTCTTTTCTCCAGCCTCATCATTACCAGATTCCTAAAGGACTTGGTTAGATTGTAACCACACTTGCAAGACCCTATCCATCCTTGGGATCTGAATGTGGTCCTAGCAAAGTTAACTGGACTGCCATTTGAACCCCTTGCAACTTGCTCTCTGCTCCAGCTCTCTGTGAAAGTAGCATTTTTAGTTGCCATTACCTCAGCCACAAGGGTGGGTGAGTTGAGAGCCCTAGTGTCAGAGCCTCCCGAACCCGTTTTCCATAAGAATAAAGTTTATCTCTGCCCTCACTCAAAATTTCTCATGGAGGTAGTATCTAATTTTATGTTAACCAGGCTGACTTTCTTCTCAAAATCACATACACGTAGAGATGAGGTGAGATGTCATTTGTTGGATCTGAGAAGAGCTTTCTACCTGGATCGTACAAAGTTCTTTAGATCCTCCATGCAGTTGTTGATTGTGGTTGTGGACAGAGCCAAGGGTAAACCAGTTTCCACTCAGAGAATCTCATCCTGGATCTCTTTGTGCATGCGTTTATGCTGTCAATTGGCTAATATAACCCGACCAGCTAGAGTTGGCACATTCTACTAGAGCATAGGCACCTTTTAGCAACTTTCTTGGCACCAATATCCATTTGTAAAGCAGTATTCTGGTCATCAGTCCACACTTTCTCTTCTCATTATGCCATGTCCCATCAGTCTGGGGAAAATGCCAATTTTGAACAAGTTGTCCTACAATCATTGTTCAGGTATAATCTGAGCCCACTTCCATGTTTGTCTGCTTGTAAGCTACCTACAGTGGGATGGACATATGCAAGCACTTGAAAAAGAAAATATGGTTACCTACTTTTGTGAAACTGTTGTTCCTTGAGGTATATTGCCAATACCCATTCCACAACCTGCCCTCCTTCCCCTCTCTATCAGAATCTATCCAGCACTAAACACTAACGCGCAAGCTGCCCCAGTGGGTATTGTTGAGGGGAAAAGTCTTCCAACAACTGTGTACGAGGCGTGCACAGACCTACGGTGGAATGGATATGTGCAACACATCTCGAAGAACAACAGTTACAGAAAGGTAAGTAACTGTTTTTTATGGGGTAAATTGATTTCACCATTGGGAAACTAGGGATTCTTTCCCCAGAGTAATAACTATAAAGCACGCTAATGCTATTCAACATTAGTGCATTAAAGTGTGGCCTTATTAATTCAAAGCATAAAGGCAACAAAATAAGCTGTTCAATTTAAAATATAATACATATATAATGAGGAGAATGTGTGAAAGCTTTATTCAAATGAAAATGCAGAAGTGTTTGAACTAGTGAGGTATGTTTTTGTGCTGAGTTATGAGCATATGTAATAGATTTAATTATTAATTTCTCCATTGTTCTATGCACACAGATAGGGTTCAAGGCACAGTCATTCTCTGGCTTTCATAGATCTAATTTGTATAATTATTGCCAGAATAAAGAATTGCTCCAATTCCTAGCGCTCTTTTTTCCTCTCCTAAATATTATTTCAATGCGGCATTCCAAAAGAGGAACACCTGCCACTTCTTCAAAGTCAGCTGATCACTGGCAATGATGGAGTGAGCTACTGCTGATGACGTTCCTTTTCAAGCCCTTTTGTCTAAAGGAATTATCATGCACCCTTTTCATTTTATTGAACAAATTACATTTGTCAAGGTCTATCTTTGTAAATAAATAACTAGAGACACATGGCTGTGTATTTCTGCTCTTCCAGGTCTCTTGTTCTATTTATGGAAGCCAGATGACATGAAACAAAAGAGAAACTTTCCTCTAAAAGCAATTATCTTTCTGCATTCCCATCAGTATAATTATATTGCAGGGAATTTTAAGAAGCTGTACAAGTAGAATTGAATGCTTAAAATCATGTTTGCTGAATTGTTGTTATGCAAAAGTTGAGCAGGCTGTATTGCATCATATTAACAGAACAGCACCAATGGCAATTCTCTTTCAATGCTGTGCTTGAAAGTGTGTGTGTGTGTGTGTGTGTGTGTGTGTGTGTGTGTTTAATGCGAGACCAGAATTTGAAAATGTGACCGTGCTGTAAAAAAGATTGCAGAAAAATATGTATGGGAGCCTGTGAAGGGGGTTCCCCTCACCACAGGTTCGCCTCCTAGTGGCTGCATCTTGAAATTAGCTTTCGCCTCATCTGGTGCATCCTAACATCTGTTGCTCATGCTGTGGTCCCTCTCTCTGTCATTCAGGGTACTCACTTTTTGTGACTTGGTCCTCGGGTCAGGTTGCTGTATAGTAGCCCTTTTCTGGAGTAACAACAATCCTTCCTTGGACTAGCAATCTGTATGCTGTCTGTTCCAACTCCAGGTCCTGTGCTACTTGCCTGTGGCTGGTAGGAGAATTCAGGTCCACCCGCTATTTTGGGTTCCAGCAACCTAAGTCTTCTCAGTCTCAGTTGCTATTTCCCAGGGCTCCTTCCCACCACACCCCTCTCTCCCTGCCTATTTCTGGGTTTACTACTGCAGCTTCCTTTGGTCCCCCATGGCTACTTCATTCCTCTAGGCCTCTTGTAAGACTTCCTAATCCAGGGCAGGACCCCAGGGCTTACTATCCCCCTGGATCGTCTCCTTGTCCGTGGCCAACTCCCTTTCCTTTTAAGGAGTGACTGCAGACCTTCTTCCTGCTCTCAATTGCTGGCTTTATATACCTATCCTAGCTCCTCCCACGGCTGGGTGTCATCTGCTATTAGGCCCTATCAAACCCAGCTTCCATTCCAGGTTCAGCATATAAGGTTAATTGGCCCCTTCTGGCCCATATTAACTCGTTCATGAGTTGTGTGGGTTGAACATCCCACCATAGAACCAATGCTGTCTTCTCCCCTGATTAAGAGTGTAACAAATTAGTCAACAAATATTTAAAAAAAAACTAATACCCCATCCTGCAAGTGCCTAAGCACGTGTGTATCTTTACTCATGTGAGGAGTCCTGTTTCACTTGAGTCAGACTACTCATGTGACTGAAGTTATACATATAAAGTAAATGACTGCAGGATTGGGACCTCGGTTGGCCTTTTGCCCCTACAGCATGCAGCAGATGCTTGTAGAATTGGATTCTCTTGAAGTGAGTAAAATCACTACTTAGCTCAATAGTTGTTGGATGAAGATAGGGCAAACCCTGTGGAGAGTGAGGCTTTGCCATCGACTTGAGCTATTTTGGGGGTATACAACACCTGTTAGCGTTCATGAATTTTTTTCTTGTGATATAAATCGGTGTGTCCATGAAAGATTCAGTTTTTAAAACAAGTGGTCTTCCAAGCTCCAGGGAGGGCTTCTACTATTTATAAGGAACATAGCACACAAACATGAACCAAGGGGCTAGACTTCATTGTGTAAGGGAGCAGGTAGCCACATCTATATTTACATTGCCTAACATTTTCCACTCTAAAAGATTCTTGCAATCTGTTTTTGAGAAGCTCTTACATCACCATTGTTTAAAAAAGATATTTGAATTTTGGCAGGGGAAAAGCCTTCAGGCTAGAGAAGAACCCATTCTGTGTCCCATGAAATTCTGCTCACTTTTGCTGAGGTATATTAAACATGGAAAATCACCATTTCCATTCTCTTGCTCATATTCATCAGGAAAACTTCAGCAGCCTGACAAATTAATAACTGAATGTGAATATTCTAATACTGGACCCACACTTCCACTGCAGCAGCAACACATGCTGTACTGGGAACACTGGAAGCAGACAGCTTCTCTGGGATGGGGGTAGAGAGAGACTGGCCAAACTCCCCAAAAGTTCCTTCTAGAGCAAATGAGGCAGTGATTCTACTGACAATAGCCTCATTCATTACACAATCCTAATTTATTCCCTGAGCACCATCCATCCTTTGCAGTGAATGAGGCAGGGGTCCTGTGGAAAAATAAGTATATAATAATGTAATTAACAAGGGAGCCGAAATAAGGTTTCACAGGCAACCTTAGTACTAGCATTTCTGCTTGACTTTGCAGCCTAATCCAGTTGTTTAGATAGTTTTTTGTATGTAATGCTGTAGATAGAATGGATGTATTTTTCCATTAGATTTTTTCCCCTCTGCCTCCTGTTATTATGTTAGTTTCATTTGATTGTCTCCTTTTCTTCCCTGCTTTGCTTCTCATTAGTTTTGTGTGTTTTTTTTAAACTCTCTCTCCCTGGTGGAACAATAACATACAGGACAAACTTTCAAAACCAAGATATCAGAGCAGTTTCAAAATGAGTTTCTTACCCCATCCCTGCCTACCAGCGTTAGGTCTGCAGCCAGCCAGCCTAGAGTAAGGTGGGGTGAGTTGGACCCTCTCTGATTTAAGGATCAGCCTGTTTTGTGTGTCTGTTTTGGGTTCTTGTGTATTATCATTTTGAATTCTAAGAAATAAAGTAGTGTTACATTGCAACTTTCCAGCAAGAGTAGTTTTTTTTTTTTATCTAACTTCTCTGTGTGTACATTGAGAACATAAAATTAATATGACCTCATAACACTGCAGAAGATTGTACAAAAACAAATAATAGAATGTGCCCTACACACAAAAGGGAGGGTGCCTGGTCCCCTATATTGACTACAACAGACTATTTTCTTTTCTGTGAAATCCATTTTGACTGCCATGTGTTTGCATTTATTTTCTTTCCAGTTCCATAGATTACTCATCCATAACTTAGCAGCATGACAGAACATATTGAGAGCATGCTTTCTGCTCCACAAGGAATTTCCTTTCTCCTGTTTCCTAGACTCCATTTTACCATGTTTTCTGATAGTTCCACTGTGAAGAATTCTGTCTGATGGGATGAAGACATACAAACCAACAGTATTCCAGGTCAGCGGAGTTCAGTGTCACTTTGCAGGCCAGGCACACAAGGGCTAAACTGTTCCAACGGACTTGAGCTAATGGCCTGAAATTCCTTCCTAGTGCTCTGGAGAGTAGCGATGGAGATTACCCAGGACTTGCATTCACTCTAGCCTTATACCGCCCCACTCCCTGTGGGTGGGAATCATGGTGTAATCTCTTAAAGTTTTATTTCAATCCAAATATAATCTTTTCTTTTTCTAGACATCCCATTGGGATACAATTTCTTTGCATACTTTGACCATGGACAAGAGTTACAGTAAGTGGCTTCCTCTTGTTTTGTTGTGACATCTTCTGTGGCCAATGCTGAAGGTCTGTTTTCACTTATGGCTCTTCCATGGTAAAGATTAACGTTTCAGTGGATTTAAATTTGAACCTTAATGCAATAGTCTGTCAGTTGGGTTTTTAATAAATGTCCTTTTTCCCCCTGAAATAATCTGTAAGGCTGTTACTAATCAGAATATGAGACATTTCCTCAGTTGGTTTCACTGGGGCTTGTTTTTGTTGCATCTGGCAGTGTGTCCAACAGAACAGCTCAACCAAAATGTGCTCAGTTAAAATCAGTTGTTTCACAAGAAGCCACTATTTCTTGGTTATATTATTATTAAATATCCAGGCATGTGTGTCTAGAAAATATGCCATTCCCCCCCTCCCCAGAAAGATGAAGAATAACTGATCCAAAGCCTCACAAAACCCGAATATGCCTCTATTTAAGAATTGAATATATGGATTTTTATAAGGTTGGGGGGGGGGGAAGAATTTAACAAAACAAAACAAAACAAATCCATGCTGACATCTCTCCTCTTATCTCCAGGAGGATTTTGGTTGCATAATTTTAAATTCCTTAAAATACTGGGTTATGAGAGCTGACAAAATATTAATGGTGTCACAAGGGTGATGCTAGTGTTCCAGTATATCTTTGTCCATGTTCTAATATGCCTCTTAGATAATGGAATTCATTATTGATTTGAGAACGTTTTATTTTATTGGCATATCTTGTTGCTTTCAAAAGTTTGTCATTGGGGACCTTGGGGCTGTGGCTTCTGGCATTGCCTGTTCAAATCGCTTAGATGTGTGAGGCTTTGTTCCACCCTTTTGCTTAATGAATGAACTATTGCTCTATGAACACAAGAAATACCATGTTGGATTGTGTTCTCCTTAGCTGAGCTGGATCACTCTTGTTAGTGCTTGAGTAGGCGATCTCAAAGAAAACCTATTTGCTGTGGTGGTATTGGTGATTCAGTAGATGACACTCTTTCTTCTGACTCAGTTCTGAATCAGTGCACCAGCATGGTTCTCATGCTTGTGATACTTATGCCCCGTTGAGAGTACATTTGGGTGTGGATGTGATGTGTGTTATAGTATGCTGGGGGACCACATTGTGGTTGGCAAGCTCAATTGCCTGTAATGCAGAGAAGGCCACTGATACCACCTTCAAAGATAAACAATTACCTTTTATTATCACACAGGGCCTTAGCGCTACCAGCTTCAAATAACACATAATCACAAGTCTGCAATATCATTTACTTCTGCTAAGAGAAAATAGCACATATTAAATTGCTGCTGAGGTGATAGGAACATTTTGACTAACGTTCAACTGGAGAAACAACATGAGCCAGGCAGGAACTAACTCAGATGATGACTCCACAGATACTAAAAGCTTGCACCATGCCAAATACATCCGATGCGTGGTCCACTGTTGAATCATCTTATGTATTTGTGTGTTGTTACTCCTAAAAGAACAATTGTCCAGGAACTTTTGAATGTGCCCATATTACACACGCATGAGATATGTTAAAGTAAATATATGCGGACACATAAAAAGTATATGCATATAGGTGGTAGTAGTATAGTATATGCATATAATTTTCTGCTAAAGGGAGTCTGAGTGACTGTTACAGGTAAACAGTTCAAGTTCGAGTTCAGTGTTTGGAAAACAATATCTTTGCTCAGGTATGGTTCTGAGTCTGCTGTTGTGACCTGTTAGCTATGACATACCATAGAACCCTGAGGCAGGAAGGAGTGCATGAACCTGATTGGCTAACCTGAGGCTCAGGCTTTAAAGAGGTCCCCTAATTTTTTTAACTCAATCCTCTGAGAACTACAACAGCAGCTACATGGGCTAAAAATGTTGCCTTTAAAAAAACCCCAAAAATAACGTTTTGTTTCTGTTAAGTCTGAATTTGTCAAGGGCACCAGATAAATCTCTCAGGCAAGCTTAACTCAGCCCAGAGCGAGGCCTTTGACCACTGCTTGAATCTTGTTATATTATTTGTATCCTGGCCATAAGGCCAACTTTCTGCTTTAGAAATGTACACCAGTAGTGAGTCCTGATTGACCCAAGTGTTTTCAGAGAGCTGAAATACTGACATTGATAGAGCTACGTGTAATCTTCAAAATTCGGTCTGCCTCTTTCCTTCTCTTTTTGCAGAGTCCATGTCACTTTCTACAGATAAATATATTCTCAAATCCAATGCTTTGTTGTTAAATTTTCTAACAAGAAATGCTATTAACTCAACACGAGCAACCCTACAATAACAGCTCAATCTAAACAATAGCTTGGTTTCAAGCTTCTCAGTGGCAGTTGCACAAAAGTGAGGGAATGTTTTTAAACTAATAAATCCATCTTTAGAGGATCCATTTTCAATAATCTAGAATTTTACCGCAAGGTTAATAACCGGTGGAAATGCCCTGACTTGAATGATCACATCACTGCTGCTCAACAAGCACTATTATGGCATCACAGGAAGTTTTGAATAAATTGCAATGTTTTTATTTTAACATGCAAGACTTTACATTTCCCTATTTATTGGTTTAAACTTTCCTGTGCCTCCATTTTACTTTGCTCTTTGACTGTCCTGAGTACAGCACATTAACTTTTCTTGAAATACGAACCAGAGAGCGCAAGTACCAGAACATTTGTGTCAATGGCTTCCAAAAACTACAGAATTTCCTGCCCAGCTACATCAGATTAGCCAACAACTTTGTAATTGCTTTAACAAAAAAAAAAAAACCCTGCTGACTTTCCTCCTCTCCCCTAACCCATATGGTTCAGCTGGCATGGTGGAACTTTACTCTTTTATCAGTATCTTCAGATGTTTCTCTCAATGTGCACTGTACTGTATTTTTATGGTCCGTGTATTCTATTGTTAGTTTTAAGTTTACAATGAAAGAGAGATTGGATTCAGCTTAGTGATCTGAGAACAGGTCTAGGAGCCAAGAACTCCTGAAGTTCCAGTCCCAGCTTTGCCACTAAGTCATGAATCCACATGAAATGAAAGCCACATGATGAGCAATTGTAAAATAATTTTTTTGTGTCTCAGAGAAGGGTGCAGATTCTCAGAGGTGGTCTTTCCCTTGCCCACACAGCCTAACTGAAGCTGAGTTTCCAGGTGGAAAGTGTGTGCATCTCCCCTCCCATTTGCAATATTGAGATTCAGGCGATTGGGTAGTCTAACTGGGGATCTTACATTTTCACCTTGAGAAGTATTTGGACTGACATCTCAATAGTAAACTAAAATAAATTAGCTGAGGATGTCTGCATGAAACTTTCCTGCTGAAAAATTCATTCTCTAAAAACATTTATATTGTACTCTTTATTGTCAACTAATCCTGCCCAAACTCATTTAATGGCGGTGTGTGGGTTACTTGCTGTCAGTGAGATTATCAAAGGCATTTTTCAGTTGGTGCACCGGGAAAGCATATGCTTCAATGCCAAGTAAAACAATAATGAGGAAATGTTATGATCAGACTTGACCAAATGACCTTTCCCATTTTAGATTAGTTCTTAATTTCAGCACAAGGGTCATCCTGTGAGAATACTTACAATAAGTCACTGCTCACCACTCACATGAAAAAGAAGTGACTTATTAGAAAACTCACTGTACTCATTGCAGTTAATGAGATGTGGAAAGCTTTGTAATTTGATTTGCTGGACCATATGCTGTAAAGGGATACTGCTGATTTCATTCCTCCACATTTAATTTAAGCAATATGCAATGGCTTCTTCATATGGCTACTTATACAATAAAAATTAACTTGCAGTATAAACCTCCCCCCCCCCCCACCATTGTGGGGTTTATTACTTGGGGGGTTGAGTTTCAAGTGTTTTTCACGGAAACATCTGTAAGTAATGTGTGGGTCTAATTTTAAATCCTGGCAAATATTTTCCATTTAACATTTGGTTTTACTGACAAGCTTGGAGCGGTGGTTTTCAGAGCTTGTCAGTAACGGATACGTATTCCCAAGAATGAAAAAAAATTAAATTGAAGATATCTGTAATTCAAAACTTGCTCTTCTGACCCTTTTTTATATTTTAGTGGTTACGAACAGCAATGCAGAAATTAGTCTTCTGTCCCTTTAAACACCAGCTGCAACTGAATTCATTATTTCCCTCAATAGAAGAGTTCTGTCTTTCTCTTTGCCATCAGCCTGTAGGATGGCCATGGCAAACTCGGTATGTAAGATCAAGCTGCAAAAGGGGTTGGCTGAACTGTACTCTTTTCGGACACTGTCCTATGAAATCAGACAGGCAGAAGAGAAGTGCATGTGTGTGTGTGGCAGGCTGGGGGGGAAGGAGGTGACAGCATTAGGGGTATCATAAAATATTAGAGGATCAAGGAGCCCGTATTTGTACTTTTGTATGGAATGTTTAAATCCAAACATAAATCCTGAGTGTGGATTTAAGTTCCTACCTCACCATGGAGTTTGGCAGCATATTGTGTGCGTGTGTCAACAACATGTATTCCTCTGTCTCAGGCCCAAGCCTACTTGCTTGCACCATAGCGACTAGCCATCAGGGCTTTATTTCAGGTTATTTAATTTTTGGTCACAGACAAAATGAAACAGCTTGAACAGGCAGCCTGGGCTACATAGCCCATAAAAACTAAAACCAAGCTGACTTGTCAATGTGCACTGCATTGCCCGTTAAAGCTTACACAGTGTACTATTTATGGTGCTTCATATTAGATTTGGAGACCAAACCAATGTATAGGGGGTGGTAGAAATATCCAGTAAAGTAATTAAAAGCGAGTTTGGAAACTTACTATTCAGTTGTCTCCCCCCCCCCCCCCCCCCACACACACACACAAAAAGTCTTGAGAGAGTTAGGCTAGGACTAGGTAAAACTTACTGGTTTCACCTTAAAGAAATGACATGGCAATAATTATAAATAATACTAACTTTTGCTCAAGCTCCTAACGTGAGGGGAGTGTGTGGTTTTGAAATTAATAGATTGGTTACATTGTAATTTGGGACTGGCCCAATAAATCTCTAGAAGCAAAACAAAAGTTATGATAATCTGTGGGCTGTAGACAGTGTAGTTGTGTCAGTCCCAGGATATTAAAGAGACATGGTGGGTGACCTAAAGAAGAGCTCTGTGTAGCTTAGAAGCTTGTCTCTCTCACCAGCAGAAGTTAGTCCAATAAAAGATGTTACCTCACCCACCTTGTCTCTGTAACTTGTAGAGACAGGAATATGTAGAGCAGCATGATGTGTCCAGCCACTGGGCGTCAGGATAACCATAGTATAATGCAATATGCCACTGTTCTGAATTTTTCCAATAAAATAAGGCAGTTGTAAAACATAGCCACACTAAACAAATTGAACAGGCTGAATTATTGATGGGAGATTCACCTTCAAGTATTGCCAGGTACTTAATGCCTGTCCTGTCTCAGAGTTCAATTGCCTGTCATTATTTGTAATGCAAATTTAAGTCTTGTGCTCAGTTGTTATAACTCTGTGGTATTAAATTGCCTTTAAAACAGTCAAGAAGACTTAGAGATGACAGTACTTTAGTAACAAAAGAAACATGGCCTTTTCATGGGTTACATGTAAAAAGGAAGTCGTTCATTTACATTTCTGTTGCTTTGTATCTCCTGTCATTTGAGATTTACTATTTTCTCAACATGATTTAAGAAAAATAATTTTGCTTTCAGTTAAAAAAAAAAGAGTAAATTATTTCCCTCAGACCAAGATTGTCATCTTGTTGAACTCTGAACTACAGCAGCAGATAATTAGTTTTCCCCACATAGGGATTAACTGCAATGAAGAGTTTTGGAATGTGGAAATCTAAGAGACTTTTTAGAATAATGGCTCTGAAATGTCTGAAAAAAATCTTTACTGTCACAGATTTCTAAGACTCTTAAAAAGTGTCTTCAAAATTATCCATATTTAAAGGCTTTAAAGAAACAAACACAAGACTCTCTGTGCTACCCAAGAAGATCCATTTTTTCATTTCTAAATTGCTTTAATGCTCAATAACCGTCTGTGATTTCAATTCACTTGCTAAACCAAAGACTTAACCTTGAGTTGGATTTTTGTTAAAGACTCAAATTGAGAGTATTCTTTGGTGGCAATTCCATTGAGCATAGAATCACAGCATTGTTATGGATAAATTGAGAGATAAAAATTAAGATTTTAATCTCAATATGTCCCTGTTTTCTTTTGCCAGAAGTTCTGAACTGCTTCTGCAGAAGAGATTATTACTAATGACAAACTTGGCTGTAGTGATCTTTTACAAACATTGTGAGAAACTGCAGTTTGACCTGAATAAGGTATCTGTTTTAAATGGCTGGTGTTTTTACTTTTTTAAAAATTGAGTACCAAGTACAGAAACAACTAAAAGCAAATGAAAAGACATTGAGCATTTTGTTTTGATTCCTACTATCAGTCCTGGTTTGTACTGTGGGGGAAGAAATTTCTTTCATATCAAGAGCTGCAGAAGCCAGAAGTTTAATCTTTTACCGACAACTTATTTCATTGTGTTTTTAATTTTCTCTTTCATTAACATGACCCTTTTCTATAGCTTGCCATGCCCGGTGCTTAATTACTTATCATTAGCAATGTACACGGGGGCCTTCCTGCATATTTATAAATGTGATCATTAGTACATGGAAAGACAAAGACTTCTTTAAGACCATCATTAGTTATTCTGTTTTCATAGAAATGTTCATTAGAGAAACTACCCACCTGGTTAAATAATTATAATTAAGAATTGGTAATCTCCTTTGCATTTTTAACTTGATCTTCAGGATGTGTGCATAAAACTAAACACGCCTTGTTTAGCCGTCATGCTACCTTTTAATTTGATTTGAATTGCCAAGAAGATTTAAATGCTGTATTTTGCAGCTATGTATCCTAAGAATGGTTTATGGAAGGAGAGATTATTTTAAATAAATAAATAAACCCAGCAATTATCACTGAATTCATTAACTATGCACTGGCAGACGGAGGTTATATAAACCATTTACTGTAACACACTATGTGGAGTTAAAATAAAATGTCACTGAAACCTGATTTTTCTGCTTTAACTGTATTACTGGCTGCAGAGATTGGCACTGATGAAGAACACTCCAAAAGATGGCTTCATTTTATTTTACAAGGCCTAAATCTGTTCCTGCCAATGCCATTGCACATGGATTTCATGTGAACACTTGGAATTGCTAGGAAAGCCATATGAAGCATGTACATGATTATTTGTCAGCTATAAAACAGATTAGGTGATAGAAACATAATAAAATAACGCTGGTCATTCTTCTGCCTACTGCCCTTTGCACTTAGTGATTATTGGTGTAGAACACGTCCTGGTAAGATAATTCACCAGTGATAAACCACAACTGTGAGAAAAGCTTGTCAGTGGCATAAATATCATCTGTAAACAATTAAGCAGTTACTGCTCATTCAGTGCAGTTTTGAGAACCGAAGGAAGTCTGCAATCAGTTATATCTCCAATTACCATAAAAATATATTAGCCATTCATTCATTTATTAATGATTCATCAGTTAACCACACATAATGAGCAAATAATTAGCAATGCTGTACGGTTGCCAAAATTGAAGAAGTGTTGGCATTTTAAAGATGAAAGGTTGCATTTATGTAAAAGTCTGGTGATGATAAAGTTAATACCGAAGATAATTATAAAAGTGGCTGTCCTATATTAGAGGCTGAGGTCCCACAAAACTTGCCTAATTGAACTGAAATTAATATTCTTGAAAAGCACACACGTTACTGCATATTAGCGGCTGAGTTTACTTGGAGCTCTCCCTTCAGTAAGGTACCTAGCACAATACAAGTTAATAAAATGCCAGACAGCAAGACTGTGTTCTTTGTTTGCTCGGTTCAGGGCCTTGTGGAAAACAATAAATTGCATTCATGTCAGCCGAGGCCCATCCCTTTGCTAATTACCGTTTGGTGCTGAAATGACTTCTGTGAAATTGGGAGCATGAAGAAACATACAACCATACAAGGGAGGCTTTTCAGACTACGGCAGTAAATGTGAGATAGGCCTCAGGCGCACAGATGTTAAAACAGTGAATTCCCCTACAGATTACACTAATGGAAACCCTGTCAGGGTAAGTCAAATCCAGGGTCTGTGGTCAAAATCTAATTAATGTTCCTGTACTTAAAAAGAATATGAATGCCTGGAGGTGATGAAGAATGTATAAGAAACTCACTTGTTTGTAAAATTGTTAGTGTGAATAGTAACTACCACTGAGCTACTACTTACAATGCAACACCTGTTAGCTGAACAGCTCCACTTACTGAATTTAATATAGCATGTTATTGGTGGGGCTGACTAGCTTGACTTATGCAGCAGTGGCCTTTGACCAACTCTAGTGACATAGCTGGAGTCCATTTTGGAGGTCCAGGATGACTATTTTAGCCTGAGTCCCTAATGGAGAGTCTTCAGCATCATTAGACACTCCTTAATGATTCAGCAGGTTTGAGCCCTGTTGACAGTCGCCGTTTAGAACACACTCCTAGCTGGGGCTATCAGAAAGGGCTAACTCACCCCTTGTATGAAAACAAAAGGTAGCCCTTATGGGTTTAGCTTAAGGACACTGTTGGGGCTCCTACAGAGCTTTCACAGCTGCAGCGTGCATGGCCTGTGCAATAACAGAGGAAATGAATTTATAATGCAACAATCTCTTCATTTTCACAAGCACAAAAATTCCCCTAAATACTTAAAATAACACTCAGAGTGGGACAGACCTTACATTTCAAATAAATGAAACCCTAATCCAGTGTGTTGCTGAAGCGAGATTGTTATTAAAGAAATAAATCTGAAACAGCAAGTGGGTTGAGAATTTTGAATTTAATTATTTAAATCTACTTAAGATAACTCTCCAGCACTATTTTGGTTTCCCGTTGAGAACATGCTTTCTGGGAAAGGAATCCCACCCAGTGCCTTGGCAATATTAACTTTCACACGCAACAGTGGTTTAAGCAGTAGAGACAAAAAATAATAATAAGGAAAGGTATTAAAGAGTAACTCAGTAATATTTATTTCCTTGCAAAAGCCTAACATGAAAATTGCACAAAGTCATTAAGGATGTTTTGGGAGTTTATCATTCTCTTTTGGCTAAATGGCTGGTACAATGCTGTCAAATGCTGTGTCTAAGTGTAATTCTTCTCCAGCTCTTCGGAGAAGAGATACAGTACTTCACTTAACAATGTGATAGGCCCAGTGATGAAAGGAAATGAGTCAGACAGTACTCTAACAGCAGGTTTACAATCACAAACAGCATATTTAGGATGTTATATGTTACTTATATGCTAAACATTAGGAGTCTGATTTTGTTCACAGTTGATGGCTGTGCGTTGCCTCGTAACTTCTAATGCTTTGGTGACAGGTACTTACACAGGTCAAAATTTAACCATTCAGCTTTAGGAAAAGGTTGTTCCTTGCTCCTTCCCAGACCAACAGGGGAGTAAGACTTCCCTTGTCCTCTTCTGTGGACTTTCCTGGATCTTGGGTCTGTGTGCAGGAGAAAGAGCAAGAGCATACACCCAATACTGCCCCGTTTGGAGCTAATATGCTGAGAGGGGACCGGGAATGAGTGGAGACATGGATCCCCACTGTCATTGTGCACCAGCCAGCAGAGCTAGCCAGGCAGAAATGCGGAATTAAACCAAACCCCAAACAGGGATGTTGCAACTTACTTCCTCAGTGCAAGAAGGAAGCAGGGGAGGAATTATGAGTCACAATTCCTTCCCATGGCTCCTCCTGGGGGGTGGCACAACTCAAAGCTGCTTCATATGCAGGGCTGAGCCACAAAGCTCAGTCTTTCATTTAGGGTTGGGCAAGACTGGAAATGTAAATGATTAATATTGTGAACAGCAGTGATAGCACTTTTGTAGGGTGTGAATGTTTTTGTAATAAGCAGATACATAGTGATTTCTGTGACGGGTTGGATCACAGAAACCCCCTGGGAATTGCCACCTGATGTGTCGAGACTACCTCTGCTCCTGTTTTCCCTGCTACCTCAGCTCCTGTCTGCTCCAGCAAAGACCCAGGGTCTGAATTACTTGCCCCAAATCTGTAGGTTTATCTGAAAACAGCTCACAGAAGTGTGCTTGTCTTTAGCACCCAGATGCCCAACTCCCAATGGGGTCTAAACCCAAATAAATCCTGTTTTATCCTGTATAAAGCTTATGCAGGGTAAACTCATAAATTGTTCGCCCTCTATAACACTGATAGAGAGATAAGCACAGTTGTTTGCTCCCCCCAAGTATTAGCACATACTCTGAGTTAATTAATAAGTAAAAGGTGATTTTATTAAATACAGAAAGTAGAATTTAAGTGGTTCCAAGTAGTAACAGACAGAACAAAGTAAGTCACCAAGCAAAATAAAATAAAATGCGCAAATCTATGTCTAATCAAACTGAATACAGATAATCTCACCCTCTGAGATGCTTCAGTAAGTTTTTTTCCTCAGACTGGACACTTTCCAGGCCTGGGCACAATTCTTTCCCCCGTACAGCTCTTGTTCCAGCTCAGGTGATAGCTAGGGGATTCTTCATGATGGCTCTCCCCTTTGTTCTGTTCCACCCCTTTATATATCTTTTGCATAAGGCAGGAATCCTTTATCTCTTTCTGGGTTTCCATCCCCCCCCCCCCCCCCCCCCCCCCCCCCCCCCCGCACAAACGAGGACCAAGTTTGATTC
>NC_048305.1:78506719-78576052 GCF_013100865.1 Trachemys scripta elegans | reverse complement strand
TCCCCCCCCCCCCCCCCCCCCACTGGAAAAGCACCAGGTTAAAGATGGATTCCAGTTCATGTGACATGATCACATGTCACTATAAGACCCCAAGCCTTCATTCCTCCCAGCCTGACTCACAGGAAGGCTTGCCTGCAAACAAAGCCCCAGTCAATTGTCCTGGTTGATGGGAGCCATTAAGATTCCAAACCACCATTATGGCCCACACTTTGCATAATTACACTAGGCCCTCAGTTATATTTCATATTTCTAGTCCCAGATACAAGAGTGATACATTTATACAAATAGGATGATTACACTCAGTAGATTATAAGCTTTGTAATGATGCCTTACAAGAGACCTTTTGCATGAACCATATTCCAGTTACATTATATTCACTCATTGCCATATTTTTATAAAACCATATAGACTGCACAACGTCACAATTTCCATCTTCAAAGCAGGGTACTATAACTCTTCTCTGTGTCCTTCCTAAATGTCATTTCTACCTACTCTTTATCTGTGTGTTTGTTTTAGAAAAGCAATAAAGAGCTCATATACCTCAAACAACTGCTGATTTGGGGCCACATTCGGCTACTGGGGTTCAGTACCGCTAACATTTACCAACAGATATAATCTTCGCTACTATGAATACTGCTATTGACATTAATGGCACTTATGGAAGTAGGCACTATGCCTGGCATTGTTTGGAGGATCGGACCCCTCAACTGTACTAATTTTAATGAGACTGCTTCACTGTAAATAAACAGAGAGTTTATCCTGTGATCTTTCTTATCCCATTTAAATAAGGACAGAATCTGGGAGAGATTTCGGAGGTCTTAGGGCAGGTCTACACTTAAAACGCTCCAGCAGCACAGCTGCACCAGTGCAGCTGCCACACTGTAGTGCTTCAGTGAAGATGCTACTGCACCAACAGGAGAGCTGCTTCTGTCAGCATAGTTAATCTACCTCTGCGAGAGGCGGTAGCTATGTTGATGGGAGAAGCTCTCATGTCCATATAGCGCTGTCTACACGAGGGGTTAGGTCGGTATAACTGCATCGCTAAGCGACATCGTTATACTGCTGTAAGTGTGTAGTGTAGCCATGGCCTTAAATTTAATATCAAGATACAGTTAATGCAAAAGCAAAGTTACAGTTAGGATAATGGAGCACTCAGAAATTATCAGCACTGTCCTTTCATTGTCCAAGCTCAATATGGTTAATATAAATTTCATAATGGTATCAGTAGCTTGTGCTTTGGTTCAACAGTGTGTTCTCTAAAACTCACAGTACATGGTGCATAACTAATGCTGATAAGTCAGAACCTGAAACAAACATATGGTTTTCTTTACTCAAACTGACCAATTGGTCAAAATCAAACTAACTTGTCATACAAAGTAAACTGATAAGGAGATATTCACAATAGTCATTTTTGGAAGAATGTTAAAGCAAAAATGTTCAGACGTTAATACAATATATTTTTAATGATTAGATAACCATGCTTATGTTATGCAGAAAGATGATTGTCTCAAACTTAATACCTGGCTAAACAGATCTCCCCCAAATCATTTTGAGGCGAGGCTGTAGTACATAGTCAAACAGGTCCTTCCCTCTGGATCTTCTGCCTTGGCCCCTCCACTTAATTAAGGGTAATAAAGAGAGGACTGTTTTTTAAGAAAACTTTGTAACACATCCACGGGTCTTCTATCGCATTTTGGCTTCTGTGTGTGTCTTTTAGGTTGTAAGATTTTCAGGACAAAGACTGTCTTCATTAGAGCTGATCAAAAAATTTTCCAATGGAAAAATGGTTTTTTTTACTGAAATAAAAATTGTCATGGAAAAACTGTTTTGATTTAAAAAAAAATCAGTTTTTCAATGAAAACCTAAAACAGTCAGTGGTTTCCATCCCGCTGTTTCTCTCCCCGCTTTCTTTCTCTCATCTCTCTTCCTCCCCCCCCCGCCCCGCAACATCCCCCTGCCACTGAAAACTTTTAATTTTATTTAATTGAAAAAACAAGATAAACAGTGAAAATATATTTATTTTGTTGGAAATTTTTCATGGAAAATATTTAACCATTTTCCAGCCTGCCCTATTCTTTATTTTTGCGTCTCGCACAGGACTCTGTTATTGCTTAACAAATATTGAACAATAACGATGTTGTCCAGCTCCCATATTCTTCCCCCCCTCTCTCTGCCTCCAGATCAGAAGCTTCTCTTAATCTAGACCTTTCTGGTTGGACCACAGTGTCCGATCACTTACTGAAACATCATGCTTAAGTTTAGGAGGTTTCTCACCAAAAAGGCTCAGCTTCCATGCTACCTCCTGTTTAACATCTTGGCTTCGCTTCCTCCTGCTGTTACACATCTCAGCCATGCTGCTCTTCAAGCAACTCCTCCCATATTGCCACGCTGATGTCAGCCGAAGCAGAGCAAGAAATGAGCTGTGTGACTTGAAAATGAACCTTCTCCCTAAGGAGAGTGGGGAAGAGCCACCCACCACTGGTGTTTCAGAATTCCAAGAGTCCTTTCCTGCTGCTGTCCCTCCCCAAGATCTAATGCCATTCAGAGAAAGGAAACTGCCAAAAATCTTTTCTGGAGGATAGATCTTGCATGGAGCATGTTCAGCAGAGGATGAGCCCAGAGGCTGGAACTTCTCCATCCCTTAAAGCTATAGTAACTCTGCTATAGATGTGGAAGTTTCAACAGACCGAGGATCATCATAGTAGCATAGTGGGAGAAGAAAATGGTATTTCTCTGAGCTCCGCTTCTCCCAACTGTTTTGCAATTTGCCACTCTAAACCCAGGTTGGCTTTCCCCAGCATGCTAACTTTTTCTCTGATCAGTCTGGCTTGCCTTGGAGACAGGATCCTCTTGTACAGTATGGAATGTCATACATATGTTCTGTTAGATCTGGTCCTATGTGCCTCTGTTTCTAGTGCTAGTAAATTCTAATCTATTGTATCAGAGTCATCAGCAACTAAGCAGATAGGGGGTACACTGTGAATACACAAAGGCCTTCGCAAGAATTGGAGATAGTGTTAAAAGGCAATCAGTCCTAATTGCAGGCTGAAGAAAGTGTTTCTTAGGCCCTGTTCTTGTGTTGATAGAAGAACTTTGCTATAAAAACAATGATTTTTGACTGTGATTTTGTTGACCTTGATTATAAACACCATAATACAGAATATCCTACTTCAGACTGCCCAGCAGGATAATCTGTACCATAGTATGGATGCAGCATGTTCTCAGAACAGTATCCCTGTCAAACTTAGTTAACTAGTCTAGAACCACCATGTCCTGCAGAAATCCAAAATACAGTGTCACCATTTTGGAAATAAGTGGGTTGGGTAGTGAAGCACCTGGTTTAGGCCTCATTCAGGAGAACATTTGGGTATGTATCAAAGTCCATCTCTATGCAGGACATTATTTAAGCCGGTGCATTAAACCCATTGACTTCCTATGGAAGTTTGGATGCTTTCCTGAATCAGAGTGTTATATCTGTGCCCAAGAGTAACTTTAAAAAAATAATTTCCAACAGTAAATCATAATCAGGTGTCATACTTTTGTTTGAGAAGTTTTTGATTTTCAAACTGATGAAAGAACTGATACTTCAAAGACCCTTTGTTTTTTCTGTAACTACCTTTCCTTGTTGCTCAGCACCTAACCCACCCTACACAGTACCTTTTTAATTTAATTTAATTTAGGTTTCCATTATAAGCTGATTTCTACAGATGCATTTCCTTTCTCACCTTGTTTCCATTAGAAGCAGAGACAATTTGCAAAGTGAACTCCACTTTGCTCTGCCTGTATGTGAAATAGCCTGACTTTGCTTTAACAAGCTGTATCCTGTTTGAACTAATACTTGCAAGCTACAACAAAGAGGAAGAGCGCGTGCACTATATTTAGTAGGTGCATGCAAAGGGAAGTTAGGGGAGAAAGGGGCAGGGCAGAGGGCTTCCTGTGGAAACATGAAACTGGCTGGACTTCTTGCTCAGAACTGGATCAAGCATCAAGTTCATCTGTTACGCAAGCAGTTAGAAGCCTTAGAGGGATTTCTTTTTCCGTAATGTTTTCTTTGTAACTGGTTCTTACAAAGCAGTTTCAAAATTAATTAGCCTAGCAATGACAATAAACTCACAACTACACTACATAGTTACTAGCCTCAAGAAAAATAAATCCAAACAAGCCCAATCTATTACTGTTTTGTTGGGTGTGTGTGTGTTTGCAGTCATTCATAAACAGGAATGTCTGTGCTTTCCTGGGCAAGAATGGGTGTGTCCAGGAATCTACATTTTTGATCAGGTATTTGGTTAAACTGTCAGCTGCTGACAAATATGTTGTGTAGCCTTTGGAAATAGTGCACTTGTAATTAAACCATTGTGTGGAAACTCTTACGTAGGATCATTATGGCAATTAATCTAATGGTTATGTAATTTTATATCTATACATATAATGGAGCAACCCCTTAGTTAAAGTTGAAGCTAGTTTCACATTATAAGCCTTATTTCCCACCTGATTGCTTGGGTTGGCAAAAATGGACTTTTAGTGGAGTAAAATTGGAGCAATGAAATAGTGAATCTGGCATGTGGTGTTTGAAGATTCACCTGTAATTCACTTCTGAAATTTTTTCTGCCTTTGAGGGGGGGTGGGGGGATGGAGGAGGGAGGAATGAAGACTAGTAAAATGCTAGGGCCTAGAAACTCCACATGTGTTTTATTTTGTGGAGCTTGATGAGAAGTGCCTTTAATATTTTTTAAAGGGGTTGAAGTTGTGGATTTTTATGACTTTTTTTTTTAAATCATTGATTGTATTTATCTCTCTCCTTCAGCTTTTGTTTACTGCCTGTCTTAGCGCAACAGCTCTTCAGAACTGTGTGTGTGTGTGTGTGTGTGTGTGTGTGTGTGTGTGTGTGTAAAAAGCACCTAATGCATTGTGCACACTACCATAATACAGAGTAATAGTGGGAAAACTACAGCAAGTTATCACAGAAGCATTAAAAACAGCTGGTGATGCCCCGCATCAAAGGCAGGGGTTCAGAACAGTGGGGTTATAAAAAAAAAGTGGCACTGGAATGTTCAGGGAAGGGCTCTGAAGGAAAATGGAAGAGGAAATCTGGCCCCGCCAGCCAGAAGGGACTGCAGGACTACATGCTGCTTTGAGAGACTGTGGAAATGAGAACTCTGATTGAGTTCCTCTGTTGCTAGAGTGTTTTTCTTTTGTTGCTTGTTTCTTTTGGGCCAAGCTGAAGAAAGCTGATTCTGAATCAGCAGAAAGGAGAATACGTCCAGGGTTCAAACAATCTGCTGACATCCAGACAGGGCCGTCTTTACCCATACGCAAAGTACGCAGTTGCATAGGGCACCAGGACATTTGGGGCACCAAATGTGGGGCCTGCCTCTTCCCACCCCTGCTCCGCTCCAGCCCCACCCCCACTCCACCTCTTCCCCAAGCTCCCACCCCTGCTCTGCCCCTGCCCTGCCTCTTGCTACCCCTGCTCTGCCTCAGCCCCGCCCCCACTCCCCTGAGGACTGCTGCAGGGGTCAGGTCTGCACTCACCGCGTGCTGAGTGGAGCCACCCGGCCCCAGCCTGCTCCACTCCACTGGCTGTCAGCCGTGCCACCGGTGAGTGCTGGGGGGGCAGTTCCCCCTGCCCCTCAAGGGTTGGGAGCCAGGGGAGTGGAGCGGGCTAGGGCTGGGGGGTGGTTTCCCTCTGCTCCTCAGCACCCCTCCCCGAGGAGGCCTGAGGCGTAGGGCACCAAAATGGCTAGGGACGGCCCTGCATCCAGAGCCTGCCAAGGTTTCAGGGGTGAGAAATTGGACGTCTAACATAGTGAATGCCAGTGAAAATGAGGTAGGATCAGAGTTTAAAAAAGGGAAAGAACAAGTCAAAAATTACTTAGACAAGTTAGATGTCTTCAAATCACCAGGGCCTGATGAAATGCATCCTAGAATACTCAAGGAGCTGACTGAGGAGATATCTGAGCCATTAGCGATTATCTTTGAAAAGTCATGAGACATTCCAGAAGACTGGAAAAGGGCAAATACAGTGCCCATCTATAAAAAGGGAAATAAGGACAAACTGGGGAATTACAGACCAGTCAGCTTAACTTCGGTACCCAGAAAGATAATGGAGCAAATAATTAAGGAATCAATTTGCAAACACCTAGACAATAATAAGGTCATAAATAAGTCAGCATGGATTTGTCAAGAACAACCTGATAGCTTTCTTTGACAGGGTAATAAGCCTTGTGGATAGGGGGCAAGGGGTCGATGTGGTATATCTTGACTTTAGTAAGGCTTTTGATACTGTCTTGCATGACCTCATAAACAAACTAGGGAAATACGACCTAGATGGAGCTATTATAAGGTGGGTGCATAACTAGTTGGAAAATCATTCCCAGAGAGTAGTTATCAGTGGCTCACAGTCATGCTGGAAGGGCATATTGAGTGGGGTCCCGCAGGGATCGGTTCTGAGCCGGTTCTGTTCAATATCTTCATCAATGATTTAGATAATGGCATAGAGAGTACACTTATAAAGTTTGCGGACGATACCAAGCTGAGAGGCGTTGCAAGTGCTTCAGGATAGGATTAAAATGCAAAATGATCTGGACAAACTGGAGAAATGATCTGAAGTAAATAGGGTGAAATTCAATAAAGACAAATGCAAAGTACTCCCTCATTTGAGCCTCACTTTGCCCCACTGACTTGCTGAGGAAGTACCTGCTGTTTCTGGGCGCTGACTCCACCTTGTAAGATCCTGCTGTTTCTTCCCCTTGTCTGTGTGCTTGGGACACTAGATGGGATGGGAGCCTGTATAGAGGGATGCCAGGTGAAGCTGAATCTGCCACACTAAGGGGTAAGTGTCTTGGCTAGGCCTCTCCCTGCTCCACTATTGTTGCTGCTAGTTGCTGGTAGGCACAAAGATGCAGCAAACCACCTTCTTTTATTTCCCTAAGCCTAGCTGTGGCCCGATTACTTCCTCTCAGTTGCTAGATCCTGCCTGGCTGAAAATCCCCACTCCAAATTCCTCCTTTGCTTTCCCCTCCCTGCCTCCAAGAGCTGTTCCCTTCCTTTCATTTCTCATTTCTCCCCTTCTTGCCAAGAACGCTGTCTCCAGCCTGATCTGAAAGTTAATTTTAACAAATAACCCCATAGCCTGAGCCAAGTTAGGATCCGGAGATAGGACACACAGCAGGAAAGGAGCTGGGGGAGGGGTTGTAACTGAGCATGAACGCTCACCCTTGTAATGTGTGTGCGGGCTGATGCTCTCTGAGCAATGGCGTGCTTATTATTATTTCTCTGGGATGGGTCACCTGGGAATGGAGGAATTTTTCTTTTTAAATTAAAATGAAATCTTTTATAATGCTCATTGCTGAAAGGAAAAAAACCCTCGTAATGGAAGCCATTAGATGGAAGACACGTTGAAAGGAGGGATTAGTTGTTAAATTTTGAGCCTATTGACTCTGACAGTGTTCCTTTTTTTAGGTGTCTTTCACATACCTGTAGTTCAAGATTACTCCTCAGTCAGTAGTGATTACCATATGTCCATTACATGTTAGACACGGTCCAAGGTAGATGGAGTGGTTCCTGTCAGTGTTTGTGCCAAGCCCAAATGCCAGCAGCTGCATGAGCCATGGGATAATTGTACATATCTATTTCTTCTCTTTTCCAGGATTTAGTAAATGTTCTAGGGAGTAACTTCCCGTAGCATGATCTGACCTGAAAATATAGCCCTTCAGTTTACATTTCAAGTTCCAAGTCAGCCGTGTCAGAATTTGAACTAGAATCAAGGAGGATAATGGGTCAAATGTAATTAACAGGCAAAACTACTGGCAAAATAGCTGCACATTTGTTTTATTTTACTCTGCCCATCAGATTACAAAACCTCAGTCCCACCCCACTGCTTAAACAAACTAACCCTACACAACCACTCTATTGTATTAAAATAGAAACTAACTAACTAGAAATAATAATAGTAGTAAAATAAGTACATAGCACCCCAGAAAAATATGGGGCTGAAAACTCAGAAAAATGCAGTCTTGTTAAAATATTGACTTGGTTAGTAATGGAATGAGTAGGGAAACTTGAGTGGATCAGAGTCAAAAACCACTCTGCTTAATTCTTCTTTTTTGTTTTGCTTTTTTTTAATTCACCATTCAGCTTACATCAGTATTAACATGTACTGAGAAATGCAGCCATTTACAATTTGCAGTTCAATGTGCTACTTTAATTAGTATGAAAATTAAAGGGCAACTATAGGCCAATGTGAATGATTATGGAAATACATGTGCATCACATGCAATACTCTCATTTAATTAATCATCTTGTAAACTATATAGAGCCCTTTAAGTCAGTTGCTGAGTATAACAACTCCATTTTAAATAACCACTTAATACTTAACAGGATGTGGAGAAAACACTACAGCACACGACTGCTTCTCAAGTTTCAGGGTCTGAGATTTTTCAAAGCTGACCCAAGTCAACCCGAAGAATGTTTAACACCCTGTGTCTCAACACAAGAAACTCTGTGATGTACAGACATTCAATTACGGTTTTTAAAAAGTGAAAAGCATTCTGTAAAATAGTGACTTTAGAAAACTAATTGGCAGCAGCAAACGCATGAGTGAAGGCCAAAGCTGGAGGGGAGCTTTTACTACAGTAACTCTAGTCAAGGAAAATGAAAATAAAGGCAGCTTTGTTTGGCAGTCAAATTAGCTGATTAAGAAATAAAACATTTTAACATGTTTTAAATGCAGCATTAATTATTTATATATAAAAAGTTAAAGCCAAGTTCCATGAACTACACTTTTTGTGTGTGGATTGAACATTAAGGGAATAGTAATCATTTTACATTCATGCCTTACTTCATTAGGCAAAACTAAATATTAAGGACTCCATTCATTGAAAAAATTCTTTTGCGTTCAGGTAAGGCCTTTTCTACAGACTTTTTTTTTTTTTTTTAAGAGTACAATTTATGGTACTGATATTTAAAAATGATTCAAAAAAAGCAAGCTGGTTTTATAGAATGGGCACCACAAAATGGGTGGGATTAAAAAAGCACAGACACACAGTGCTGGGCCTCATTCCCTACTTAGTAATGAGATCCAAAATCAATGGCATTACACTGGCTTAATGCTGGTGTCATGAAGTGGATAATCAGGCTCACTGTACATAGAGAAATTACAAGCCTGGGCGAAAATATCCCCTTTTCCTTTCCAGTGACCAAGCACACGATTAAATACAATTATTTTGCAGCTCATTTTATTATTTCTAAATATGTATTGAGTGCCCAGGAGAGTATGGGACAGAGGTTACTGGTTAGTGCTAAGTATAGTGCAGGGGTGTGTTGTGTAAGCTTCCACACATGCTTCTTCCTACCACAATTCTCTAGCACAACTTTGGGCCTCCTGAGAGAAGGTCTGCCCATTGTGAATCTGTGCAGTGATATTTGTCTTGTGGCCAAACATCCACTAGGGTCTAGTCTGAGACCATCAAAGTCACTTTCATTCTTATTCTTTGAATACAGGTTTCTTGAGGTAAAAGACTGGTAAATTAATCTACTGCCTCACGTAGCCTTCAGTCTGAAGACTTAAAGCTAATATCAGCATAACTGTGTCAGTTAGGGGCATGGAAAAAAACCCACACTCCTGACCGACATAGCTATACCGACAAACCCCCCAATGTAGATGTAGCTAAGTCGAAGGAGAGTGCTTCTGTTGGTGTAGCTAACGCTGTTTGGGGAAATGGTGTTGCTATGCTGGCAGAACAGCTTCTGTCTGTGTCGGTTGTCTCTGCAATAGGGTGCATAGTTACACCAACACATCTATGGCACTATAGGCTCTGCAGTATAGACAGAGCCTTGTTTACTTGTGTCGCTCTGTTGCAATTTTGCAATTTTTTCACCCCTTCATCAAAAAGAGTAACAGATAAAAATGAATAAAGGCAATTCCTCTGTCCTTAATGTTAAAATCATTAAAATATTCATTTGGTAGCAGATAAGAAAAATGGGCAAGGAACTAAGTGAGCCCTACAGTTTTGGGATAAACTAAATGGATAACTAGAGGAAAACCACCATAAAGTTTTAGGCCTGAGGGGAGCCTCCACCTGACAATTGTTTAAAGGGACAGGGGACACCTGATAATGAAAAATATTGTTGTATTATTCCTCACTGTTTTAATAAAGGCCGTTACTGATAGTAAAACTATATTACTTATGCACTCCATGAACCATGTGACTATAGAAACCCTATGCATCACAGAAGCTCTGCGTATATTCTGCCCCAGAGGACTTATTTAAAAACCAAGGGCCAAATTCTTCATTCAGTTGTGAGTGTGCACCGCTGTTGAAGTCAGGAGGGATGCACAAGTGCAACTCAAGGCAGATGTTGATCCATATTAACTAAACTATTAATTAATTTTCCTCTGCCATCTGAAGTCCTGTCCCACTTCCTCTACCTTATATGTATCTAAAGTTCATAGATACTGAACCAGCTGCTGACTGTTTACAAGTTTCCAGGCCACCTACTCCTTTATGTCTTCTATGCTGCTTCTATTACGTGACTTTATTTGACTCATAGACTCTAAGGTCAGAAGGGACCATTATGATCATCTAGTCTGACCTCCCACATGATGCGGGTCACACAAGCTGACCCACCCACTCCTGGAAGAATTTTCTCCTACCTTCAAATATGGCTTCCTATGCAGTGGCCTGAGCCAGTTCCACCCATCTCCAATATGCCTGAGAAGAATGGAGCCTGGCAGACCCTACCATTTCATGGACGTTTCCTGCTGGCCAGATGGTTCAGCAATGGATAGATGAGGGTGGTAGAATGCTTGAAGTGGAGCCACGCCCACTGCCTGGACTTTCTGTGATGCGCTGACTCCCTGCTCTGGACAGTGACTGGAAACCAACTCCTCACAGGAAAAGGAGACTGCATAATTTTTGACTGCCCTTCCCTTCAAAGGAAGACTTTTCTGGCCTAATACAGGGCCTGTAGTCCTGCAGATGAGGTAGGACACACATGGACATGTGTTCCTTCTATTGGTTTAGCTAATCTTGCCAGCTTTTCATATTTCTTCCATCACTATAGTAGCTGAACACCTTCCCCACTTTGTCTTATTGAGTTATGTCACCTGTGCATCTTTTCAGAGGGGTAGCCGTGTTAGTCTGTATCAGCAAAAACAATAAGGAGTCCTTGTGGCACCTTAGAGACTAACAAATGTATTTGGGCATAAGCTTTTGTGGGCTAAAACCCACTTCATCAGATGCATGGAGTGGAGAATACAGTAGGAAGATATATATGAAAAGATGGGAGTTGCCTTACCCAGTGGGGGGTCAGTTCTAACAAGACAATTCAGTTAAAGTGGCCATTATCAACAGGAGAAAAAATCACTTTTGTAGTGGTAATCAGGGTGACTCATTTCAAACAGTTGACAAGAAGGTGTGAGTAACAGTAGGGGGAAATTAGCATGGGGAAATTAGTTTTTGTAGTGACCCATGTGAATCTGTTTTCCCCACTGGTAGGCCTGATATACAGGAGCTGGTTCACACCCCTCTGGACAAACAGGAAATCTAAACATCTTAAATATTTTCATGATTGGCAAGCTGTTTCCCATGAACAGCGTCAAAGATTTAAAAGTCCCTGTTTGCAAAGGTGGCTTTCTGGCAAATGTAGGCCTAAGTAAGGCTTGTTATCAGTATCCACCGGGCAAGAAATTCCTAAGGTTCTCCTGGATACAGGTACTGTACCAATGGAAAGTAACTTTGTCTAGGCCTGTGCATTGTCTCAAGAATATTTACCATGGTAATGGGATCATCTTCTAAGGTCTCTGGGAGTAAAATTGCTTATTTAAGTAGGTAGTATCTTGATTGCAGCTGAGTCAAGAGGGGTCTTAAGGTTGCCTACCTCAGCCACAGTGCCTGTGTGAAAAGCCTGATGGTTCCTGGTAAACATGGGTACATCTATTTCAACCACTTCTCCTAGTTTACATTTTCTGGGGTTCACAGTAGATACCGCAGCACTAATGTGAAACACTCCCTGGGGAAATGTTGTCTGCTTCTTTCATCACTCAAAGGCATTTACGATGTCAGCTGTGGTGTATGATAGGTACCTCTGTTCCTTTTGTTTTCTATGGCCACTCTCTGTTTCATTTACTGCTCAAGGCGATTATTGGATGCAGAAGAAAGAGAACTGATAGGGAAGTAAATGTATACTTGTCTCAGGCTGGTTGGCCAGAACGAATATGATGGAGTGCAACCTATTATTATTTATACTATGGTAGCCCCTAGAGATCCTGACTGAGATCAGGACACCATTGTGTTAGGTGCTATACAAACACATAGTCAGAGACTGTCTCTGCCCTAAAGAATTTACCATCTATTTAGACAAGACAAAGGACCAGAGGGGAAATAGAGGCACAGAATGATAAGGTGACTTGCCCAATGTCATGCAGCAAGTTAGTGGCACAGCAGGAAGCAGGCCCAGGCCTAGTCTAATGCCCTACCCACTAGACCCTACTAACCCTATTGGAGCTCCACTAGAGACAAGCACTTCCAGTTGTGCTCAGGTGTCTCATTCACTTCCCAGTGAGGAAGAATGTACAGAGGTGGAAGGTTGGTTTTATGGCTAAGGCGCAGAATTGGAAGTCTGATGATGTAGGTTATAATCCCAGCTCTACTACAGGGACTTCTGGGTGTCAGGTAAGTCACTTAGCCTCTCTATGCTTTCTTCATCAGCAAAATGTGAATGATACTACACCCTATTTCACATAGCTGTTAGACTAATCTAGACATCAATGCTTGTAAAGCATGTTGAGCATCTCAGGTGGAAGGGGCAGTGTAAGTACAAAATATTACTTGTCAAGTTCCACTGAGCAAAATAAGTTGTGCTGCTTAATGTCTGGAGTTTCCTTGTCTCGGTTCTGCACCTGCCAGCTTAGAGCACTGTGGTCTTGCTTATAACTATCCACTATTCCCCAAGAAAATGTCAGCTGAAACATACTTCTCTTCATTATCCCATGAAAAATGTATTGTATCTAATATGTTTGGTTTGAGAAATCAGTTTTGTCCATTATAACCAATTGTCCATAATAGCCATAGCTGGTATAAGTGGATTGCACTGTAGTAACCCTCACATAAAGGGTAAAATGAAAGACAAACCATTTCAATTGATGACTGGAGCCATATCAGTATAGATCACAGCCTATATATATATATATATATATATATCAAATGATTGATAGCAATTTGTAAGGCTTTTTCAATTGTCTGCTAGTGCCGTCTAACTGCAGTAAAACATATAGAATTCTCCGATACCCTTCCAGATAAACCCTCCTCATGTTGCACAGAAAAAGACTCCAAGAATAAAAAGACATAGGAAGCTGCTATTTGTAAATGGCTCAGCCCATTGCTTTTAGGGGTGACAATCTGTAAATGATAGCAGTAGTGGAACCGTTAAACGTATTGTTGCTTTGCTCTGTTTTTTTGGAACACATCTGAGTCTATGTCGATGTGGAGTAAATCACTGTGCTCAGTGACACAATCCGAATCCACTGTGAATGAGAAAAGGCTCTTCTGGGAAGACTGAGGATGAGATTCTGGCTTTAAGCTACAGCTAGTAATGGGCTGGTGTGGGGTATGCACTGCTACACCATGAAACAAGATGCAGTGTGTGTGTTCCCCTTGCTTTGGCATACCTCCACTGTCAAGGAGAGAGGTGGCGTTTCTGCCCTGTCTTTCTCCCATCTTAATGAGGTTTCTAGCATCACTGTTGGTGCGGGAGTCCCCTGACTTGTGCAGCAGGACAAGCAGAGAGGTTGTACCTACAGCCTGTGCTTGGCACAGGAAAAGCTCATTGTACCCATTTTCCGTGTGTATGGGAACGGAGCCAGCCAGGAATAATAAACTGAAGTCATTAATGGGAATTGCACTGTTGTGTTGGGCATGACTCTATACATCTTTTACACTGAGAACTCATATGCTGAAATGTTTTCAGTGTTCATACCTAAAATCTACTACAGGGTTTGGTGAGTGTCCTTACCTATTGAATTGTCTTATGTACTGGTCCCAGATCCTGGGTGTCAGTGTTAGGAAGACCACAAGTGAGACCCCTGTTTCTCACCTTGGGAAATAAATATACCACAAAATAGGTCGAGACTTTGAGGACTCTGGGAAACTTTTTCCAAGATGCATGTGAGATGAATGTTTCAGTTAGGGGATTAAATTACTGCATCATTTACCCCGGAGGTAAATCAGAGTCCATCAAAACCAATACTGATTGTGGAAAGAGTCTGAAAACTTCAGAGTATCCAGTTCATAGACATTCAGCCTGTCTAGATATTAGTTCAAGCTGCCAAGTATGCCAGATCCAAGTATCCCCTAAATTCAAGGGTGAAATCCTGACTCTAATGACATCAATGGGAGTTTTGCTATTGACTTCAGTGGGCCCAGGATTTCACGACAAGTGTTTTTAGATCTCAGGTTTTGGTTTGGCCCATAAGCTATACAGATAGGGACCAAAAACGAAGTTTAGATCAAAACTTCTGAAAGTCCATCTCTTAGTATGTCTTATTAAATTTAGTACTCTACTATTCTCTAGCTTGCTGCCTTTAATCATCATATATTCCAATTGGGCATCAAACATCAAAGGAGTTACCTTACTCTTAGTGCAGAGTCTTCCTTAAATTCACTTGCTTCAGGGACACATGAAGGTACCCACTGTTCTGCACACAGACCAGATTTCCAGGCAGCTTTTAATCTTTGGTAATTTGAATTTACATGGAGAACTTCCAGGTGACAGTTTGGCTCTGCTGAGACAAGTAGGAATGAAACCATGTCAGAACAGACCCTGAAAGTCCTACGATGTGCTTGAAGCATTTCAAGAGCACTCTTGATCCAAAGTATCAAAGGGTTACAGTAAGATCAAGAAGAATTAAAACTGATGGTGTGCCAGAAACCACCTGCAACACAAGGTCATTACTCACCCTCGTTAAAGCGGTTTCAGCACTGTGGCCTGATCTGAAGCTTAATTGAAATGTTTCAAATGATGCATTATAAAGAAGACATTATAAAGATGCTGCCCATTCTATAACCTCTGCTAAAAAATGTGGATTGGTAATAGGGTGGAAATCTAAGAGATTGCCTGAGGACAGTCAGGGTCTCTTAATGATGTAGCCACTTCGCTCTTTATTAGAAGGAGAAACTCTCCCAGCTGCAGAAGAGAGAGTAAAGACCAATGTTACATTAGAAGTGTTCCTATACCCTAGGCACTACCCCAGTAGCCTGGTCAGTTACAGATCAAGGCAAGATACGTGATGCCAAGCATGATACCGTATCTATAATGTGTTGTGGGTTATACATAACGTTAGTCCTGTGGTTTATAGCACCTTCCGGTCAGTCATTCTTTCTGTTGCAATCATTTTGTATAACCACAGCCCTTCACCCATCAAGAGCAGTAGGATTCCATGAGGTCCAAGTGATAAGATGCTGTTGTGTCAGGAGACAGGACAGTGGTAACAGGAGACAGCTGAGTGCTGATGTTATCAATTTTCCTTCAGAATTCACACCAAAAGAGAGCAAAACCTGTTGGTGCTCAATTTTAATGTGATAATAAATTGCAAGTCATATTTTAGCAGAAAAAAATCAAATATCTTCTTGGCATCTGCCTCTTTTCTGTTCTGTTATCTGTTCTTGCAGTGAGATCAGTGGCCATATCCGCAGGATTATCTCAATGTCCAGCTGCCAAGTTGTGAAAGTTACTCTTGCTGGGCTACTGGTGGCGTAGCTATGTTAAAATGATGTGCAGTTTTGAATCGCTTTTCATTTTGAGGAAGCTGCACATTTTTAATCTCTCAAAAAAAAGTAACACCTATGTGCAGACCCTGTTTTTGTGAGGAAAGGGTCTCTCTCCAGATTCATATCTGTTGTCTTTACTTGCCGTTCTTAATGTCTCACTGTCTTGATAGGATCTTCATTGCATTGTGAAATACTCTAGCCATGTGAAGCTTGGCCAAATGAAAACATTGTATAGGAGCATCAGTTTCAGTTTTGCTATACAGCAATCAGTGATGTGCTACTTTAAAGTCTCCAAGCACAAACACATTTATGAAATTCTTTAGCAGCATGGACCTCTCTTAGTCTGCAGTACCCCTTGCAAAACATATTTTAATTTCACTGTGATCAACCCTGTTTTTAAGTCCCTTGCTTTTTCATATACCCTTAGTCATTCAATATTTAAATATGAAAAATATTACTTTTTTTTTAATGGCTTCATATTTCATACAGAACAAGTGATATTTAGGTGTCTAAGGCTCTAATCCTGTAAATGCTTACGAATTTACCCAGTTTTAAGCATGTGATTATTGGCTTGCATGGGACTACTCGTGCTTAAAGTTAAGTGTGTATGTGCTTTGCCTTCTAATTGATAAATCCAACTCACCTCTTTTTATGGCACTGTCAAGTTCTTGGGAAGTTTTTCTAACGTAGCACAAGCTACAGAGACACTTCAGTACACACAAATAAGATGCTCTATGCCAGTGGTTCTCAAATTTTTGTACTGGTGAGTGGTGACCCCTTTCATATAGCAAGTCTCTGAGTGCGACCCCCATCCCCCTTATAAATTAAAAACACTTTTTAATATATTTAACACCATTATAAATGCTGGATGCAAAGCGGGGATTGGGGTGGAGGCTGACAGCTCGTGACCCCCCCATGTAATAACCTCGTGACCCCCTAAGGGTCCTGACCCCCAGTTTGAGAACCCCTGCTCTATGCTATGCTCTCTTTTGGTAGTTACTGTCTTCTATAGTGGGGCCAATAAGCAGTCACCAATTACCACATTGTTTTTGTCTATACAACTGACAGAAGTGACAAACTGGTTCTGGTCTTGGAAAAAATTGCTAGAGATAATTCATTAATCCATGTTTATTTCTCCTGCATGAGAAATCCCATAGTTTGTTAAATCAAGCAACACTTCTCAATAATTAGAGCTGTACCAATTCAGCAAAACATGTACTTATGAATGCCAAAGGCACTAGCTGGTATCTGTGGCCTCTTTTTTAGCTGTTTGTGGGCACTCAGGTGCATGAGTTTTCAGCCACAAGAACATTCAGAGGGACGAAAGGCAGCTGCTAGAGCAAGCAGAGAGCACTGGCACTGTCAGAGCACTGAAAGCCTTAGGGGAAGGCCCTTTCAACTCATACTAGAGCTCATACTAGAGTTGGGGTTGGTCCTGCTTTGAGCAGGGATTGGACTAGATGACCTCCTGAGGTCTCTTCCAACCCTAATCTGTGATTCTATGATTCCCTCACACAACTGTTGGGTGTTCTGTTTTGGCTGGAAGACTCCTGCTTTCAGCTATGTTTTCCCCCACTCACAACCAGGAACTACTATTTCCCTTTTTGGAGAGCTGAGAAGACAGTCCCAGCTGCATGTCTGTGGGAAGGCCTGTTCTAGGCAAGACCTAAGACCTTTATGTTTACAGTACCCAAGGACTCTAGCTATGAGATCCAGATGTAGTCCATGGAGCTATGGCTAGAGTGATACTGGACACTGCTCTAGTAATGTCCCTGGACACAGGGCCTTCTATACAGTTATCAACAAGCAACAGACAGAGCTAGAGCTGTCCCACAGCCAAGAGGGCAAGGAGCAGCCAGAGCTGGCCACCCAGCTAGTAGTGGCCAACAGGTCAGCCAGAGCATCCCAGTGGAAGGTGAGAAGCAGCCATAACCCACTCCCAGCCCAAGACAAGCAGCAGCAGCTAGCAGCAGGAGCCAGTATACCAACCAGAATCTAACTCCCAGTCCAGGACAAGAAGTAACCAAGGGCAGAACACTCAGGAGCCACCAGAGTTGATTGGACACCCTCCCAAAGAGATGCCAGAGCCAGCCAGGAGCACAGCAATTCCTGTGTTCCTAAAGCTCATTCCATGCTGCAGTTCTGGCAGCTTAAGTTCTGGTAATCAGAACATTTGCTATCGTCTATGCAAATAAGGTAATGTATATTCATCGACTATGTAAACTGAGCAATTATATTATTTATGTAAAATTTCCAGATTTCTGGACCTTCAGCTTTAACAGGTATGTTTGCTGAACAGTTACAAGCAGCAGAGAAATTCCCAAAATCATAACCTGCTTGTGGATAATCGATGGCCAGAATATAGGACTCTTCCTCATTGTAAAGCATGCTTCCACAATGGATTTTATAATTTTGTTAGGTTTTGATTAGCTGATGGAAAGAATCCTGCAATGAAAAGGGGATTCCATAATAATTCATTATTAGTTATGTAACATTTATAGTGTGGTAGCACCTAGACGCCTCAGCCAGGTCATGGCCCTCTGGCAAATGACAGTCACTATTTCCAAGAACTTGCAATCAAAAACACAAGACATAACAGATTCATGAGACAACCAAGTGGGTAGGAGGAGGGAAGGAAAGGATTAAGAAAATAATAGGATCTTTTAACATAGATTCATTAGCATACACTACCTGAATCTCAGCCATGGTAAGGCTAAGACTGTCTGAAGTTAGTGAATAACTTACTGTGCTTTACAATCCTTCAGAAAGGCCTGCCCAGGCCATAACTTTGCATTCTTTTCTGCATTTTGCTACCTGTTTGTCAGAGGAAAGTTGAAGCAGGGGATTAACAATGGGATTCTTGACTTGGGGCTGGGGCTTGATTCTTGATCTCAGTAACACTGGTTTTATGCCAGTGTAACTCCACTAACTTCAATGGAGGGGGACTACTCTTGATTTATACAATCAGTACAAACCCCAGAATTGTAGTGACTGACAGTAATTACTTCTACAGGTTGTGTCTGGCTATGGAAGATGAATTCATGGTCTTACTAGTCTAGTTCCTAGTGGATACGTATCTACCTCAGTTAGCACTAACTGGCAACCTTACTGGTCACAGGCAAGAATTTAAGAGCACTTTTCATGATGCATATTGACTAATTTCAAGCTGTGTTGTCTACTTGGTTGAAGTGACATTGTCTTTTAACTGGCTGAGCCTCCCCAATGTGAACCGGAAGAGCAGGGGAGCTATTATTTTCACTAATTTTTCTCAAAGGGAGAGGCTGCAGGCAGTCTTTCTGCATCTCCATGAGCCCATTCAAAATAATTATCCTTGTATGAGAGCTATCTGTAGTGTTACAGAGAAGTCCAAGGCATGTCCCAGTGGCAATCCCGTAGATTCCTTTAGAATCCTCCGCTATTCTCTGTAATTTCTACTGAAGATCAGGATTGGATAGATCAATAGACTCAATGATGTAATCCAAAATCTAAAATTTAGCAGGGAAACGAATAGTAACCAGCTGAAAAACTTCAACTGGAATTTGCATTATAGTATTGTCAGTTGTGTGTATTTAGGCAAAGGGCTGCATTTCCCTGCTTTAGTATTTCCTCTGGAATTCCCTGTACTATATCGGCACAGGAATTGATATATTGTATAGTCTCTGAGATTTGTAAACTCATTGTTTCTATTCTTTACATTTCACAAATGAACCATATTCCCTTCCTGAGAGAGATTAGTTCTACTGAGGCATCGTAGAAGGGACTAGTGCCTGTTGCCTGGGTATTCCTGGCCTAGCATATGTCTACACTCCGAGACTCGTAGTCCTATTGTCTGGAATTATCTGTTATTACTGGCTGAAGACTGATTTATTATTCGATATTGCCCTCATCTCATTGACATTGGCTTCAACTGCAGATGCTGCTCAGAAAATGTAGACACTTTTCAGTAGCAGCATCAAGAGAAGTGGTCCCACATTCCCTGCCACTGTTATGACTAGAGTTGACAGAGCTCATGCTCCCTTCTGCTCACTGTAATGCTATTGACTGGTCAATCAGTGCTCGGATGTGCTACCACATCTAGCGCCACTCCTTTAGAAGACTCAGCTGCTGCCCCTGTGACACTGATGGCTTTCCTTTCTTGGAATATTTAATGAGTTTTTGGGTATAAGTCCAAGTATACCTCTTTGTGGGTGCTTATTGCCACCATTGCTTCATGTGTCTCAGGTCCATAGCTGACTTTCTTTGTACAATGTGTGCACTGCACCTACCTTGTGCCACGTTCATGATAAAGTCTCCTTGCAGTGAACTCAGCATCCTTCCTCTCCACACCTTTTTCTATGATAATCCGCTTCTCTTTCTGGCTATGTTATTCCCTCCAGAGTGTCTGTGTACAGTATGTAGATCTAAAGAAGCTATAGCTGGAGACCTTCCTATTATAAGACCCATTGTTTTTACCCCTCTTATCAAAACCAAGCCAAATCTGAAATTTCTACTGCCAAAACTTGCCCCAGGGTGTAATTTTTGGAAAGTTTGGGGCAAATCACGTGAGATGTCCTATCTGTGGAAGTTAAAAATTGACCCATTCTTTAATTTAAAAAAAAAAAAAAGATCGTAACTTTAAATATTTTTGATCTAGAAAAGTGTAAACTGCTTTGCTCTGTTCATTTGTGTGGCAGAATGAGGTGACCAGCTTTCGAAACTGGCTATGGCATTATTTAGATGTAAACATCAGTTTTCACATTTATAATAGTGTCTGCCTGGCTAAATGTGCTTTAAAAGCAAATCACCAGGTTGATACAAATTTGGAAAACATGCATCACACAGATGTGTGCTCTGTAACGTTCCTGCCTATCTTATACACTAGTAAGAGAGGAATTAGATAGGAGCTGTGCTTCTGTGAAGCAGGGTTCCTAAAATCAATAGGAGTTAACCATTATCCTCAAAAAGAAGAACAGGAGTACTTGTGGCATATAGCTATATGCATCCAAAGAAGTGGGCTGTAGTCCACGAAAGCTTATGCTCTAATAAATTTGTTAGTCTCTAAGGTGCCACAAGTACTCCTGTTCTTCTTTTTGCGGATACAGACTAACACAGCTGTTACTCTGAAACCTGCCATTATCCTCAGTCCCTCCTGTAGGTCTTAGGAACTTGCATTTGAACTCTCTCCCAACCCCCAAGCTCCTCCCTGGATGCATTTTGCACACTTTCCAGAGATGTTGTGTGTTTTATAATATGAATTCTTTCCTTTGAATTTTCAGCTTTTCTAAAATTTCTGTTTTCTGATTAGTTTATAGTGTTACCGTAGGGAATTTGGGGGAGAGTACATAAATAATGGATACTTTCCACCTTAAGTACAAGTTAACTAACTTTTTGCCTGGGGGGAAATTAATATAATGTGAAAGAGATATAAGCCTGCCCAAACAACCACCGCCAGCTCCTACCCAACAACCCAGAAAAGGCTATTTTTCAACATGACACTTATGCTATTTCTGGTCCAAAATTAAATTTCACAATCTTGTTGCAGTCCTTCACAAAACACCTCATCAAGTTGTTTCACTTACCTCCTTACTTTTTTTGAATTAAAGAGAAATTTCCCTCAAAAACCAATATACTCAAAACACAAGCAGTGTTTCAGGTGGGAAATTTCACCAATCCTGCCCCCTTAAAGAAACTAATCTGGATTGTTTTCTCCCATCTCTATTGTATACCTAGGACCTACTGGTTGATCAGAGCACTTTACTCTCTTGAGCTATCAATCTAACCATTCTTATGAGCATTTGTAGAAGGTTATGTAATGTACATAAAGATACAGATGAGTTTTTTTTTTTCTTAGAATCCTTTCTTGATGTTTGAATTAATTTTCTATTTTGTTTGTAGAGGTCATAGATTGTCTATGGGCATTAGCCTTCAAAAGAGCATAGAAAGGACTGTGCTAAAAGGAATTATAGGAAAACTTACAAATGTAAGGAAGTTCCACAGGTAAAATGTCCCCATGTTTGTTGCATATGACATTTTTCTATTGGTGTCTATTTTAAAGTTAAATCACCATAATTGTATAGGAATGCCCAGTGGGATGCAATACTAACTCAATCAGTGAAAAATAGCTGAAGTAAATGTACAGTGGTCGGGAATAATCAGTCAGTTTAACCACAGAAGAAATATGTTCTTTTATAAAGATATGAATTCATGATGCATATTGAACACTTAGACACAACCAAGTTTTGATTGTATGGTTCTGTTATTTAAATAGCAGGGAAATATTGCTGCTGCTATTGGTAAAGTTACATGGTATCAAATTCTTTGTCTTCTCCCAAAGCTCTTCGGGGCAGGCACTGTCTTTTCATGCTGTGTTTGTACAGCATCTAGCATGGTGGGGTCCTGGTCCATGACTAAGGCTCCTAGGTGCTATCAACATACAAATAATAAATAAATACCTACTTACTCATCTCTCTTACTTACATTTAAGGCCCTGTGACATTTCCCCCAAGAGTTAGGGTTGTTAAACTCCGTACTCCAGCTAAACTCCAGTTTGGGTAGTTAGATTGTGCCTGCTTACAATCGCCTTGGCCTGTAGTTTCAGTTGACTAAAGTTTCAATCACTCCTTGTTTTAAATTGTTGTGCAGCGTGCTGCTAAACAGTTGCCAAGTTTCATTCCAGAAGCAAATGCATTTCAGTGGTAAGTGAAATGATTACAGTATAGAGGGAAAGCACTTTGGGATTGATCTGGATTAAAAATGCTGCTAATGTAAGCCTTTATCAAGGAGGAAGGTAATGTCTCTGTTTAAATGCAGGTGCTCTGTTGCTTTCTGTAATGTGTGTTCCAACAGTGTTTTGAATTCTGTTGAAAGTTGAAAGAGCTAAGCCTTCAGGCTCTTCTATTCCTTTCTTAAATTCATTTCCCTGTTTAGATGAAAATGAAACACTTTGCAACTTACTTGAAACTTTCTTCAAAAGAACTGCTGAAAAAGGAACATTCATATGAAGCATATAAAACTGTAAGCGAGTGTTAAGTACGGCAGATAGCAATGTTTTTAAACACACTAATGGACATTATATTGTAGGAAGTTACATGAGAGAAAGGCACAGCTGGAGAGGGGTAGAGGGGCAAACGATAACTTGTTGAATAAATCTAGCCTAGCCAAGTGATAGAAAAATATTACCAGAGTCGTGAAATACTGTACCCACGGAGTAAATATTGAGATAGGGTAATATTATCAGCTGAGGTAAAGGAGACTGTAAATTGTGTCAGTTAAGTAAGTGAACATGTACGTGCTGTTTTAGTTGTTCTTTGGGATACAATAATGAAGAATCCAAGGTGTGTCATGCGTATTATAGCGTTTTGGCATCTTTTCTCCCACTGATGGTGGTTGATTAACACAGCTAACTGCACTAATGGGTAAAGCTCCCACACACTAAATGGATAATAGACTCCTTTGTGTTGTGTCTACGATGTTTTCAGGTGTCTACTTGCCATGTTGTTGTGGATAAAATGGTTTCATTAGATAATTTGTGGTTGTTTTTGCCAACTATCTCTTGAAGTCAAAGTAGGAAAGCAACTGGGCTGAGGTTTGCATGATTTGTGAATATGAAGAAAAAAGGAGCAGCTTAAAAAATACCCCACGGGAAAGAAATAATGGGCAATATGTTTCCTTTTGAACTTTTTCAAATCAACCTCTGGAAAAGGTGTCATAAACTCCCCAGAAATGAATAACAGCACAGGGACAAAGAAAACTCTGTTACAGATGTCCCTGCAAGTCTATGAACAAATTGTGTTTTTTTCTAAATAACTCCAGAACATTACACAGCCTTAACAAGTTTCCCAGGACAGGAACTCCTAGTTTATTACTTGCTCACATTGTCATCAGAAATTAATTTTGTCCCTGAAAGACAAATTGGCTGGTAGCTTATGAAGTTAAATGGAAAGAACAAGTGAGCATCTGTTTCTTCTGCATTTTGTCTCCTTGGTGTCTTACATATAAATGAATCAGAGTGTTCAAACTTAAATTAAGATCTTTGGCTAGATAAACAGTTAAAACTGGTTCCCATAGCTACCTCTCACACATAGCTGTGATTGCATTATAATCCCCTAGTAATCAGGTCTAAATGAAAGAAAGATGATAAGGGTGCTATTTTCAGTTTTCAGTACTGATTTTTATTAGCTCTCAATCAGATCAGGACTGCTTTGCCTTTCATCACATTGTGGCAGTGTTTGCGGAATCATTAGAGTAATAAAGTGTAAATCTTACCAAGGTGCATTTTTCTCGAGGTGTTTTATAGAACTAAAACTCTGAAGATTACGTTGGCTGGTACAAGAAAGATTTGTTTCTGCAACTAAAGTTAGAATGTAATGTATGCTATATTCATTTATTCTTTACCCAAGTGAATGTCTAATGAATTACCCAGCTAAGTAAAAATACTCAAAGAACCTGCTTGTCTGAACAGAGGCATAGTATACAATATATGTGCAGATACAGAATATAGTCATTTCTTAATCTGCCTGATTATCTCATATCCCATCTTTACCAATACATTAACATGCACAAATGAATTACAGGCTAAGCCACAAGCATTGCTGTTACCAGCATGCTGTTTTTAGTAAACTAGTGCAGCCCAAAGAAACATCATGTTGCAACCATATATAAGCATTTATGGTAGAATAAACTCCCCCTAAACAGAAGTTCCTAGAGGGACTTGATCATCACAATGAAATTAATTAATGGTCTCACAGTGAAGTCAGTGGTGTGGGATCAGACCCAGACACCTCTGGTTTCATACATAGATCCTGGATCTGCTCTGTCCTTTAAGGTTAATTTTAGTTGCTAGTTTTTACTTTTAAAAGGTTTCTAACTGGCAAATTTAGATGAGGCTTCACCCAAATCTCAGAGGGGTTTTGTGAAAGATAGATCTATCCTCTAGCACTGAAATCAAGTTGTGTTGATTTTCCAATAGTGTTGCAGGATTTTTCACAGAGTTTGCAGGTGTGCCCCGCGTTTGCAATTAACCCAGCTTTTAATACTGTAGTTATTTTACTTTCCCATAGGCTTTATTATATCTGGAATACATTACAATGTACCGTACTCTACAATAGCCGTTAAAATGCTTGCCTGTTTTAAACATTGGATTTTATGTTTATATTAATAATTAGACATTAACTGTCTTTGTATTTCAGTGATAGACATTTACATTCATCCATGGGGCTGGAGAAATATAATGTAGCTGTGCAAATTATTCACAAAAGTTTGAAAAAACACTTTTCATTTTTAGATTGTATTTTAATATACTGAATGTAAGAGCGTTGTTTAGTATCAGTATTAACAAGAGAGATCTATTTGCTATGCTGTAAACAAAATTAAAATTTTTGAGCCATCAGCATTCTTAGTGAATTTGGGCAAGTCTAAGACACTGTCTGGTATTAAAATTCATATTTCTAGGCTTAGGTTGCTACATTTATATAAACTATACCTAGGATAATCAAATATTAGTATTCAAGGAAGGCAACAAAAAATAAATCAGTTCATAAAATAGTTGAAGTTAAATAAACAAAATTTGTGTTTTAAATTTTAATCCATTACCATTTTTAAGACATGAAGAGGCTCTTAGTCTAAAATGATTTATTCACCATTAATATTTTAAACTATAAAAAAGCTCAAATGCATACATTGATTCATTAAAATCAAAACAAATAAGCAAATGCAGTATTTTAGTCACTGAGATCGTGTGTGTGTGTTTGTATGTTGATATGCATCTATAATATGTCTGGAAGATGTTGCTATTTCTAACCACACACAAAAAAGTAAATTGTAGAGTCTGATTATCAACAGATAACAAGACGTAGTGTATATAAATAAATGCTCAGCATCAAAACCCATTATTGGATTAGCTATATAATCATGTTTCAGGCTGTAAGTCTGTGCTGACAAATGAACACTTTTCATTTGGCTCAAGGTCCCCATCAGCAACGGAACTAATTTTACATTCTCACCCATTAAGTGAATAAGATGTGGAAAAAGCTGTCTGCTTTTTGAAGTGTAAATTTGCTGCTACAGGCTGTGCAGACCAAAGCTCTTTTGAAGCAGTGAAATGAGATCATCTCTGGGGACATGTGAACCTGACAAAGTTTAGGCCATTTATGTGGAAGGTATGGGGGTGTGCATGCGTAGAACCATTTGGATATGGTTTCAATAGTGACATATACGGGGTAATTTGGGAGATGCTAACGTTTACAAGCTTTGTGTCCAAAGAACTTGAACTAGAAGCACAGATGCAAGCTTTCATTCCTCGGAAAGAACATTCTATAAACATCTGAATTGGGTAGTTGGCCAGCAAAGCTTGGAAGCACTAAACAGTCTACATACACTCAGCCTCCGTTGCTTCACATAATCTAACCAAGTCTCCCACAAGCTCTATACCTCATGAACTAACTTGATCTCTCTGTGGCAATGGATATTAGAGGGGGAGGAAACTTACCACTAAATCTCACCTTCCTTCCTCTGTCAAGGGACCACAGGAGCAAGAAAATAAAGGCCCAGAGTTCCTATTCTCACAGTCTTTAGCCCCATAAATCATGGGCTGGAGTCTCCTGTCCCTTGAATCAGTGTAACTTCATTGGCTATTGTTGACTTAGTCTGCTTTATGCCCGTCTGAGTGAGAGGAGAATCAGGCCTCATAAGCACAGCTTGGTCTGTATTGGTTGGGAATAGTTCTTAATGTAGCAAAATAGTGTCCTCTGTGGCAAATAAATTTGAACATGTAAATTTACAACAACAACATGGGCAGTCTTTTTACGGGGTCTTGTTCAGCATCCCTTGGTTATGATACATTGAGGGTTAAAACAGGAGAAAAGGAAGTATCTTCAGAGCTCTACCAGTAATGACAAAGACCCTTTGGAGAGAAACTTGAGAGAGGAAGAGTCACATGAAGCCACTATAAAGGAATGACATGTATAAACTGCCACTTAATTGCATATAGTTGTAAAGAGCATAAAAACACATTGCTCTGTGTGTGTGTATGTATGTATGTATGTGTCTCCCTCACACACAAAGCTAATGAAAACAACAAGAAAATGTAGACTGACACTTGGATCACATGTGTAACATGGAGCTAGCTAAATCTAAGGTCACATTGCTTGAGCTTATGGTTTTGAAATTATGTTTCAAAGAGTAATGACCTTCTATGTTTGCACATGAGACATTTGTCAGGTGAGTGCCCGCATCCTTACTCACACTGGAACAAGAGTCCTCAGCAGAGGCAATTCAAAAGACAAATAAGGTCACTGCCTTAATGACTTCACCCACCAAGTTTTTTCCACCAGATTTGATAATACAAAGAGGGGAGCATCTCCTTGTATTGTTGGGATACCTACTGGTGGATCTAAAGACAACAATACAAGTCTGTAGCCTCCTAAGAGATTTGGTTAAAAAAGTGAGATAGAGATTTTGTCTTATACTCTGATTCTATGTTTCTGATTTTTTTAGATAATATGGTAATGGAGACAATAACTTTGGTACACGAAAGAAAGGAATTGCGTAGTAGTTGGAGCACATGACTGGGAGCTATAAATTCTTGAATTATTTTGGCTCTGAGGGCAACTCCTGAGGGTCTTGGGTAGGTCATTCAAGCTCTCTGCTTCAGTTTCCCTTTCTGCAAAATGAAGCTGATGATAATACTCATCCACCTTATTGGCATGTTTTCAGAGGTAATTAGTTAATGTCTGTAAAACACTTTGAAGGTATAAAATGCTGTGCAAATGATAAGTGTTATGTTATGAATGCCCCCCCACCCATACCGAATGGGTTAATGCTAGCTAAAGGGGGTACAAGAAATAAGAGAGGCTTTTGCAAGTCTGTCATGGGAAAAAGAAATACTGGAGAGAAAATAGACCCATTAGCAAACAAGGAAGGCAATGAAGTTGAATATGATTTTAAAATGGATGAGCAATAGAACTGCTTTCTTAAAGAAAAAAATCAGTCTTTAACAAAAATTATAAGGACTGACAATTATGAAGAAATGGAGTCCTTGCAAAAACAGCTGTTTGACTAAAAAGCAGGTTGGAGAAAACTTGGAAAACATGAATATATGCAAATGAGCACAATCTGAACAATAAAATCTTAGGGTCTTAAGAGTGCTAAGCTAATTAACTGTTTACAGCTGTGTACAGTTAGTTTGGAAAAATCAGGGAGACGTGGGGAGTTACTATATCAGAAAATTCAAAATAAGCAAGTGTGGTACTGATCTTCAAATAATCGATCCTGGTAATTACTGTCCAGTAAGTGCTATAATGAAATGGGGAAATAATATTAAAAGGAAATAAAATCTGTGTGCTGTATATGGTAATGAAGCCATGATCAATACTATGGGTTTATAAAAAACAAACCATGTTACACATAATTGAAAAAGGTACTGCTTGGCAACCCCCCCGTCTTATTGACTAAGAAAGCATTCAATATTGTCCACAGAAAGATCCTGTGGGATATTCTAGAATATATGGGATACCAGACAAACTGATCAACATAGGGAGTTGATATGATGGAAGTAGGTGCGCAGTAAGATTGGATATAGGCTTGGGTGAATGGTTCAATATTGTGACTGGAGTTAGATGAGGGTGTGTGTTATCGCCAATCCCCTTTGTATTAGCAATAGACTGGCTGAAGAAGTGGGCAACAAAAGGATGTAAAATCATAGAATCGTAGGACTGAAAGGGACCTCGAGAGGTCTTTTAGTCCAATCCCCTGCACTCGTGGCAGGACTAAGTTTTATCTAGACTAGGGGTGGGAAAACTTTTTGGCCCAAGGGGCACATCTGGATATGGAAATTGTATGGTGGGCCATGAATGCTTATGAAATTGAGGGTTGGGGTGCGGGAAGGGGTGAGGGCTCTGGCTGGAGTTCCAGGCTCTGGGGTGGGGCCAGAAATGAGGAGTTCAGAGTGCAGGAGAGGAATCAGGGCTGGGGCAAGGGGTTGGGGTGCAGGAGAGGGTTAGGGGTGCAGGCTTCAGGCGACACTTACCTCTAGCAGCTCCTGGAAGCAGTGGCATGTCCCGCCTCTAGCACCTACGTGGAGTTGCGGCCAGGCAGTTCTGTACGCTGCCCTGTTCACAGACGCCGCCCCTGCAGCTCCCATTGGCCCCGTTTACTGTCCAATGGGAACTGTGGGGATGGCAGTTGGGGCGGGGGAAGCGTATGGAGCCCCCTGGCTGCCCCTACATGTAGGAGACAGAGGAGGAATGTGCTGCTGCTTCCGGGAGCCACATGGAGCAAGCCCCTGACCCCACTTCCCGGCAGGAACTTGAGGGCTGGATTAAAATGTCTGAAGGGCCAGATGCGGCCCTCAGGCCGTAGTTTGCCCGCTCCTAATCTACACTATCCCTGACAGCTGTTTGTCTAACCCACTTTTAAAAATCTCCAATGACAGAAATTCCAAAACCTCCCTAGGCAAGTTATTCCAGTGCTTAACCGCCCTGACAGTTAGGAAGTTTTCCCCTAATGTCCGGCCTAAACCACCCTTTCTGCAATTTAAGCCCATTGCTTCTTGTCCTATCCTTGGAGGTTAAGGAGAACAATTTTTCACCCTCCATTTTGTAACAACCATTTATATACTTGAAAACTGTTATCATATCCCCTCTCAGTTTTCTCTTCTCCAGACTAAACAAACCCAATTTTTTCAATCTTCTCTTATGTTTTCTAGATCTTTAATCATTTTCATTGCTCTTCTTTGGACTTTCTCCAATTTGACCACATCTTCCCTGAAATGGACACCCAGAACTGGACACTATATTTCAGTTGAGGCCTAATCAGTGCAGAGTAGAGCACAAGAATTACTTCTTGTGTCTTGCTTACAACACTCCTGTTAATATATCCCAGAATGATGTTTGCTTTTTTTGCAACAGTGTTACACTGTTGACTCATATTTAGCTTGTGATCCACTATGACTCCCAGATCCTTTTCCGTAGTACTGCTTCCTAGGCTGTCATTTCCCATTTTGTATGTGTGCAACTGATTGTTCCTTCCTAAGTGGAGTACTTTGCATTGTCCTTATTGAATTTCATCCTATTCACTTCAGACCATTTTTCCAGTTTGTCCAGATAATTTTGAATTTTAATCCTCTCCTCCTCAGCACTTGCAACCCCTCCCAGCTTGGTATCATCCATAAACTTTATAAGTGTGCTCTCTATGCCATTATCTCAATCATTGATGGAGATATTGAACAGAACGAGACCCAGAACCAACCCCGGTGCATCCCCACTTGATATGTTTCTCCAGCTTAACTAAGAACCATTGATAACTACTCTCTGGGGATGTTTTTCCAACCAGTTATGCACCCACCTTATAGTAGCTCTACCTAGGTTGTATTTTCCTAATTTGTTTATGAGAGGGTTATGCAAGACGGTATCAAAAGCCTTACTAAAGTCAAGATATGCCACATCTACCGCTTCCCCCCATCCACAAAGGGGGGAATCATTACCCTGTCAAAGAAAGCTTATTAGGTTGACATTAACCCCGCAACACACACACACACACACACACACACAACTTGCAAAAAAACACACACAAGACATTTCAGGCAGATTATATTTTGGCCTTGTCTACACTGCCACTTTACAGCGCTGCAACTTTCTCGCTCAGGGGTGTGAAAAAACACCCCACCCCCCAAGCAATGCAAGTGGCAGTGTAGACAGTGCACCAGCACTGGGAGCCGTGCTCTCAGCACTGGGAGCTACTCCCCTCATGGGGGTGGTTTTTTCGCAGCGCTGGGAGAGCTCTCTCTTAGCGCTGGTGCTGCGACGACACAGCCACGTTAAAGCGCTGCAGCAGCGCTTTAATATTGGTAGTGAAGACATACCCTTGGCGAAGTTAGAAGGTGGATCATGCTGACTGTTACTTATCACCTTATTATCTTCTCAGTGTTTGCAAATTGATTGCTTAATTATTTCTCCATTATCTTTCTGGGTACTGAAGTTAAGCTGACTGGTCTGTAATTCCCTGGGTTGTTCTTATTCCCCTTTTTATAGACTGGCACTATATCAGCCCTATTCTAGTCCTCTGGAATCTCTCCCGTCTTCCATGAGTTTTCGAAGATAATCGCTAATGGTTCAGATATCTCCTCAGTCAGCTCCTTGAGTGTTCTAGGATTTAGTTCATCAGACCGTGGTGACTTGAACACATCTAACTTGTCTAAGTAATTTTTAACTTGTTCTTTCCCTCTTTTAGCCTTTGATCCTAGCTCATTTTCACTGGCATTCATTAAATTAGAAGTCCAATCACGACTAAACTTTTTGGTGAAAACTGAAACAAAACAGTCATTTAGCATTTCTGCCATTTCCACATTTTCTGTTATTGTTTTTTTTCCCCAAAATGGGTTAGCAGAGATGAGTTACATTCCTTTACTAAGGCCTAATCTGCACTAGAAGATTAAGTCAATATACCTATGTTGCTCAGCGGTATGAAAAATCCACCCGCCCCTGAGTGACACAGTCAAACCAACCTAAATCCTGGTGTAGACAGCACTAAGTCAATGGGAGAAGTCTCCTGTTGTCTAGCTACTGCCTTTTGGGGTAGTGGAGTACCTACGCCAACAGGAGAACCCCTCCCACTGGTGGAGATAGCATCTTTGCTGAAGCGCTACAGCATTTTAAGTGTAGACAAGCCCTAGTGTGATGTGGAATGGGATGATTGACCTTACTTCAGAGGTCGAATAGGAAGCAGCAAAAATTGGATTAAAAGTAAATGCAGAGAAAACCAAGATTATGAAGGTAGGAAACTGGACAACAGATGCAAAGGTTGATGGAAAAGAAATTGAATAAGCAGAAGAGTTCTGCTGTCTGGGGAGTGTGATGACATTTGAAGATGGGTGTGATAAGAATATTCGTGCGAGATTAGGAAAAGCAAACACTACTTTTGGAAGGACGAAGAACATCTGGTCAAACAGAAATCTCCACACCAAACTAAAGGTCAGGTTATATCGTGTGATTTTACAGAGCATGCTACTGTAAGGATCAGAGACTTGGCTGATGACCGTGGTTAACAACAAAAGAGATTGGAGGCTGCCCATCACAGATGGCTGAGGAAGATATTACACATTTCATGGAAAGATAAAATAACAAATGTGAGAGTAAGGAGCTGACAGAACAGGACACGTCAGAAAATATCATCAAAGACAGAAGGCTCAGCTAAGCAAGCATTGAATTACCTTGGCTACCCGAAGCAGAAGACAGTGACAGAGGATATTGAATGTGCTGGCATCACCCAGGAAGAAGTACCAAAACTAGCAAGTGACCAGAATCAGTGGAGGAGTTGGCACTAACGAGGAACTAAGAAGGTAAGGTATATTACACTAATTAGGTTTAATTTTTATACAATTACAAAATTAGGAGATGAAAGAAATTTAATGGATACAGGACAGATCCTCCTCTGCTGCTGTGCCTGTGTAGAGGATCTGGGCTGTAATATCTGGACTTCAGTAAATCATTTCATATAGTGCATGTAGATGTTTACAATTATTGTATTCTGCTACTTACTTTTTATCCACTATATTAGAAGTTTCAGAAGTCCCTAGCAGATAGTACAACTCCAAAAATTGGCGTCACATCTTTCCAAAACAATTCAAAGGACGCTAGGTTTGTTTTTTCCCTGGGGTAGATGATAAAGAAAATTGGGAGTTTCTAGGCCAAGCTGTTTTTTAGAGCTGCCATTCGAAAAAGAGTTAAAGGGTTGATCCTAATGAAAAAAAGCCAGTGTATGTTCAGAGTCAGTCTGGCTGCCCAGACACTCCCCAGATACAACCCCTCCCCCCCAAATAAAAAATGCCTCTTGCAAAAACCCACCCACAAGAAATTTCAGGCATATTACATTTGGCTAAATTAGAAGGTGAATCAACATTGGTTTATAATGATTCAGTATGACCTTAACTGTAGAGGGCTTCTCCCTCTCCTACTGATCTAAATGACAAAATTTCCATTGCCTTCTATGGCAACTGAGTTGGGCCCAACTATAGTCATAATGGGTAATGTATAGAGTTAATGGGAGGTGTCCAGTAGACTGAGGCAGGGATCAGAATTAGGCTTGGACCTAGTTTGGTTAGGTTATGTACCATCCCTTTATTATTGATCCAGAAGTGGGTGGTCTGTGATGCTGTATGGAATCTGGGGGATTATGAATACCAGTGTTGTAAAATTGCAATGAGTTGTGCCAGATATGCTGTGTAAGGTACCTGTGAAAATGTTGTGATTTGCCAAGTATGATAATCTTGTTTATATCACCTTTGTATTGTAAGTTATAGATATGTAGGGTATATCTGTATTTCCAAACACCTGGGTGACACCCCCAGACAGATTGGCATCAGCACTACCTAGCCTGCTTGATGGCCCATCAAGGGACATTACTGTACAATAAACCCATTGAAAGGATCAGGGACTATACCTTATGACTCAGCAAGGCATGCAGGGACATACCTATGGAGAGAACACTATGGCCTTTCAATGCCATGTGCTATGAATTTGTTTGTTTGTGTTTGAAACAAAGGAAGTACCAGACACATGGCAAAAGGACTATAAAGGGCAGCTGCCGCATCATCTCCATTTTGTCTTCAATCCTGCTTCTCCTTACCTCTGGAGGAACTTTGCTACAAACTGAAGCTCTGAACAAAGGACTGAATGACCCATCCAAGCTGTGGACATGTTCCAGAGGGACTCTCAAGCCAGCAAACTCACCAACACTGCTAAGAACCTGATATAGAACCTTTGTAGTCTGATGTATGTACCAAATGGCTTTACCATTTACCAGCTGTCTTGTTCTTTCTTTTTTCTTTATAATAAACCTTTTGTTTTAGACACTAAAGGATTGGCTGGCAGCATGGTTTTTTGGGTAAGATCCAAACCTATGCTGACCTGGCAATGTGGCTGACCCTTTGGGGTCAGAACAAGATCATTTTATATATGTGAGCAGAGTTTTTTAAATAACTTCTCACTGTACTGGACTTATGTGCTGACTGGGAGTCAGAGAACTGGAATGCAATAAAGGGGGCTGTGAGATTTCTTTTTTGCTTCTTGATAACCAGTGTGGGAGATCAGAAGCACAGTTTGTGACTTGTTGGGGAGTTTAACTTCAGTGTTACCCATCAGTCTTGGGAATATCTGCTGTCCTTTTTGCAGCCTACTCTGGCCTTAGCATTTCCAGTGAGGGCTATGCCAGGCACCCTGGGTCACACAGTAAACAAAATATTAACCAATTTGCAGATGATGTTAAGGTTGGAGGTATTGGGAGCACTATTAAGGACAGAGAAGTGATACAAAGGCACCTCTTTTTTTCATCTCTAATTTCTATGATTCTAACAAATGTTCTGGTGTTAACTAGCAGAGAACTTTTGCCCCCTTTTCTACTGGATTCCATTAAAAAAAAAATCCTACACCTTTTCACACCAGTAATTGGGTCACAGCACACCTGGTCATAGAAGCACAAATCCCCTTAACGAACATGAGGAACTGTGAGAGTAACACCTTGAATACTGCTTTGAAAAAGTGACCCAACAGATTAGTATCTGTAAAACTGGCTCACAAATGTATGAAAACCTAGATAGAAATGTGTCACTCCAACTAGCATCAAGATTACAAACTGCAAAAGTAAAAGTATTAAAGGAATAGTTTGAATAGATGCTGAACGCACCATTCACATGCATTTCATAAGAGTGTAGAGACTCTTATGGTCTGATTTATATTTAAACTAAAGCCTCTTTACCCTGCTCTGGTGCAAAGTGGGCATCAATTACATTTACAGCCACTTGAAGGCCTTTTTACACTGTCAGGCTGAATCTGACCCTAAGTATTTGGATCGAGCTGATTCTGTGCTCTTTGGAATGCAGCCTTCCCCCTCCTTTCTTTACCCCCTCATCAGAGATCTTATACTTTGGAGTTTATATATCTCATTCCCATTATGATCTGACTAAATCTGATGGAGTGGTAATTCACAAGATTCCTAAATTTAGTTAGTCCATCTGATAGTATCATTTTACTTTGTGATACATTCTATCACAAGATATCATGACATATCAAACACTTAACTCAGTGTTCAGCCAACAATGAATTCCATCTCCATTATAGCTTTGCGAGTTCATGAAATGGCCCAATTTTGAGAAAAAAAAATGAAAATGTTCATGTTGTTCACAAAAAAGGACCATCATTAAAGTGAAATTAGGCCCATTTTTTTCCAAGCAAGAATCTGTAACATTTCAATTTTCCTATTAAAGCAAATAGAACATTCAAATGTTCACACATTCACATATGAGAAAAAAGCCAGATTTCGCAGTTGGAAATCAACTTGGACTGAATTTTCAAAACTTTTTAGATAACTTTCCTACACCACTTGTTGTCATGATACCTCAGTTCTGCTCCAGATTGAAATAATATATTATGAGAAAATAAACTATATTGAAAATAACTGAGTGGAAGTAACAGCTGTAAAGGAGAAGAAACAGCTTGAGAATAAATTGTTATTGTTGGAAATTGAAGCTTGCACATAGTATCAAAATGGAAGAAAGAAGCCATGTGTATATATATAGAGAGATCATAGATATAACAACCAGAGTCAGGGCTTTGGGCTCTTTCATCATTGACAGAAATGTAGAAAATCATGAGCCCCCATGAAAGAAAGAAAACTGAGGTAGCAATATTTTTGGGGGCAGAGGATTTCTTCGTTTTGGAATGTTTTGAAAGGGAGGGATATAGTCTCACTTTGTCCTGACTCAAGTTTCTTATAATTCTGCTCCGAAGCAAACTGAACTGAGGTAATCTAGATCCTGGTCTTTTTTACCAATAAGCTTCCACAGGAAAGAGGAAATAAAATGAGGAAAAAAATTGTCAAAAATCAGCATGAGAACATTAAAAGGTTTATTCTGAACATACAGGTCCAACAGAAAGCACTGAAACAAGGCTGCCCGGGGATCATTCACAACTAAACTGAATAAGGGCCAGGGATGAACGGAAAACCCAGAGTTCCTGAGACGACATTCCATGGGGATCAGGTTATCAAGAGACCTGTCAACAATTCTGTTTCATGAAAATGTTTGAGGTTTATTTTTATTCTGATGAGGAACAAAACTGAGACCTTTTGAGATTTTTCATGAGAGAGACACCCCCACCCTGGAATAGCTAACAGCCTGGTGGTTAGGACTCTCACCCTACTTCACAGCAAGGTCTTGAAATTGGGTCTCAAACATCCCAGGAGTGTGTCCTAGACACTGGGCTATGGGTGTTCTGCAGAGGTTGGCCTCTTCCCCTGCAGGCAAAACATTTCAGTTTCAACCAAATAAGTTTTGTTACAATGTTTTGATTAGCTCTAGTTAGCAATACTGTGTAGGGGTCAACGGTCATGTCCAAACATCCCTATAAAGGACAAAGGAGGAGCATGGAAGAAACAGAATCATAGAGGTAAAAGAAGCTCCATGGATGTGGGGAAGGTGTGTCAGGCCACATGTCTGAGTGGGCTGAGTCTGTCTGGCATTTGCTGTTCTAGCTTCAGTGGCAGGATGGAAAAAAGCCGGGACTTCCACAGCTCTTGGAGCTGGCAGACCAACTCCAGTTAGCTCAATCATGATGCCCAGAGAGATCTGTGTAAGTCAACATTGTTTCTATCAGCAGAAACTTGCACCCTCAATTGTTGCTCACTTTTGGCTGTTTTGCTCGGGTGTGATGATATGGAGTTGATTTTCCTGTCCCTTCTTTATTAAGAAGGGAGTTTCGTTCATATGGAGGCTTATCTACAAAGTTGAGGGATACAGCCAAATTGGATCAGTTTCCCTGTTCTTTTGGCAGTTTGAGCCAATGGAACTACAAACTTCAATCTCTTCCAGGAGAAAAATTGGAGAGGGAGGATACGACATTTGATACCTTTCATAACATCCATGCTTGAAAACATGCAACAGTTTAAATGGTCACCTTAAACAAGATGCCATGAAGGCGAACATGGATCTTTTCAATATCCCCTCTTGCTCTGTGTTAAATTCCTGATTTTTTTTTAAGCCCAGCCCCTGCTTTGTTTCTAGCCTTTAATGGTCCCCAGGCAAGACCCAGCTATAAATCAATGATTTTATTGATTTCCAACAAACCACTATTACGCATTTGGCAGAAGCTATAAAACAGATTATTAATGAACAATCATTGTGCCCCTGTGTCTGTGTGTTTCTCAGACAGCACGCAGGCAGAGATGGTCCCAGGCCACATGAATCAGGGAAAGGGGGAGGGGGCAGTTTTGGTCCTGGTTGGGCATGGGACAGTTGTAGAAAACTTAGTTGTTTGACTAAAGTTAGTAACAGCTCTCTTTTGTCCCTTAGAAGATTAAAGTTTCAGTGCTTCTCTTGATTTCCCCTCTCTCCCCTCCCCAATCTTACTGTCCCTTACAAATGGGATATGTGGGAAGGGTGGGGGCAGGGGGCTAGGTCCATGAAGGGGAAGGGAACATTTTGGTTGTCTGAGGAAATGTTCGTCACAGCAATCCTTTCTCCCTTGGAAAATTAAAAAACATTTATCCTCCCTTTCCCTGGTGTCTGGCCTCTCCCTGCACTGAGCCATGCTGCACAAGGCAGGGGACATAAGAACAGCCATACTGGGTGAGGCCAAAGGTCCATCTAGCCCAGTAACCTGTCTTCCGACAGCAACCAATGCCAGGTGCCCTCAGAGGGAATGAACAGAACAGGTAATCATCAAGTGATCCATTCCCTGGAGCCCATTCCCAGTTTCTGGCAAACAGAAGCTAGGGGCACCATCTCTGAGTGGTAACAGCTAATATAGATCCCATCATTTTATATAGATAGATAGATGATAGATAGTTGGGATTATGTTTTCCAATGAGCATTACTTTGCATTTATCAACATTGAATTTTATCTGCCATTTTGTTGCTCAGTCGCCCAGTTTTGTGAGATCCCCTTGTAACTCTTCGCAGTCTGCTTCGGACTTAACTATCTTGAGTAGTTTTGTATCATCTGCAAATGTTGCCACCTCACTGTTTACCCCTTTGTCCTGGAAAGAAATTTGGGAGAACTTTGGTCTTTTCAAGCAGAAAAACAGTGGAGGAAACAGCAGTTAGATGAAGACGATGCAGAGCAGTACAGCTTGTTTAATAGAGGGTGCATTGCAGTGGTATCAGCAATGTAGAGTTAGTGCTGCAAATGCTGCATACTGGAACTTATTTAAAGAGGCTATTGTAAAAGTCTTCGAGCCAGTTAATTATCAGTTTTTGTTATGTCAGGATCTCCTTGAGTTAAAGCAGAAAGAAACTATTCATGAATATGTTCCAGTTCTGTAGTTTAATGGGAGAAGTTTAAAAAGAGAGAGAGAAAATGATTTAGTTCATGGAAGAACTGAAAACCCGCACCAAAAAGGTGAAATTACATATTGTGCACCATCTACTCTTGCATAAGCCATTAAAATTGCTGTGGGCTTAATTGGACTAATCGCCCATTGCAGTTGTGCATGAAACTCAGAATGTGCACAGAGAGGTGGTATGACCATGGGGCTGGCTTAGGAAGCTGGAGATGCCAATAGCGGCAGTTGTCCAGCGATGAAAAGCAAACAATTGCATTTAAAAGGCACCAAGAGCAATTAAGGCATTTATTTACTGTATTAGCAAAATGGACTTTAATGGGTGTGAAAATGAAAAGCAAAAATGTTTTCAGGAAAAAGAGAGTGTTCAGTAGAAAACAAATACCTATAGAGCATAAGCATTATGGGTGAGCCTCATTTCTTCCTGCTTACTTCAGTGTTACACCAATGCAACTCCATTGTCTTCTGTGGAGTTACTCCTGGTGTACACCACTGCAAATGAGTTCAGAGCCAGGCCCTAGAAGTTCTACGAAACAAGCCAGGATAATTAGCCTCGTGCTACGTGGTGAATTAACCAGTGGATACAAGATCCGATGGGAGTGAAGAGCCCTCACCATATTATCAATATTCTCCAGACATTTACTTTGATGCTATCCATTGTTCAGTCACACATTTGTTATATTGAGAAGGTTTTTGAAACAAAACCATGGAAATATGAACTGTATCTCTCCGCTCTCCTGAAGTTTTCAGGAACACTAATATTTAGATGTCTCCAAAACAATCTGGTTAGCTACACAAAGTCTTTACTTTTTCTAAAAGGCAATTTGGTAGAAATTAGACCTAACTCTCAGAAAGAAAGCAAAGTCTATCCAAACCCTCAACTTCCTAATTCTTACCGTCCTACAAATTAACAAAAGTCCCAAGTACTCCAAAACATTTCTAAATATTGTGGAGAAGTGAATATCTAATCTAACTACTTTGCTTTCACATTCCAGGTGTCCTCCAGAATGAAGAAAAATCACAGTTGTATACAATCTTTCCAAACAAGCAAACTATTTTAAATAATCTTCTCTTCTAAAGTCTCAAGGCTGCAGTTGGATCCTGTTGGCTGGACCCCTTTGCCCTTATGGAGTCCCATGAACTACATTACACTGCATTACTTTCAGAAGCACTCTTTCCATTTGGATTTTGCAGTGCTTTCAGTTCACAAAAGTTTCTCCCATGGTATTAAGGGTATAGTGCACTACATCAAGGGAACAAGTCGAAGACAACTGTAGCTCAGATTTGATTTATGAAAAGTTTCCCAGACATTCTGTGGCAAAGAAGTGCATGTATTATTTGGATAAGTATATACAAATAGTTTAATATCCTTTTTGTAAAAAAACATTTGAACTGTAATAGGAAGACCACTATGCACATTTTAACAGTGGCAACATGGATCATTACAGTGTACTAGGTGTGTACTATAGACAGTATGGGAGATGTTTCTGTGTATCTAAGCCAAACAACATTTAACATCCTCCACACTTTCTTAGCAAAATAAATGCTCTTCAAAGTCATTTTGGGTGGCTCTCAGAATGTTGAATGTTCCTAGCTAACTAGTGAGGACGATAGTTTGTCTCTGGCTGAATGATTATAACTCTTACACCAATAGTAGTGCTCCTGTAAACAAACAGAAGCAGTGCAGAGAACACAAACCACAGCCTGTTGTCATAGCTTCTTTGTAAAAAGCAAGTTTTCTTATTTGTGATAAAGGTGCCTGATCTACACTGGGAACTTACATCAGCATAGCTACGTCTCTCAGGGGTATGAAAAATTCTACAGTTCTGGGTCAATGGAAGAATTCCTCCATTGACCTAGCTACTGCCTCTTGGGTAGGTGGATTACCTATGCCAATGGGAGAACTCCTCCTTTCGGCATAGGTAGTGTCTACACGAAAGCGCTACAGCAGTGCAACTGCACCATTGCAGCATTTTAAGTGTAGACAAAGTGTCTACAGTAGACAGCACCCATGTAGCACTTCATGTAGCACCCATGAAGACACTACTTATGCCAACAGGAAGGGTTCTCCCATCATTGTAGGTAATCCTACAGGTTTGGTAATCCTGTAGGTTGTGGGAGAATTCTCCCACAACCTAGCGCTGTCTAAACTGGGGGGTTAGGATGGATTAATTGTGTTGTTCAGGGGTGTGGATTTTTCACACTCCTGAGTGACATAGTTATACCGGACTAATTTCCTAGTGTAGACCAGGCCTTGGGTTTCCTCTTACTCAGCCATTAGGGGACACTACTGACACACCACTAAACATATACCCGACAGAGATTTTTGAGAAAAATATTAATTGGAATTTTTCTTTCTCCTTCACGTTTTGGAATGTCTCATAATTAATGTTACAAATTGAAGGTGTGATCCTGGAGACGACTGAGCACCTGCTGCAAGTCTCTTCAAACCCCCGTCAAATCCGCTTATCTGACTGATCACTCCCTGCACCCTTGTGTGACTTATTTTGCTACAAGTGCAGAAACAAAGTGCTAATCCCATTTTTTATGCTTGGATTAATGCTTTATTCAAATAATATGGATTTTTAAAAGTTTTAAATCATATGCCAGAGAGTAATATTGGATTTCAAGGCTCTAATTGGGTCAGCGTATGACACTAAAGCATAAGACGCCTCTCTCAAACTGCGTTCTTGTTCTTTAGGGTCTCCGTTTTCATTTTAAAAGAAAATGTAATCTCTAGCTCAGGGATTCTCAAACTGGGGGTCAGGACCCCTTAGGGGGTCGTGAGGTTATTACATGGGGGGTCACGAGCTGTCAGCCTCCACCCCAAACCCCGCTTTGCCTCCAGCATTTATAATGGTGTTAAATATATTTAAAAGTGTTTTTAATTTATAAGGGGTGTCGCACTCAGAGGTTTGCTAGGTGAAAGGGGTCACCAGTACAAAAGTTTGAGAACTGCTGCTCTAGCTGTTGTGGTTCTGGAGAAAACCTGAACCAAGTGGAACTGATGCTGATATGTCTACATGAGTCTTCAGGGAAAAATAGTGCTGAGAGAGATGAACTTCCCCATTCATTTCAGTGAGGTGCTAATTCTGATGACCAGTGATGGTGATTTAAATTTCAACATTACTGTTTCATTCCTCATGCAAGAGTGGAAAGGGAGGTTTGCAGATCTGCACAATTTACTGACACACACAACAGGAGGCTGGACTGGTGGCCAGTGGAGCAGGCATTGTCCGGGAATAGGGAGAAAGGAAACTTTAAAAATAGAAATTGTGACAGATGAACAAATATGAAGAAAATGTCTTGGGAATAAAATGAAAAGAGAAGGCTGGGGTCATTGCAATTGACAGAGGAAGAGAGAAAGGAAAGAGCATACGCGCAAAAGAGAGAGTTGGTGGATATGACGCTATGGGTGGAATAAGAGATAAAGGAGGCGCTATACTGCTTATGTGACACCTATTTCAGATGTGCATACCTACCATGGAATAACTCTCCACACCATTCTCTGACATGGAACCATCTTCCAGTATGTGTTGGGATCAATCTATTTGTTAATGTAAAGATCCCAATGCAAATGTTTGCTCTCAAGACCTTGTGAATTTTGGAAGATCCTGGGAGGATACTTAAATGAAAACTGAACTTATTTGCCTGAAATCAGCTCTGTGAAATAGATAAGCAAATAGCAGGGCCAGCTCTACCATTTTTGCCGCCCGAACTGCCGAAGCCAAAAAAAAAAAAAAAAGCAACTCGGACGGCCGCCCCAAGAATGGACAGAATGTTGCCCCTTAGCATGTGCTGCCCCAGGCATGTGCTTCCTCCACTGGTGCCTGGAGCCGGCCCTGGCAAATAGACACAGACACTTTTATAGTTTGTGAAGCCCTAATTTTTCCGATGTGGTACAGAGGAGGAAGAAAATCAGCTAAGCCTGAACAGAGAGCCTGAAAAACTTTTTCTAAATTCCCCTCAAACCTAATGGATAATCTTAAACCAGTTTATAATGTTATCCTTAGGTTTTCTTTAGCTCAGGTCCAAGTGGGTGAGTTCAGGTCCTCAGATTTTCTATTCTTGCCTTGCTAGGCTGTCTAGTGTTAGCATCTAGTCAGTGATGATTTTTATCTCATTTCATCCACTTTCACCTCCTCCAAAGTGACCTTCCTAAGGATAGTGCAATACTGTAGAGCACCTGTGTTGGATGTTGTGTTTCTTGAGCTAGAGACTTATTTTTCAATTTATTTCCTTTTCTCTTTGCTATTTTTTTGTCATTCTTCAAAATTTTAGCTTTGATAAGTACAAATATTGGACCTGTGTTTTTTAGCCATTTAGATCGGTTAAGCTTCTATGAACACATCTGGCCTCATGCTCACAAGTCCCACTTGCCACCCCCATCCTCTTATGCATACTTCAAAATAATAATTTAAGAGATAATCCAGTAGAACCAAACAGTGTCACAAGATACTGATCTCCCACTGCTATATAATAGACTATATATGACTGTCTTGCTGTAATTTTATCCAAATGATATTAGTGCAGTACCAAAACATATGTTTCCTGACCTGTTGCATCTGCTGCTGTGTTAGAGGACAAACTATGTGTGTGGTTCATTGAATCTGATCAGAGAACAGATTATTTGTGAAAGTTATTTTTTTAGATGTACTTTAATGAAGCAGTGCATTGTGGTTTGGCTGAAGTTATATTTATTTTTAACTTATTGACAGTTTATAATGGCTAGCTGGTAGTCTGGATGGCTAGTACAGGCTTCATTTGGTACACATAATACCTGTACATCTTCCTAGAGGAAACTAGACACAGAAAAGTTTTTCAAAGAAAAGTTCATCCCTGCAAACCTAAAGGCTTGTCTTACTAAGAACTATCTGACACAAGAGGCTACAATGTGATCACTTGCACAAGTTGGCAGTGCTGCACATTATAAGATGGCTAGCAATTTGTGGGAATTACCGTTGCTTTAGTGGTTGAGATGGAGGGAAGATGCACCTTTCCATTAGACATCACTATCTTACTGTAATTGTTCTGATTTTTATTTTTTACTCTCTTCTACAGTTCGTGTCTAAATACAAGAAGATGTTTATATTGCATACATTCAGCTTTAATTGGCCCTTAAAAGAAGGTGTTGATTAGAATCTGCTCAACATCAACAGCTAGCTCACACAACATTCTGTAATTACTGTTTATTAATTTAGTTCAAGTGGCATAGTTGAAAGCCCTGCTCAGATGGGAGAAGTAAATTGTCACTAGTATTGAATATGTAAATTATGTGCTAGGTAAGTTTCCATGAAGAATGTTTAAAGTTAAATGCTATGTGCATAAAGACCTCCAGTCTGGACTCGATGACCTCTCGAGGTCCCTTCCAGTCCTAGAATCTGTGAATCTAACCTGACCATATGACAGCTTTGCAAAAAGTGTCATGAAAATTTACCAGCCCTGGCAAAAAAAAAAAAAAAATAATAATAATAATAATAATTAATTAAAAGATCTACTTGCGTACCCTTTGCTTATTTTTATTATTTATGTCATCTTCATGATGATAATTTATATGCTAGTAAAAAAAAATTGCTTACCCTGGTGAATAGAGATTAGCAAGTCTGCCAACCAAGTCTGAATTAGAATTTGTTCTGTTAAAGTATGTGGTAGTATAGATATTCAACAACATGCATTTGTTGCCCCAGTGCAGTAATCCTAACCTTCTTTTAATTAGCTTATAAAGTCAGAATTTTATAAACAAAACATTTGTATTAAACAAAGGCCTCTTTACCTTTATTTAAAATGCAATTACAAGTTTTAGGCATGTAGTAGAATTTCTATACTGTTGTCAGTTGCCACTTCACTCACCACCAATTTCCACTCACTTCTAAAGGTCAGAAGCCTCCCTTTAAATGTATGTTATCTTCTGAAGCCTTTGTGTATGTACATGCTGGACATAAAACAATACATTGACAGAAACAAAGAGAAATGGAGTAATTTAGTTGTTAGAGAAAGGAGCCGGGAATTGGGATTTGAGGTTCTCTTTCTGCTTCTGCAACTGAATTTCTGTGTGACCTTGGACAAGTCATTTAATCTATTTATGTTGGAATGTCTACCAAGCTCTAAAATGAGGCTGACACTTCACAGAAGTGGGTATGGCTTAATTAGCTAATAGTTGGGAAGAGCTTTGAAACTTTTGCATGAAATGTCCTATAGAAATGCAAACTATTGTCGCCTCAGGGGTATCTGAAGGAATGAGGCAAGACCATGTTGTCAAAAAATCCAGCAAGCTTTAATGCAGTCAGTCAGAGCCCTCAAACACAGCACTGCCTGTCTCCCACACAGCTGGCTATTATGTGACCAACATCAGCCTCTTCAAGGGGGTCTACACTACCAAACACTAAGATGTCCCCTACACTTACATCAACCCTTCAAGTCCCTCTAGCAGGGCCTGTGCTTCCATTTAGGTGACCTAGGCGGTCGCCTAGGGCACCAGAATTTGGGGGGAGCGGCATTTTGCTGCCCTCGGTGGCAATTGGTCGGCAGGGGGTTCTTCCGCGCTCTGGGTCTTTGGTGGCAATTCTGCGGCGGGTCCTTCACTCAATCCAGGGCCCGCCGCCGAAGTGCCCCGAAGACCAGGAGCGCGGAAGAATCCCCCTGCTGCAGAATTGCTGACGACAACAGGAAGCACAGAAGGACCCCCGTCTAGAGCGCCAAAAACGCTGGCGCCGCTCCTGCCTTCTAGCACATCATGATGACAACTCTGGTACTCTTCTAGTGCTGGAGAAATGCCAAATGGCATTTGCAGCATATCTGCCAAAAGGGATACAGAAGGTCATCAAATACTGGCTTTCTTCATTGAGTTTTACCTGCTAGAAACCATCTTTGCTATCTATAGCAGAACACCTTTGCCTTTGTGAATCTGGGCAGGATTTCTCCAGTTGTTGGTAAAGGATAAAAGGGAGTGTTTTAGAGATTTATTGAAGTAGAAGGGGTCAATACATATCAAGAGTTTGCCTGTTTTTTTTTAATTGCTACCATATTGGTGAACCAGTCTGTCAGCTGTGTGATTTTCAAATTCCTATCTCACGAGGTTGTCTGTTTTTCAACCTCCTTCTTTAAAGGACTGGTTTTCTGTGTGCTGCTTGTCATAGAGGTTTCACCTTATAGTTAATTTCCAAGTGATATTCCACAAGAAGGCATCCAAGGCCTTTAAAAACATCCCCATACTGATGATTTGTTCCTTTGGGGGAAGCATATGGCTGGAACTGTCTATAACATTGCCATGTCATTACATCACTTGCAAAAGTCCCAACTTGCCACTCGACTCTTCTGAAGGGAGAGGTGCTAGTTCATGGACTTAGTTCATGGAGCTTGACCAGCCTGCAGTCTGTTATTTTAGTCTATGTTTGCCTTTATTTGTGGGCACTATTTTTAATTACAGTATTTGATTTTTGTAGCTGTTTCTTTACTTGTTCACTGCTGTTGTAGATTTCAACAGCACAATTGAATTCCATCTCTACATGTCGCACATAAGTGCTCTGCTTTCATTATCCTCGGTGCCTAAAACGATTAGATCCCTAATAAGTTTGCCTGCAAGTGTACGTAATGTGCATGATGAGGCTAACTGGTGCAGCCTGGTTGCATATTGGTCTGTGGTTTCAGTTTCATTTGGATTCCAAAGAGGGCAAAACACACATTTTTATTTGAGACTTTTTTTTTTAAATGAATGACTCTTGGAGGCATTTAAGGCCTGATCCAACTCCAATTTGAGTCAATGGAATGGAGTGACTCCCATTGGCTTGACTGGAAGCTGGCTCAAGCTCTATACAGAAAACTAATCTGTTTGTCTTTTCTGGGAAAATAAAAATCCTAAGCAATGATCTCATCAGCAGTTTTTGCTTTCCAGAAAGGGTTACTCTACAGGAAAAGTAATTTTTCCCTAGCATATTTTTCCCAAAGAACTTTTATAAATGTAATGTATGTTACCTGAACTACTAGACAATAGCTGCTCCAAAGAAACTGTTGCCCTTTCTTAGGTCAGTGATCAGGGAACTAAACATTTTCTACTTAGGCCTTCACATGATAAAAGCCTAAGAGCTTTGAAGTAGCCATTACAGACTATTGCCTAAAAGAAATACCCATTTGAAAAGTCTGCAATTATGTACTTCTATTATAGCATGTAAAAGGAGCCCTGGACCCATTATGGGTTATTGAGTAAATAATGTATTTTTAAAAGTGTCTACGTAATTTATATGATAGTCTGTACTGGAAGCAAGGAGAGATTGCAGCCCAAACATTCTTTCTTTCTTTCTTTTTTAAAATTTCATTTAAATCCCTAAATGGCAATTAAAGAAGAAATCCCTGATGCAATTTCAATATTTCTATAGCAGTTGATAGCTAATGGCTCTGACTTTATTCCACTATAGCTGCCATTTTGTGCTGAGCAGTTTCCTGTAGTCTGAGTGTTATTTTTTGCCTTCACTGAATACGAAAGATGGAAAGCTTTATTATGATCTGTACTACAGTAGTGTCTCGAGGCCTCAGCTGAGATCAGGTCCCATTATGGTAGGGATTGTACATATAAATAGTTAGACTCTGGCCCAGATCCACAAAGGTATTTAGGCTCCTAACACCCATTAATTTCAGTGGAAGGTAGAAGCCTAAATACCTTTGTGGATCTGAGCACCATAGAGCTTACAGTCTAAATAGACAAGACAATGGAAGTCTTTCTTCTCCCTGTATTATAGATACAGAGGGATGGTCTGACCTGCCCAAGGACATACAGGAGCCAAGAATTGAACTCAAGTCTCTCAAGGCCATGTCTAGTGCCTTAACCATGAGATGATCCGGCTCGTGTAAGGAAAGGGCACTTTCTGAACTCCCTATTTGTTTGTCACTATGCCTCCTTTTAGCCACATGGCTGCAATAGTCTCAGCTCAGCTCATTGCACTGAAACATTTCAGGCTTAGACCTCGATCAAAGTCAGTGAGACTCCTCAAAAAGAGGGGGGGGGGGAGGTCTGCCCCGGTGGGTGTCATTGCAGAATGTAGACCTTAGCTTAAAAACCCTGCAGAAGAAAAGGCGAGCAAGTTGCTACTAGAAAAAATATAGATGTTGCTGGGTTTGTACAGTGCCTAGAACAACGGGGTTTCTAGGTCCTATGGTAATACAAATAATAATAATACGTAGCTCAGGCTAGCTGCCCAATACGTACCCAGGGGTTCTGGGTTGCCTTGTACTCAGGCGGCTGGCCTCATCCACCACCCACGCTGCCCTCAGCTACAATGCTATTTTAGCAGACTAGCTTGAGCGAAGCTAGGGCTAGTCTGCATACCTGAACTAAGAAGCACGCTCCCAGCTGCAGTGTAGGTGTATCCTTAGTCTTTGCTTAGTTACTCACTCTGTATTAGTTTCTGTCACATTTGCAACACAGTCTCTTTAGTAACATTTATGTCAAATAATTAAAAGCCAAAAGAGTTGCTTTTTGTAAAACCCTGGAGTTTTCATCTGAGCATTGAGCTTTGGTGTTTATCCACACACCCCTCAAAGCATCTTCCAGGCCATATGGCTTGGATTAGAACTGAGCTGCCTGGAGGCAACCATAATTACATATTACATGTACATGAAAATAATGTAATGGCTCTGACTTAAATAGACAAAAGTAAAACAATTCAGTGTTAATGGTGACACTCCAGCTTTAACTCATGCTGATGGAACTCTCTTTCACAAGTATAAATTAGGGACAATATCACTTAATCTACTGGCTTCTTGTACCTTCATAAGGCCAGACCTGCATCGTAACAAATCTCAAAATATCCTATTTTAGTGTTTTAATGATCAGCAGGAAGTAGATATCTGTTAATGTGACTGTCAGTAGTTCTGAATTCCTTTATTAGAGGAGACGTAATATCTACTCCTGCTGTACCCATGTGCATATTCAAAGCACATTATTTGCTTTACAAAAGCAAGGGCATCCAATAGTACCCCAAGAACACAACCTTTAGATTGCAATTTGAATACATTTGTATAATTTCTCATTGTACAAGAAAAGTGCTTGCAATGCAATGAATGAAAATGTGGCATTTTGGCTGCCCCCCTGGGGAGGTGACATGAGTGGATATCAATAGCAAGGCCATTGGAAATTCAGACTCTTGTTTCGTGCTTCTTGGTGATTTTTCAAGCACCTGGTGGGTAGATTGTTTATTAAATATAAATCAAGGATGAGAGAGAGTCACTTCTCCTGACAACTATAATGGCCCTTCAGAAAGCCCTGCTTCTCAAGGTGGGCCTTCCCGTATATCTGACAGGAGCACCTCACCTCCTCAGAGCACAGTTTTAGCATTTCTTAGCATATGCACAACTTGCCTCAAGTGGCACATGACCAGGATTCATCACCAAAATCGGTCCGCTAATTGGATCATTAGCTTTCCCGGCCCAGATCAGGTATTGATGAGGAGTGTGACATGAACGCTGATCCATGCCCCCAATCTTAGTACTAATACATATTTAAAGAAAAGAAGGAGCAGAGAGTTGGAAAGTGGCAAAACAGAAAAAGAAAAAATGTGAGAGTGGGTATATAAAGACGGAGGAGAAGGTAGCTGAGGAGGGAAAGGGAGTAACCTAGCAGGGGAAATAATAGAAGAATAGGGAGGGAAAATGAGGTAAGGAAAATGGAGGAGGGGGTGCTAGAGACAGAAACAGGTGAATGAGAAGAGACAGTGGGGATGGTATAAATGTGTTAGAGGTTTTGCTATAAAATATATAGCTATAGAGGAAATCCATCAGTTTCTCCCACTGCCAGGACACACTTCTCAGTTACCTCAGCCACTTTCTAGAGGCCATTTCTGCTTTTCTCTTGCATAAACAGTAGAAGTTGATTTCCAAGTTGATGCACAATTCTTCCAAATTAAAACAAAATGTCTTCTATGACTATTCCAAAGCTTTCTAATAAATTAAGGCAGTGGGGGGTGGGGCGTAATAGTATCTCTATTGTATGATTGTAGGAGGCCTGCTTGTAGCCATAACACCTTTTGGCTAGTATCCTATAAGATCTTATAAGGGTAAGCAAGGTAGTTACTTGGATACTAAATTGTGGATTCGATGTAAAAGCAAACTCTTGATAACTTTAAAGATCTTAGGGCTTTTCTTGCAAGTGCATAGTGGTTAATTGTTCTGTCCTGGTCAAACGTGGGTAATTACATACTGCCGACCCAGTATTGTTCTGTGGTGGTGCCAGTAGAATCAAACAGCAACCGGACAATAACTCAGAAGTCAAATGGTGGGTGACATGAAGATTCCTTTATGTGGTTTGCATAGCACTTTATTAAACTTGTAATATGTTCGGGGATCCTTCTGGAGGATGGGTGCTATATAAAAGTAAGTGACTGTTATTGCAATTAAAAAGGTGTCAGACATATTTAACTTCAATGCCTGGAAGTTTTTAACATTGGGAAAAATGAATCTTTTATTCTTCTCATCCTGAAGTGTTTCAACGCCTACAGTGAAGTCTCAAGAAGATCCAGTGTGATGAGCCCAATGGCGCTGATGTCTCAGATAAGGGAAAATTAACCAGGTTTATTAAAACTAGAGGGAGACAGAATGTCTTCAGAACATCATGGAATTCCTCTCCTCACCGATGTATTCCCAAATATCCTGTGCATCTTCCTTTTCCCCATTGGTGTGCCGCTAAGGCTGTGTCTACACTGTGCACCTCACAATGGCGCGGCTGTGCTGCTGCTGCCAGGCCGTTGTAAGGTGCGCAGTGTAGCCACTCTTTGTTGCTGGGCGAGAGCTCTCCCAGCAACAAAATAAAACCACCTCCAATGAGGGGCGGTAGCTTCGTCACCGGGAGACCATCTCCTGCCAACGAAGCGCTGTCCACTCTGGTGCTTTTTGACTTTAAAACGTTTATCGTTCAGGGGTGTGTTTTTTCACACCCCTGAGCGACAAAAGTTTTAACAGAAGTGCAGTCTAGACATGGCGTAAGTAAATCATCAGTAAATTAAGGGAACAACTCTTTATTCTGGCACTACTTTGTGATTAGAGTGGATTTATTATACTAGAATGTGTTTGAGATCCTGGAAGAATAACTTACTTTTGCTGTGTTGTGACAACTTTGGTATGTTGTTGACTCATTTGTTGGCACCTGAGAGAGGATTGGGGAATTCAGCAAACTTCCAACAACCTAGTTTGGGAGATTAAGCAGAATTATAGCTCACTTAGTTTGTCCTGTTTTTATTAGATTTTCACCATTTGTAACTGCATAAATATATGCAGCCATGTATACAGATGGAGAGTGGAGAGATGCCCAAGTCACCACACTCCCCACGCTCAGTGGAAGCTTCTGTCAACAAGTGGTTAAGAAGGCTAAACAATGGGGTGCTTTTAAAGATACATCATGTTATTAAAGGATTTCTAAGGTGAAATCCCATGGAAGTCAGTGTCATAACTCTCATTGACTTCAGCAGAGTCAGAATTTCACCCCTTGTGTTGTTGGAATGAAAAGACGTGATCAAATCTAGGATGAATGATACTGCTTTTTTCTTCTTGAACAGAATTCAGAACTCATTTACCTTAGCCATAGCAGGAAAGATAGAACATCTCAGAGCTCACTATATGCCTGATGCAAACAGAAGTCTTTCATTGACTTCCGTGGGCTTTGGATACGGTCCAAATGAGAGAGGATCAATGGCTGGCAGTTTACTTTTAATAAAATATTGCCAAGACAAATGGTAACAGCATCTTTGCTGCTGGCAAGAATGTTTACACAAACACTGGAGCGCAATAATTTTTCCAGGAGTATTTTTACGTTTTTCTCTTTCTTTGGAAATATTTCAGAGACGTCTTTCTCTGGATAAGAAGACTTATAGGTGTCAAGTCACACTGCATTTCAAAGTATGTAGTAACCATACTGTGCTATAAACTTCCTGGCAGGAAGGGAGGGAAATATGCCTGTCCATTTTTCTCAAAGAAACTTTTATTGTTGCTAGCACATTTTCACTAAGGAGAGGGCCTTGAAAACACCCATTCCAATATTGCCATAGATATATTTAGCTTCCTACGCCTCTTTCGTGGGTAGCTGAACTTCTTCTATATCCTCTAGTGCTGTACCAATCAGCTCTTAGTGTACATGCATGCACTGAAAGCACATTGAGTCCAACTGACCCACTGAAAAATCCCCAGTTGTTATTCTGAAATTGCTGTTGATTACAGAATTGCAAGGTTATTCCCTCACCCGGGGCCTTGTTGAATAATTTTACAGGTGAATAAATTATCATTCAATTTTCAATATCATTGTCTTCTTCAGTATCACAGTATATTGTGTGCTTGGGCCTAGACATTTTCACAAAAGCTTTTCAAGACTGTTAAAGGATAGGATATTTTAGAGGCATAGTCATTAAATATTTTTTTGAAGGAAAAAAAGCAGGAAGACTTTAACTTTGGGACCTATTATTTTCTGTGAATTAGTTTGTTTTTTTCTCCCCTCTGTTCAGACACCAACATGTGAATTCCTACCACATAACCAGTGTGAAATTAATGATTAACCTTTTGGTTCAGCAACTGGAATTTCCCCCAACACTAGTAACACAAATACAGAAAAGTAGGACTGGAAGGGACCTAGAGAGGTCTTCTAGTCCAGTCACGTTCACGCAAGAAAGGACTAAGTTTTATCAAGACCATCCCTGACAGGTGTTTGTCTAACCTGCTCTTAAAAATCTCCAATGATGGAGATTCCACAGCTTCCCTAGGCAATTTATTCCAATTTATACCCATACAGTTAGGAAATTTTTCCTAATGTCCAACCTCAATCTCCCTTGCTGCAATTTAAGCCCATTGCTTCTTGTCCTTTCCTCAGAGGTTAAGGAGAACAATTTTTCTCCCTCCTCCTTGTAACAAACTTTTATGTACTTGAAAACTGTTATCATGTCCCCTCTGTCTTTTCTTCTCCAGACTAAACAAACCCAATTTTTTCCATCTTCCCTCATAGGTCATGTTTTCTAGACCTTTAAGCATTTTGTTGCTCTTCTCTGGACTTTCTCCAATTTGGCCACATCTTTCCTGAAATGTGGCACCCAGAACAGGACACAATACTCCAGTTGAGGCCTAATCAGCGCGGAGTACAGCGGAAGAATTACTTCTCATGTCTTGCTTGCAAAAAACCAAACATCCTCCTGGGATGTATTAGCACAAATGTTGTAACAGTGTTACACTGTTGACTCATACTTAGCTTGTGATCCACTATGAGCCCCAGATTCCTTTCTGCAGTATTCCTGCATAGGCAGTCATTTTCCATTTTGTATGTGTGCAACTGATTTTTCCTTCCTAAGTGGAGTACTTTGCATTTGTCCTTATTGAATTTCATCCTATTTACTTCAAACCATTTCTCTAGTTTGTCCAGATCATTTTGAATTTTAATCCTCTCCTCCAAAGCACTTGCAACCCCTCCCAGCTTGGTATCATCCACAAATTTTATAAGTGTGCTCTGAATGCCATTATCTAAATCATTGATGAAGATACTGAATAGAACAAGGCTCGATCCCTGTGGGACCCCACTCGATATGCCCTTCCAGCTTGACTGTGGACTCTCTGGGAATGGTTTTCCAACCACCTTATAGTAGCTCATCTAAATTGTATTTCCCTTATTCAAGTCAAGTCATACCATATCTACCACTTCTCCACTATCCACAAGGCTTGTTACTCTGTCAAAGAAAGGTATTAGGTTGGTTTGACATGATTTTTTTCTTGACAAATCCATGCTGACTGTTACTTATCAGTTTATTATCTTCTAGGTGTTTGCAAACTGATTGCTTAATTAGTTGCTCCATTATTTTTCTGGGTATTGAAGTTAAGCTGACTAATCTGTAATTCCCTGGGTTGTCCTTATTCCCCTTTTTATAGATTGGCATTATATTTGCCCTTTTCCAGTCCTCTGGAATCTCATTCGTCTTCCATGACTTTTTGAAGATAATCGCTAATGGCTCAGATATCTCCTCAATCAGCTTCTTGAGTAGTGTAGGATGTATTTCATCAGGCCATGGTGACTTGAAAACATCTAAATTGTCTAAGTAATTTATAGCTTAATCTTTCCCTATTCTGGCCTCATTTTGGCCTCATTTTCACTGGCATTCATTAAGTTAAGTGTTCAATTGCTACTAAAGTTTTTGGTGAAAACTGAAACAAAAAAGTCATTTAGCACTTCTTCCATTTCCATATTTTGTTATTGTTTTACCTCCCTCGTTGAGTAATGGGCCTACCCTGTCCTTTGTCTTCCTCTTGCTTGTATTTGTAGAATGTTTTCTTATTACCCTTTATGTCTCTAGCTAGTTTAAACTTGTTTTGTGCCTTGGCCTTTCTTATTTTGTTTCTATATGTTTGTGTTATTTGTTTATATTCATCCTTTGTAATTTGACCTAGTTTCCATTTTTTGTAGGATTCTTTTTTGAGTTTCAGATAAGCCAGGGTGGCCTTTTGTCTCACTTCCTATGCAGTGGGGTAGTTTGCTCTTGTGCCCTTAATAATGTCTCTTTGAAAAACTGCCAACTTTCTTGAACTGCTTTTCCCCTTAGATTTGCTTCCTAAGGGAACTTACCTACCAACTCCCTGAGTTTAAAGACTGAAGTCCATTTTCTTTATTATGTTGTTTTCCCTCCTACCATTCCTTAGAATCATGAACTCTATTCTTTTCATGGTGACTTTCGCCCAAGCTGCCTTCCACTTTCAAATTCTCAACCAGTTCTTTCTTATTTGTCAAAATCAAATCTAGAACAGACTCTACTTATACACACACACACACACACACACACAAAATAAATATATATATATATACACACACACAGAGAGTTAACACAGGGACATCCCAACTCCAGATGTTGGAAGTTTAATGAAAAATTACACATCCTGCTTAACAAGGCAACTTGGAAATCTTTACCTTGTCCCTTTTATTGTTCTGTGACAAATAAACCAGACAATCTGAGCTGAGAAATGTGGGTGTTTTGTTAGTAGGTACATCTGCTAATTTAAAAAGATTTTGTTATGTTTGTTCATCTGGAAGTAGATAAAAGAGAGATTTATTGGACAACTTTATTTGGGCTTGAGGACCCATTTGTCCAAGTGCAGTACTTATTAGTAGCTCTTTGTTCTTGCTGCAACAGTCATACAGGGATTTTGAGTGGGATAGTCATTTTCTTTTAAGTCGTATCTGCACAGTAATCATTCTTGGCTTAAGACCAGCTGCCATTTACATGTTTTATGAAAATATAATGCCAGCATCACACTCAAAACTATTTGTTTTGGGCAAAGGCTTCAACATAAGCTGGATCCCTATAGCTACCATAAATGCTATTTATCACAGACTTTGGTCTTTGAAACCGAAAGATAATGTTAAAACATTTTGATTACCCTTTCCTTACTTCTATCATTCACAAACCATCTTTTCTAATTATGGTATTAGGACATTTACATAACTGGGGAAGGGTCCTTTAACTACATTTCTATTATGTTTGGCACTTGTGTGAAAGGATATTATATTCATGTGCATTAGAGATGGCTTATAAAAGATCAAGGCAATAATAGCAGATCAGACGATAAAGGTTCCCTTTTCTCCTCCCAGACAGGCTGTCTCTGACAGAAGAATACAGTTCATCAAACGTGTCTGCAGGTTGTCAAACTCAGTGAGATTTGGGGACACTCGGAGGCTGTCATGGCCAACAAGAAGATTTTCTGTAGGGCTGTGCCATCACTCACCCTCAGGAAATAATCACTCACTACATTCTGCATGTTCTCATGATAGAGCTCTATTTGAGAGAAAAGAGCCATTTTATCAAAGGACAATATATCCCTTCTCTGGGTCCATGCAGCTTCCATTATCAGACCATAATAAATCATATTTATGTTCTCAGTTAATAAGACTGATTACAATGCAGGTTACAGACATGAGAAAAGCAAAGCAGGTAAAAAGATGTTTTAATGAAAATATGATAAGAAAACAGCTTCTTGTGACCATTTTATGCTATTATTTGTAATGATCACAGACAATTTTTGATGCATCTTCTTTAGCAATGGTTTAAGCTGCATAAATTGGCTCATCAGTTTATACATTGAAATAGGAAAAATCATGGTGTCCTTCTTATGTTGTCTAGAATCATTATATACATTATACGGATAAAATGAGTTTAATGTATGTGCTTTGAAATGAAGGGGAAAACAGAAAATCAGGGAAGACTGATTTTAATGTTGCTCAAAATGATTTTGAAATTTTCTACTCATCTTTGTTACTAACGGTGCATTTTTCCATGAAATTTAGGAATGACATGTACTGCTTTCATCTCCTTAAAATTAATATACTGCTCTTTCTGCTTTTCTCAATTTCTTCAAAGTTTTTCTTCAAGCACAGTACAAAGAGACAGAAAAATATATTCTCCACTCAGTATGTAAGCCTAACTGCTATTAATGCTAATGGGAGTTAAGTGTGTGCTTCAAGAAGAGAATATACCCCAATGTTTAATATTGAAAGGTACCTTATTAAAAAGATCTGGACATTTTTAGCTCCAGCAAGTTCAATGCATTAAAATGCCAACTTTCTTAGAGTGGTGTTAAAAAGTGGGAAAAAAAATAGATAAAATACTGAAATGATTTCAGCCTGTAACTGCAGTATATATGGGAGAAGCTTATGGAATGTATCTCACTGGTCTTGAGTCTGTCGTATTCTTTTATAATCATTACGTTTGGGATAATAGTTTCAAATGGAATTTAGAAAGGTATAGCAGAATTCCATCCCACTTGTTCACAATTTAGACTAGGCCTCTCTGTACGTCTGCAGCTTTTGAAGAAAGCCGATGCCATGTAACTACTTGCTGTTGTGCATCTGCATCTGCTATTCTGAACTATAATATTCCAGAACCCCTGTTTTTAAGAAATGCTTGGGCTGCATAACTGGCATAGCACCAGTAAGTGGCCATAAAATTCCCATAACCCTTTCAGTGAACGTCACTAAGAGAAGCTGCTCTTCAAAAGCAGTATACTGTATATGATAATAGAAGCAGATAATACACTCTGTGATGGAACTGCTTGATACAGAGAAAAACATATCGCAACTTCTTCACAGCCAAAGCAGTTTAAAAATGTAGCCTGCCAACTTAAAAAAAAAAAACAGAGCTACTACTTCAGTTTAAGGCCAGTAGATTGTATTTTCCATGTCAGTTTTTACTAACCTCAGACATCAGTATAATGATGGACTGACACTCAACAAAACCAGCACGACAACACCATTCAAACAAGCAGAAGGAAAGAAAACACTGAAGAAACTTAACAGCCCAGATAGTAAGTGGTCTCTGTGTGTGTGAACTACTTTTGAGTAATATAACTGTGTGCTGAAAGAATAGCCTTTAAAGCAAGCAAACAAGTAAACAAAAGTCCCTTCTTCCCCATCAGTGTTTACTTGGTTGGTAATTTCTTTTTGTCCCATTTCATGCCATCAGCATTAGTGGCTGAAGGGGTGTACTTGGCCAGATGTCAATCACAATATCTGACATAAACAAAAATAGCTAAAAAGACAATCCTGCATCTTCCTTTTGTTTTACCACCAGCTCCATTTTTCTTTTCATGGGCTGACAAAAAAATTACTGCCTCCAAGTGATTTCAGTAATGTCACCATATATCTAATATCTGGGAGACCTTTTGTTTTAGCTTTACTGGGCTTAACCACAAAAGACATTTGACACTGACAAAGAATGTGTCAAATATACAATGATCAGTGCATTTAAATCTCTCCTGACAGAAGGGAACGAATACCCCCCCAGAGCAGTAGCTTACTGTCTGAGGAAAATATGTTAGAGCCTATATAGTAGCTGAACTTTTACATATTGGACCACAGGTTGAGATGTATCTTGTTTAAAATGTCAGGGCATATTAGCATATTTAAAATAGTCAAAAGAGGAGAAAAGAGTGTCTGGTGGATGGAAATGCTACATTGTTTGTATCTGGAGATTAACCCCAAGCCAGAACTGAAGTATAGGAACACAGTTCAGATTTCTTGAAGCCTCAGTATGGTAGAAAACAAGCCTGAGAGTACACCTCTTAAAGTGTGAGACATGAAGTTGTAGTTACCATGTTTACACAACAAAGCAGAAACAGTTAGCATCTCTGGAAGAGATATTGCTTGCTCAGTGATCATGAGCCCTACCCTGGCTCCATTAAGCCTGTATTGTGCATAGGAACTGAACCAGCTACATGGAGACTCCTCTGGCACAACTGGCAGAAAGCTGGTGTAGATCGCCTTACATGGTGGGGAGAAAGGCACATGCCAATAGTAGCCAGACATGGCTTAGTGCAGCTCCGAGGCTACTCTGAATTGCACAGGGGACTGAACTACACCCAGCTGACCTCAGGATTGGGGAAGAAGAAAGCTGGGGAAAGGCCTCTTTCAGTTGAGTCAAGCTGCACCCATACAGATCTGGTCCTCTGTCACGGGACGATACTCTGGAACTACTCCATATGAAGTCAGTCAGGACTCTGGGGGAGCATGCCTCCTCTCTCTGAGCATTCTATCACCAGGGCAAGAAGCTTACACAGCTTCGACCTTCCTGGATCTGACCTCGGAGCATTCAGCATCCCCTTCCTCCCTGTGTGTTTCCTGCAGTGAGTCCGCCCGGGAGGGGCTCCTGGGGAAGCTAGAGGGGCCTGCACCCCAACTCAGCAGTCAGACATGATTTTCAGCCAGCATGTAGAACAGAAGGGTTTATTAGTTGACAGGAACACAGCATAGAACAGAGCTTGCTATCACAGAAATCTGACTTTCAGCCAAATCCATCTTGGGGAGGCCTCGGCCAGATGGCTTGGACTCCCCCTCTTCCAGTCCCCCCAAGCAGATTGCCAGCTTCCAGTGACCTGACCTCAGACAACCCCGTTGCTCCTCCTCCTTGTCTTTGTCTCACTTTCTGGGTTGCACTCCCCTCCTGGGTCTCAGGTTACGAAGGGCACCGGTCATAGCATATGTGCAGGCAGCTGGAGCAGCCTCACCTGCCCCAGAGGTCTCAGCCAAAGTCACACAACCCTATTCTCACCACCAAGTTATTGGTGCAGCACACAGGGAAACTGAGGCACGCAGTATTTATGCAAAACAGTAAAACTCACATACAACATAACAAGGGAAAATCCCCACTTCGTCACACCCTTGCACAGCTAAGGCACATGTTTAAAGTGTGGTTCCACTCTGAAAACTGACTTTCATCGGGCTCCGTGTTTGCCACTTAGTGACTCCTTAATAAAGGTGCCCAGTTTACAAGTAAGAAGACTTTTTTAACTGCCAGCTTTGCAAACTCAACTTGTCCGTCAAACTAGGGTCTTTTCACCACCCGTCATAAACACAATGCAGGCCCCTTGTCTTCAGGAGGCTGGCACAGATGTAGCGATCAGGAATTAATTTTAAAAAAATCTGTTGATGGAGTAGAATCCACCTCACTTTATTGGCTCCTGCAGTGCTGACAAAAGTAAAAGGTAATGAAAACTTCTTTTTATAGTTAAAGTCATCAATCCAAACCGGGATCACACCTGTGAGAAGGTGTGAAATTTAAGGCACTTACTCTGAACTCCTTTTCAGTGCCGTCAGAAGGGAAGAGATGTTAGGACTGAGTCCTATTTTTTGATGCCAGTGATACAATTATTATTTTTCCCAAATTCAAACTACACTTAATGACATCGTCTCTCAAATGTCTGGTCTAGGCCCATAAATGTGTGTGTGTGTGACCCTAGCCACATGTATGTTATCTGTGTTTACCATTGGCTGTTGGAATCTTTGACTAAATGCCTATATGGTACCTTGCAGATTGATTTCAATGTGGTGCTAGGAAAATAACTGAGGATAGGTCCAGGCTAGTTCCTAAAAAACAAATCTTGGTCCTACTGTAGTTTAGGGAAGCTATGCCATTGATTTCAGTGAGACCAACTGCTAACTTTATTGCTTAGCAATAAAGAAAGCACTGACTGCAACAGACAGGCACACTAAGGTCTCTACTAATGTGATTTGAGGTTTAAAAAACAGACTCGTTAAGAGAAGGGACGATTGTGCCAAGTTTTTTCTCTCGGCTTTATTCTGAAAGCCTGGCTAAGGTAGTAAGAAAATGTATTTCAAGAAGAGGGGTAGCAATCAAATTTTTAGTACTGTCCATGTTATTAAATATCTATGGGCACCAGTACAGTCCCTTGTTAATGAAATTGTGTCATATGTATGTTTGGCAGATTATTAAATACTGATTCTTAAATATTTTACTTTGCTATATGCTGTATTTATGGGTTCATCTGGGTGATGGTGGAATACCTGAGAAACTTATAAATTTCAAATCCCAGTAATATCAGAGTAATTTCCAGATCAGATCTCCTAGAAGATGTTTCAATCCCATGGACAACTGCATAGTCATAATGTGTTAAACAGAATAGTCCTGTTTGTGTAAAAAATAATTATGGTCCAGCTCATGAGACAGCACCAGCACCTCTGTCATTGGGAGCTTAATGCATCACATAGTGGTTCAGGGCAGATCTTTATGGGCAAAAATCTTGGGTGATTCTAGTCTGGCCTTTCTGAGAGATCACAGAGTACATATATGGAGATATACCTATTTCCTAGAACTGGAAGGGACCCCAAAAAGTCATTGAGTCCAGCCCCCTGCCTTCACTTGCAGGACCAAGTACTGATTTTTGCCCCAAATCCCTAAGTGGGATCCTCAAGGATTGAACTCACAACCCTGGGTTTAGGAGGCCAATGCTCAAACCACTGAGCTATCCCTCCCCCTTAAGTATCAAACTTAGCTATCCCTCCCCCAGTATCATACTGGGAAACTGGCTAGCCACTGTCAAAGCTGAGTTTCGTGGTTATAGGGTATTTTTGCCAAGGATGCTCCTTGCCTGGTGGTGTTTCTAGATCCTTGATGGCTCCTGGAGTGCCAAGTGCCATCAAATGTGAAAGTGAATTTATTTTTTGGCTAGACTATGCTCTCTCAAGTCTTTCCAGTATGGACCTTATCACTATTGTCATGCTTTTGCGACCACCTAATAGGGTTATTGCAGAAATGCGTTCTGCAGGAGGCTACCCTTGAAAAATATCCCACTTCAGCTTGTGTAGAACACAGCTTCCCACTTGCAGAGTGGAATCAGCCAGGAGAAACATGTGACATCTGTTCTTCGGAGGCTGCTCTAGTGTCCAGCGCAGTTTCTGGTCCAATCCAATATATATAATTTAATTTATTTTTATCTATGAAGCCCTTTCTGGTTTCAGTCCTGGTTACCTGAGAGACTGCATCTTTCTTGGGCTCTATCTCAGCAGTTAAGATTAACTGTTCAGCTTTCAATCACAAGTCCTGCATTTAAACATGTGGTCACTGGTACCAGGGTGTTCTCAGAAGGGCTGGGGACTATCATGCTGAAACTTGCTCCCTATGTTGAGTCATTGGAGACAATCTGTGGTATCTTTAGTTACAATTTCAGGATTTGTTTATTCCTGGATTGTTCCTGGAGAGAGGGGGTGTGGCAATGCAAGGGAGGCTCTGGAGCCATTTCAAGGAGTGTGGCCTTTTAATGTCAAATGAGCCTACTCTGTGAGTCAAAATATTCCATAGCAGTCCGCGTTCCAGAACAACAGTATAGACTGAGCCATCTCTTCACTCTGCTTCAAGCCCAGGTTAATGGGCTTAGTAGAGTGGTATTCTGCCAGGGATGAAATCCTCCTGCCAACCCATGAATATCAGTGGAACCATTTTACTGCAGCCTAAGATGGCCTGTAGTATCCATGGTCCGAACTCCTACACAGCTTGGCTTTGGCTTATGATTCCATTTAGTTGTGGATACCCCAACACATTCATCCATTGCAGTGAATGGAACATAGCTCTGTGGCTCTGTTGCATAAGGTATACACAGTTCTCTGCTGGGGCTCCCAACTTCCTCCCAGACCCAGAAGGAAGACTGTAGGGCTACATGCATTCCTGAAAGTGGGGCAGGATTTGACCCACTATAATTCGGCATTACTGGTAGAGAGCAGGATGGCCATGAGGAAAATACTTGTTTGAAAGACTGGTTGTGTTGTCCGGTGTTAGTAGATATCTATTTAAACATGGCTCATATGCATTTTCCTTTGCATTTCAGAGTTGCTGACCCAGAGTGAAAGGCAAGTCCCAGAATCGAACCCAGATCTTTCTCATGGCAGCACAAAACTGCCATATGGCTACTTGTCCTCTACTCAATTCATTTTGAAAAAGTCGACCTGGGAAAAAACTCTCTCTGGAGTCAGAGTTTTGGCTGGAGTGCATGTAAAAGTCGGAGGAGAAAGCATGTCAGTTGCTGTTGGACTCTGTGTACACAGCACTTCTGATAGGATTCTCAAACTTCTGTCATGCCTCAAATGTTATACTGTGCAAGGATGTGCTTACACATAATTTAGTAATTGAAATGGCATGTTTACTGTTCTATTTCATGCTTGATTGTTTTTTTTTAAACACCTTTACTCATGCTGTTAAAAGTGGGATTATAATTAAAATGTTCTGTTGAACACCTTGTTCAGTTCAACGAAAGGCACAATAGAACTAGAAATACTTGTTCTTATTGACTATAGGGTGACAGCAGCCTGGTAAATCTCATAGGGTCAGTGTCTCCTCTGCCAAACCATCCAAAAGGAAAGGGGTAAACAAAACCTGTTTGGGAGAGAGAGCCTCTTTCCTCATGAGGAGGAGATAATAAGTAGGGCTAATTTCCCTGGACACAGCAACCACTCAACTATGAAACTACTCATGGGCTGACGAGGTTTGTTTAATGATTTGTAGATTCAATAGAGCGAGTTTTAAAACTGGTAATAATACTTGTATAACACTTTTTATCCGCGGATTTCAAAGCACTTTACAATTATTAGTGAATTAAACCTCATTGGGCAGGTTAGTATTACTATAATACCCCATTTTATAGATGTTTAAATTAAGGCACCGAGAGACCAAGTGATTTACCCAAAACTTCATGACAAATTACTGGCAAAACTCAGAATGGAGCCTAGGATTCTTGAGCCCCAGTCCATTGTTCTGACCATTAGGCAACATTTCCTTGCTTTGTCACTGTGAAAGGCAGAATCAAAGGAAATGTTTTCTTGATCACCGTTGCCATTTCTTTATGGTGCACAAAAATATCCCCAGAGCTGGCTGTATGAACCCAAAGCTTGGTTTTTATTTTAGAAGCACCTTGAATCAGGTCTTCACCCTTTTTCCTTATATTGCACATGAGCCTTGAGGCTCCTGGGTTGAAGAGCCCTCTCAGTACCAGACAGAGGGCCTTCAAAACTCATTCCAGAATGTATAATATTTCCTGTACATCAGTGGGCATCTCCAGTACATGAGCAGCAAGACTTACGGGAAAAATGCATGGTACTTATGAAGCAGGTAAGTAGACACAGAAAGATGTGACTAGCATATTGTGGAAGGGACCACTCTTGCATGCCCCCGTTGACTAGAGTTCTGCATGGAGATGGCTTGCATGGTTTCGTCTTAAATGAAAAGAATAATACTAGCAGAGCAGAGAGAAAAAGGAAGCGACAGACTAGGAGGCTGTCGTTCTGGGATAACAGAGAGAGGAAGGTAAGTTGGGTAGCCTAGTTCCATTCCAGGACCCAACCAGAGGGGAGACAGATTGTTAATGACATAAGATGCTCAAAAATAAATCTGGGTAGAGGTCATGGAGTGGTTGTAGATGAAATAAGGCGTCAAAAAAAGAGGTGGATAAGGACAAACTTATTTTTAGAGACCTGCAAATGTGGATATCTACTTTATATCTGCAGATGTGGAAGCTGATATCCGTGGACCATTTTTGCAGATCATGGATGGATGCGGATCCAAATTTTATATCTAAAGCCCTGCAAGTCTGCGGATATCCATGGATCATTTTTGCCGACCGCAGATCAGATGTGGATACAAATTTTGGATCCATGCAGGGCTCTACTTATTTTATTAAGATGACCAGAAACTTAAAGAAGTTGCCCAGTTTCATCCAGTGGGATTTCAACGAACTTTAGTTTATTTTAACGTCTCATTATATGTACAGGTGCAAATCTCCAGACACACATGCACACTGCATTTATTTCAATGTGTAATCGTTTAAATACATATCGATGTGACACTGCATGCATGCAGAGGCACCAACTTTCTAATGTGCTGGAGGGGGGTGCTCTGCCGCAGGCCCCGCCCCCCACTCCACCCCTTACCCCAAGCCCCACCCCACCTCTTCCCCCCTTACCCCAAGCCTTCCCCCACCCCACCTCTTCCTGCCCCCACTACCCCATGCCCTGCCTCTTCCCACCCCGCTTCTTCCCATCCCATTCTGTCCCCTCCCTCCCGAGCACACCCTGCCCTCACTCCTCCCCCAGCAACTCCGGCACACTGCGGAACAGCTGATCATGGTGCGCAGAAGGTGTGGGGAGGGAGCGGGAGGTGCTGATCAGCGGGGCTGCCGGAGGCGCTGGGGCGAAGGGAGAGCCACTGATCGGGGTGGGGGGACTGCCAGTGAGTGCTCAGCACCCACCATTTTTTTTCCCATGGGTGTTCCAGCCCCGAAGCACCCACAGAGCCAGCGCGTATGCATACCTGAATATATAGCATCCGGAATTCTGCCATCTGCATTTATCGCATAAGTCACACAATGAACTAAGTGTAGTCAATGGGGTTCTCTTCCCCACCTCCCACGCACACTTTAAAAGTAATTCCAAGGGAAAGTCAGTGCCAGTAACTATGTTAACAGAACATTGAGGTAGAAAATTTAAATACATAAAGATGAGGCAATTTAGCACAGGAATCCTAATTTGACTGTTTTGTGCACATATATGACATTAGGGTGAAATCACCAATATAGAGAAGGCCAATGCAGGGCTATATATGACTTAAACCTTCAAAATGGGGCAAAAGTGGGACTTAAAGTGACAGAGAATTGTGTTGGCTTCTGCAAGGGGCAAATTTCACTCTTAGCATGAACATAAATGTTCCAGAATCTATAATAATGTTGAATACGACATTCATGTATGGGGACTAATAATAGTTGCTGCAGATATAACTTTTGAATTTGCTGACTTTTGTGCATGTAAAAATCTCAATCACAGCATTGCAGTCATGCTGCTGGTTGCATAAAATATTAAACTGATAGTAAGACATTTAACTCCATGGTTACCCATGTCCTTTTTCCAATGTCAAAAATGTAAAACAGTTACAGGGTATAAACTGGGGATTTTGCATGTAATAGCTGTCTGCACAGAGACATGGTTGTGAAGGTTTCCTGCTTGTAGAAAGCTTATAGCAGCAGCCCTTACTTTCCAGAGACAGAATACATATTCCATTCTGATTCCTCTATCAGTTGCCTTTGATACTACTGATCGTGAAGGTATTTGTAGTCACAGCCCTAGTAGGAGTAGATGGGAGTTGTTTTAAAATGGCTCTGCTGCGTTCTTTGTGAAAGATTCCTGAGGGTACTTTGGGCAATAGCCCTTCTACCCCAAGGCATCACAGGGATCGCCATTGCCTGTCTGCCTCATGCAAGGCTCTGCAATGGTCTGTTTGCTCTCACTTTCTGTTCGATGTACAGATAAAGCCATTGGGAGGGTTGGTGAGGGAAAATGGGATGTGGTATGTTCAGTATGGCATTTACATGCAGTTTACATCTATGACACATCTGACTCAGTGGGTGAAGAGGAATGTGTTTATATGAGACTGGGCCATGGATGAGGGCTAGCTGGCTGAGAAACCGTTAAGGGAAGACTTGAGGTAATGTTGTTAGGAGGAGTTGGAAGAATAAGATGAGAATGAGCTGGCTGGCAAACCAGCACCTGTGACAGAGAGACTGCATCTGCTATCTGTGACAGAGATTCACAAACTGTTGGTATTATTAGACTCAGGCCTGCTCCTAGGTGCCCAGGGAGCAGCTGTGCCCAAGAGCTTTTTGTTTCATCTGCACCTGTTGAGAAACATGTGACAGTTTTTGGGATGTGACTTTGCTATAATTATCTATGCTTTTTCACCTTGACACTAGACTACTGCAATCCCCTCTACTTGGGGCTTCATCACCCAGAGACAATCTGGAAGCTGAAATTAGTGCAGAATGTGGTGGTCCATTTATTGAGAAGTACAGCATTCTGAGAGCACATTGCTCTGAATTCTTTTAGCATTCCAGGGGAGTTCACGGTGATTGTTTTGGCCTATGTAGGCCAGGCTACTTAAGAGACCACTTCTTTCCATATTTGATATGCCACAGCTGAAATCAGATGGAGGGCCTCTGCTTTTCATAGGAAAGGCTTTTTGACAACTTTCCCCCTGTCTCAGAGCCTGATCTTGTTAACCTTGTGCGCACACTGCAAAATCTGTGAGTGAAATTCTGGTGTGACTGCTTGCCATTAACTTCAGTGGGGCCAGGTCTTCGGCCCAGGCTGGTAATGGTTTGGGCTGAGGATTAGTAGTGGTGGTAGAACAAGAGTTATTGTTATAATTGGGGGCGGGGGGAAGAAAGGGGTTGATTGTTTTTAAGTTGCATGATCTTGGTCGGTCAGTTCAGTTATACTGGTGTATTTGGAATGTTGTTTGTATTTTGTATTTTAATTGTCTAGCATCTAGAGCTCTGCAGTGGTAGAAATAAAAAAGTTAAAATGTAGCACACATGTATGTCCTAGCTAAGGACAGACAAAAATCTAGAATGACTTGCTGAAAAGTATGAGAGTTGAACTCAAAATAGGCCAGTTAGTCATGATTATACATTTAACACACAAGCGGTGCTAGGGTTTCCCTATTTCTATTTCATGGAATTTTCCAATATGAATTTCATTACTGAGAAGTAAATAGTCTGTGACTTCCAGCACTTTAGTATTATGTTTCCAGGATCTGCGGGGGTCAGATGAAACACGCTAATATCACATCTTTGTCTCATTGTTTTAGTTTAGATATGGCAGAATGTATTTTTGGTTTTTTAAAGATTAGAAGACTTGAATGTGTAGTTCTGCTGTGCAAAGTAACTTGGTAAAACTGGCATTGTAGACAGCTCTATGTTTGTTGTCTCTCGGGGACTCCAGATTGAATGTACTCAGTGTTCAGAGTAAAAAGATGGCTTTCTTAACTGCTAGCCCTGCAGGCACAACTTGGGATCTGAAAGAAAGCTGGGTTCCTGTATCTTCACCAGTGACAAATACTGTGTAGTCAAGCATAAACCTTTAGTGATGTCTGTGCACACTCATTGCCTTCAGATTATGTCCTCAATGACAACCACTTTGTCTTCAGAGGGGCAAAATGGGTATCAATGAAGGTAGAATTTAGCCCTATAATTGGAAATTAGGCCATATTGTACCGTCCTTGGGAAAAGGCTGGGTAGAGAACAGGAAACTCAGTAAGGTTCCTCTGTGGAGTTGGAAGAACTCTGTCCTTCCTCTCTGTCCTCAGGGCTTGCACACCTGTAGAAGAATCAAAGTATTCAGCCCACAACCACCATCTGGAAGCAACCTCCTGGGTTGAAGTCCATTGCCTCTGCATTCCTTCCCAGCCCCACTGGCCCATTTCAGCTCACTGACATGTAGCTCCGCCCTCTTTTCAAATGCAGATCCCCAAACCATCCCCATGGAAGGGCTTCTGGGATGGTGGGGGAAAGGAAAGAATGATGGTGCAGAGGAAGCATTCACTGGATTTCTGTCCCTGCTGCTGGGGAAAGGGATGATTTAGGTCTTAATTAATCCTTCTTTTGACGATGCATGAGCCAGAAAAGAGTCCAGCTTGCTCTCACTTAGCTATGCAGGTTCTGCAGGGCTAATAGGAGTAAACAGCAGTGAAAGTTTATTTTTGCCACCAAAAGGGGTAGATCTGACTCTGAATACACACACACACAGCAGGTTTGTTCAGCAAGAAAGTGCAATTTATTATTTTTTAAAATTGTTTATCTATAGAGTAGAACTGTATTAGATATTTAAGACATAGACAAGATGGCTAAATGTGTGTGAAAATTCATTCTCAGATGCCAAGAAGGGATTTATTAATAACATTGTATATCAGATACAATAATAACAGATATAAAAAGTGTACATCTTACCAGGCTAATGAAATAGAAATAGAAACATGCTGCCGAGAGAGAAACTTAAATAAACAGAGATTGAAGTTGGCACTTTCTACCTACAGCAAACAACATAATTCTCCTTCATCAGTATCTTCCCATGTCCCCTTTGCCTCTTGTACACTATAGGCCTTATTCAGCTTTGTATTCTCCTAATGTGGGCAAATTTTCCATTGATCAGAGGTTGATTTGCCAGAGTAAGGAATGCTGACCAAAGTCCATATAGATTACCCTGTTTCCCCGAAAATAAGACATCCTCCGAAAATAAGGCCTACTTACAGTTTTGCCTCTCGTTGTAATATAAGGCATCCCCCCGATAATAAGACCTCCCCGATAATAAGGCATCCACCGATAATAAGGCATTTTTCATTTCTGAAAAATAAGACATCCCCTGAAAATAAGACCTAACGCATCTTTGGGAGCAAAAATTAATATAAGACACTGTCTTATTTTCGGGGAAACAGGGTAGCATAATTAACATCCAACTATGTCTGAGGATACACACTGCCCTGGCCAGTACCATATCTGGTTATTGATTTCTATGTAGGAGACTGAGAACTGAAGGGCCTATTTAACACAATAGCCAGCAGATGGCGCTGTTTATCATTTATTGACACTTTAACAGCTGTGTAAAAGGATTATGAAATAGCTTTTTCCCCCCTCTTTAATTTAGAAAGTATTATAACGAAAGTGTTTTCAACTTATTATTATGCATGAGTAAAAAATCCATGAATGTGTAACATTTTCTCCTGTATTTCCCTTTTTTATAACATCATTTAAATTCCTTATTAATAATTTAAAAATGTTCTGGATTTTAATCACTTTTCTCATCACTAAAATATCTGATGGAGAGATCTTCTTTTTTTCCTGAAGGTGAGATAGAGGGAAACCATCAGGGAAGGAAAAAAATAATAATGGAAAGCCACTTGTAATTCCAAAGAAGGTCTATCCAACCCCATCTTGTTAGTCATTTGGTAATGGCATTTATGTAGTTAATAAAATCATTTCAGGTTCATGAAACTCAAGATTTGAGTAGTTTGCCGTTAATAAAAAAACAATTTTTTTCATCCAAGTTTAATTATGGTGGTGTTTGTTTGATAGCTTGTTACTGTAAATAAAAGAGATAAAAGCAGCCCTTCACTCGAGTAGCTCTAGAGCTGTGAAATATGTACCTAATTAAAACTATTGGTGTAAGAGGCTAATAAAGTACATGTGCCTACTAGATGTCTTATTCTAATGAATCTCGGCTAATTTGCTTTGAGTGATGAATTTCGGTGTTAGTAGTAGGGGCTGAATAATTATGAAATTTATCACAAGATACAAGGACTCATTAAGGATTACTCAGGTTCAGTTAGAGGAATGTTTTCTTTGTCAAGAACACAGGCCTTGACCACTGTAATTATGGCAGTGCCAAAGAGTAGCCAGCGTACCATCCAAACATGACTGAATTCTCAAGGACAGGAGAGGGAGGGAAGAAATCAGAGCGGGAGCAAGACACCTGTGTTTCATTATGAGACACCTGAATTTGCAGCCACATGCATTCAATGTGGAGAGCACTCAGGTTTTCCAGAATGGAATATTTATTACAACTGTTCTCTTCTAATCCACCCATCAGGAGAGTTTTCGATGTGTTAGGATGGTGAGATGCAACAAGGAGAACAAGACTCAACAAATGTTACAATTTTAGCATTCTACATCCCCAGCCAAAATTGTTTTTCTTTTCACAGTTTTTATAGGTCTCTGTTTTCTGACGTTTTAATCAATGTAAATTCCTTTGCCTCTGTACAGCATGCTTGGGGGTAAATATAATTCTCTGCATGTATGCAAAATGTTTAGCATCAGCAAAGAAAATTAAGGCCATTATTTTCATTAGCAAAACCAATATCATCCACATTGGCTTCACACAGTATTAATAAAACACTATCAAAATTTCTGTTTCCCTGAATATTGTCCTATTTAATATCTCAAGTGTTTCACATGCTATGGACAAAAATAGGGGACTGGCGATGACATACCGGAACAGAGCATTGAGTCCAGCCCAGGTTGGTCATGACTAAAAGTTACTACACCTCTACCCCGATATAACGCAACCCGATATAACACGAATTCGGATATAATGCGGTAAAGCAGTGCTCGGGGGGGGGAGGGCTGCGCACTCCGGCGGATCAAAGCAAGTTCAATATAA
>NC_048305.1:78449306-78506622 GCF_013100865.1 Trachemys scripta elegans | reverse complement strand
GGGGGGGGGGAGGGGGGGAGGGAGGGCTACGCACTCCGGCGGAGCAAAGCAAGTTCGATATAATGCGGTTTCACCTATAACGTGGTAAGATTTTTTGGCTCCTGAGGATGGCGTTATATCGGGGTAGAGGTGTACCATCTGATGGCTGCTGTTCTGGAGCCTTGACACTTCAGCTGTCCTGTAGGAAATGAATTAACCCTGCAGGACAGGATGAATACCATTGAATTATTGTAAAAAACACATTGCCCTTCCAGGGGTGCTGGAACTAAGGGTGCTGCAGGTGCGGCATCACCCCCGGCTTGACGTGGGTTCCATCATACACAGGGTTTACAGTTTGGTTCAATGGCTTTCAGTGCTGTGCCCTCCTGCAGGGCTGGTGGAATGAAGGCTCTAGGGATGTATGTGAAATGAGTAAGATGATCTCCATCCAGCTCAGAAAACCACCGCCGTGGTTGGTGCTGCTGTCAGCAGAGGACGAGCTCTGAACAGGCCATAAAACTAAACTACCCCTCTGACCCTTAGGGTGCAGTCCAGCTGGGATCGAGTCTCCCAGCCCAAGTATACAGACTATTGCCAGCAGTCAAGTTAGCATGCTAAAAATAGCAATGTGGGACATTCTGGTCTGGGTGGAAGCTTGGGCTCTTAAGCCCACCCAACCCCTAGGATTGAAAGTCTGGGCTCCTGCCTGAGCCAGAATGTCCCACATTGCAATATTTAGAGCGCTAGCTTGAGCCCCTCTAGCACTAACTCATGTGCTAGCGTGACTCTGTTGACCCAGGCTGGAAGGCTTGCTCCTAGCTGTAGCGTAGACCTACTTTTAGAAGTTGTCCCTCCAGGTGAAGGTGGAGGCAGAGTGCGGAAGCTAACACTGCAGCTGTCCATACTGTAGTAACTGTCTCCAGGGCTGTCAATTAGCTACTCTTCGAAAACACTCCATTCACTAATCTATATTTAAGCAACCAAACAGGTAGAGATGTCTTAGACAAGGCACGTATTCAAATGCACTTTCTCCCCCAAATTGGTTTTGGTATTTTTTACCTCGAGATTGTCTCTTCTCAGCAGGAGGAAAGGTGATAAAGGGTTCTTCTGTGCTGAACTCCCTTATCCTTTTTTCACCTGGTAGTGGTGAGAAGTGGGGCCAGGACATGCTCTCCTAATACTCTCCTACCCTGAGCATAGAAGAGTTATTTAAAAGGGTGTTTGATGGAGTTTTGGTTTTGAGCCACCATCTAATCTAAATCCGGAGTTTGAAAAACAAAAGAGGAGGTAGAGAACCTATCGCTCCCACTGAGCTCAGCTGGAGTTGTAGGTGCTCAGCACCTCTGAAAGTCGGGCCTGGAATTTTCCAAATGCTTATACTATAAAAAGCCAGATTCTGATCCAATTTTAGGTTCCATATAGGAGTGAAACTGCTAAAAAGTACTAGCTGGCTCAGAACACAGCACCCATCTACTAAGCAACATAGGCTACTGAGAGTGCTGCTCACTTCACAGGCTTTCTGCTGCATACTGGTGTGATGCTGTACATAAAGATGACCTTTTATATCATTCATATTACCATCGACATACAATTGCAAGAAATCTTCCACAAAGTGTATCATGTAAGGTGTCAATGGAAAAGTTACAAGTGATTGAGTATGACAGCCTGATTAAATCCATGTATCATCTTTGTATCTAAAGTTATGAATATTGGCTATCTATTTGTATCTACAACATGTGTTTTGTTCCTGGGTGACAGCCTCCAGGTTGGTTTACATCAGGGCTAGACAGCTATGTGTCGATGGCCTGTTAAGAACACTCAGCTCACAATGGACCATTGAAGAAATCCACCCCACCCAGGAAGCCTTGCCTGTGGACACCTCAGAAAGAATATGGGCAATGGCTGCCCCTGTGAGTCAGCAAAGCATGTAAGAACATGTTATAAGGACATGTGACCCTGGACTCTATCTTGAGCCAATAGCTTACCATGCACCTGGGCTGTGGCATGTGGCAGAGGATATAAAAGATACTTGAGGTATCCCTGCTTTGCCTCTTTTCTGCTCCAATTCTATGGACTGTGGATTTACAACTAAAAGGAGAATCTTGAACCATGGACTGTTGACCTTCCAATCTTTTGCCGGAGGCTGGGAATGGGCAACGGGATGGATCACTTGATGATTACCTGTTCTGTTCATTCCCTCTGGGGCATCTGGCATTGGCCACTGTCGGAAGACAGGATACTGGCTAGATGCACCTTTGGTCTGACCCAGTATGACTGTTCTTATATTCTAAGTTACCAGAGATACCTTTACAAGCCAGAAATCTATCCCATCACTGCTACAAATCCTGATATAAGGATTTTGCAATCACTGTATGTATATGATATATTAACCATTTATAACTCTCTTCTTTTCTTTTATTAATAAATCTTTAGTTAGTTTACTAAGGATTGGCTGACAGCGTGATATTTGGGTAAGATCTGAGATGCATATTGACTGGGAGTAAGTGTCTGATCCTTTGAGATCAGCAAGAACCTCACATATGTTGAAATGGGTTTTCAATAACCTCTCACTATATTAGACTTGGTTGTCTGGATGGGAGCCAGGGACTATATTTGGATTCTGGTTAACCATTGTGGTACTGCAGAAGGTCTTTTGTTACTGGCTTGGTGAATCTAATTATAGAATAAACCACCAGTTTGGGGGAATTATCTGTCCTATTCCTTGCAGTCTGCCCTGAGTGTGGGACTCTCAGTGTGGTCCATCCAGGCACCTGCTCACTACTGCGTCTAACTAAGTTTCAAGCTTCATCTTCAATGCCCTCCTCAGGGCTGATCCAAGCTACTTCAGAGACCACCTCAGCCTGCATGATTGTGATTTCCCAGGACTTCTATATTTTACTGGCACCATGGGACTGTCAACCTCAGAAATGAAACTGTGGTCAGGGATCAGAGCTTTCTGAGCAACTGACCCCCTGCTGTGAATTCACTCCAGGAAGAGATCTGAATGAATTGATCACCTTTAGAATTAAATTTATACCCTGTTGCTTCAACCCAGCTCTCCCTAAATAACGTCTACAAACACTCCCTATGCAGTGGGGTAGTAGGAGGGGAAGAGCGATCTACAGAGATCCTTTTGTCTTTAATAAACTGGCAAGGCACTCAGATATGATGATGGGAATGTGTAACAGGGTGGCTTGTCCCTCAAGGGCTAGAGGACCTCGGGCTAGCTACTCCTGACTACAAAAGACCCACTCCTGGATCAGGCAGTTCCATAATAAGAGCATCAGGAAGATGATGCTCACTGAGAGAGAATTCCAATAAGGGAAAAGAAATAACAAAGCAACAAAATAATGGAAAGGATGTTTTTAGTGCTACTGGGGATAACATAGATGACATACTGTTTGTAGAGAAAAAGAGAGGTTCATAGCATTTATGGAGAAGAGAAGACTGAGGGGGGACATAACAGTTTTCAAGTACATAAAAGGTTGTTACAAAGAAGAGGGTGAAAAATTGTTCTCCTTAACCTCTGAGGATAGGACAAGAAGCAATGGGCTTAAATTGCAGTAAGGGAGGTTTAGGTTGGACATTAGGAAAAACTTCCTAACTATCAGGGTGGTTAAGCACTGGAATAAATTGCTTAGGGAGGTTGTGGAATCTCCATCATTGGAGTTATTATGTAGTCTTGCCTTCAGTGCAGGTGACTGGACTAGATGAGCTATTGAGGTCCCTTTCAGTCCTACGCTTCTATGAGGCAGTCAACTGCACATCTCAAATAGGAAAGAAAACAGAGAAAATGAGAATTATAGTTAAAGCAGCTGAAAAGTATTTACATATTAGCAACCTATCAGTCGAATGACTCCAGCTTTCCTAAGTGAAAAAAGCGTTGATGGTTAAAATTGAATTGTGGTGACAATTTTTAGTTGGAATGCACGCAGCCTGGTAGCATGTGCAAGAATTAAAGAAAAATACTGTTGACATGAAAACTAAATCTGACATTATATGCATTCAAGAGACATGGCTAACAGGGAATCTAGACTAGAGAATCTCTGGATATAGAGTATATAGGCAGGATAGAGAAGTAGGAAAGGGTGGAGGCATCTGTACTTTTGTTAAGGAGAAGTTAAACTATTTTGAAGTAGAGGTGAAAAGGCTTAATATTGAGTATAATGCTATTTAGATTCCATTGCAAAATAATTCCATGTCACCTAACATATATAACGTGTACAATGCATGCAGAAACTAGTGGCCAAGGAACTGACAGGGATAATTGCAGGTGCTACAAGCCCATATATTATATGTGGAGATCTAAAAGCTAGAACAAAGAAGTTGTGGAGAAGTAGGAAAAATGATAACGGAAAATGTCTAGACCAATTCATTGATTAAAATAATTTAGTAATTCTGAATGATGGAGCACCTGGCAGATGGAAGTTGCTCCTGTCTAGATCTGGGAATTGCAACAAGCAACATAGAAAGCAAGTGTAGCTGGGAAATCTATAAAGGGGAGGGAATGGGAAGTGACCATTTCCTGACATTCATTATATGTCAAGGAAAGGGTAATACTGAAGATGATTATATGATTAGTTGAAATCTAAAAAGAGCTAATTGAGAACTCGTTAGAAACAGAAGTGTTGACTACATAAATGAGCAATGTATAAGTGAAGTGTAGTAATATCACAAAGGGAATTATTAAGACAGCAAGCCTAGCTATACATAAGACACTGACTTATCCTAAAGATTAAAAAATGTGTATCATGGTGGAATAAGGAGTGTAAAATAGCCATTAAGGAAAGAAATAAGGCATATAAAAAAGCAAAAAGTACAATGAATATTGAGGACTCAATGAACTATAAAAGAAGTAAGGCAGTTGCACAAATGACTATACAAAGGGCAAAAAAAGAAAGCTGGAGAAAATACTGTGGAAAGATTCATAAAGATATCAATATATTGGCATGGTATGGGAAAATTAGGGAAATGAATGGTATATAAAGTAAGAGCAACACACTACAAGGCCTTGCTGTGGAAGGCCATGGAGTAAGATATTCTAATGTTTAAAAAAAAAAAAAAGTGGAAACCCTGACAGAAATGTTCCAAAGCATTAGTAATGATGAGAATCAGAGTGTAGAGATTTGTGAGAGGACAAGAAAATTCATTGAAGAAAACTATGAGATATTGAAGAAGTGGGAGGAAGATGAGGAAACTATTTTAAATTAAAACTTCAGTATGAGGGAACTTCACAAAGCTATAATAAAGAGCAAGAATTCTGCTCCAGGCAAGGATTGCATAAGCTTTCAAATGCTTAAACACCTACTTGAAGGGAGACTGAGGTTGATACTAAAATTGTACAGTAGCAGTGGGGAAAAGGTGAGCTGCCAATAGACTGGAGGCATGAGGTTATTGTTCCAATAAGGAAACCAGGCAAGATGCGATCAAGGCTTGAGGCATACAGACCAAGTGTGCTTACAGCATGTTTGGGTAAAACTATGGAAAAAATGGTAACTGAGAGATTGGTTTCATACTAAGAGAGAACTAAACTCATAGATAGTATGCAAAGTTGGCCTATGAGGGGAGGAGTGCGATCATCCATACTGTTAGAATTAGAATTAATTCTATTAGAATTAAATTAGAATTAGAAAAATTAGAATTAAAGAATTTATGATAGTAACTTTTCTGGATATTGACACAGCTTATAACATGATACGGAGAGAGGGTTCACTTCATAAAGTGGCTACCATGGATATAAAAGGAAGAATGTATAGGTGGATAACGGATTTCTTAAATAAAAGAACAATGCACTTTGGAGAGTGGGAGAGAGCCTACTCCAGTATATATACACTTACAAACGGCACTCCACAGGGGAGTATCATCAGTCCTACCTTATTCAACATCTTGATAAATGTTTTTCCAAAAGTGACTGCAGGAATAGGCATCATTTTCTTTGCTGTTGACTTTGTTGTACGGGCCAAAAACAGAAACCCTGAAATAGCTGCTAAAAGAGAAAATGAAGTACTAAGGAAAAGAATGGGAAAACACATGGGGCTTTAAAATTTCACTTGACAGAACTAAGACAATAATATTCACAAAAAGGAAAATTAAAAAAAGATAAATTGTGTCGGTATGGACGGCAAATACAGTAATGTTAAAAGCTTCACATGTTTAGATGTGGTGTTTGATAGCTAGCTAGCTCACTTGGAAGGATCATATTGAAAATATTAGAGATAAGTGTAAAGGTAGAATCACTTACTTAAAAGTGTTTCTGGAATTTTGTGGGGTCTGGATAAGAGAGCAATGGTAATGCGAGAGAGAACGCTAATAAGACCAATTATTGAGTATGGGTGCCAGGACTTCAGTTTGGCATCAAAAATGAATTTGAGAAAGCTTGACTCAGTCCAAGCTCAGGTGTTGTGAATTGCATATGGTGCCTTCATCACAATACCTCTGTGTGGACGGTAGATCCCTGCTGGTGAAATTCCTCTTACTTTAAGAATGAAGCTGTTTGACTTAATCTTTTGGGCTAAAGTCATTGAAAACAATGAAGATGGAATCACTAAGCTAATATATTATGAATGCTGGGAATTACATGGCTGATGTGTGGGGCAAAACTCAAAATGCCTCATGTAAGTAGGGTTAAAGTGTGGAGAAAGGATCTTAGTGAAAAGAAAGATCTAAAAGAGGATAAAAGCTATAACTTTGGGAAAATGTATTATAATTGGAAAAGTATACTTCCTGAGGTAGATACAGAATCGTATAATGAAATTTGAAAAGGAGTGTAAAAGGTGCAAGATGTAGCAAATCAGTATGTTTGTGATTAGTGGGGATGCTATTGCCCAATGTATACTGATGGTTCCAAAGATGTAAGAACAGGAAGAGTAGGAACCGTATTCTGCGTTCCTTCACTTGGAATCAAGAAAGCCATAAGACTATCAAATTTTGTAGCCATTTTGATGACTGAATTGGCAGGGATATAATGCTGGCATTAAATTGAGTCATAGATGTGTGCCCAACTGCTGGGGCCATCCTGTTTGATTCTTTACCGGGATTAGTGACTAACAGAAATGGCACTTCAGATAGCAGAAATGATGTGCTTAATGAATTGACACAGTTGGGTGTAATCATAGTAGTAACAGAGATGCTAGCTCATGTAGGGGTAGTGGGCAAAGAGCTGGTAGACAAAATGGCAAAAAGTGCTGTCAAACACAAGTAACTTGATTTAGAGATCTCTTAAAAATGAGTTAAGAAAGAAATGGCAGGAAATATGGGCAAAAGAAATGCAGGGGAAAAGATTCCAAGAAATACGTCCAAGAGTCAAAAATACTCCAAAGTCCCGAAAAGAAAGAGTGAATTGGCTCAATTTAGAATTTTAACTGGCCATTCTGGCTTAAATAGGAATTTTTTTCTAATAAATAAACATAAAGATGGATTATGTGGGACGTGTATGGTCCAGGACACAGTTCATCAAAGAGTGTACCAGTGAAAAGGGGGTATTTATATGAGAAACGTAGAGGCCTTAAAGTATCAACATTTTCACTGCAACACCTAGTAAGAGCATCAGGAATATGGGGCTCTATTTAAAAAAAAAAAAAAAAAGCAATATTTTAATTCTTTAAGAATACTGGGAAGGTGAAAAACTTTAATCCTTGGATTTTCTAGGGCGTCCAGTGCTTGGCAGTAGTAGGCCTAGCAGGTGAGTCTGCCTCATTATATAACACAAGAAAAAGAGGCAGCAGCTGCAGAGGGGCAGTGGCGTTATTTTGTGATGTTGCTGAGACTACCAGAAGGAGGAAGCCTAGTAGTAAGCTGGGGAAGAGATACCCCGGGGTCAGAACTCAAGCCCAGCAAGGTCATTGTTATGTTGTTTTCAATTTTGGTTTACGGTGTTGGGAAAATGAAGAGGAATAACAGCCTTGCCAGAATGGCCTGCGCACTGTCTAGTGTGAGTGTAAGGAGAGAGCCCTGAATAGGGGACCAAATATTAGCTGGGCACCATGGAGGCATCCCTGGCTACAAGGGGGAGCATTGGAGGCAGCTGACCCTCCTACACTGTGCTATGTGAGCCTAGACAGGCAGAGTTCACGATGGATGTAGACAAAAGCTGCCATTTCCACATCAAAAACCACTTTCCACTGGGGAAAAAACTTACTTTCAGTTTTGCAAAATTATGAAGCAAGGAGTGTAGCTGGAGCATTGTCTGGTAGTTCGAGCATGGGTCTGGGAGTCAGGAGAGCTAGGTCTATTACTTGCTCTGGTTCTGCCACTGACTCGCTGTTTGACATTGGGCAAGTCATTCAATCTCTCTAGCCACTGCTTTTCCGAATCTGGACCTACCTTAAAAGAGACTGGAGAATGCTTTGAGATTTCAGATGGAAGCAGGAGAGAACTGTGAAGTGTTATCGTTATAAGCCTGGAATCTGTTTTGCTTTCTCATGTACCTGCCAAAATCTGATTTATTTATTTTTTCTACAGTGATAATTTTTTCCATACTGCTCGATGAGTGATCATATTATATTTTTCTATGGCTTGGTTACATCTTGAAAACTTGTGTCTGTAATTAAAATTTTCATGGTCTTGTATCTTGGCTCTTTCCTTATAAAACTTATGTTGGCAGCCTGAAGGAACATTTTTCTTTTCAGGCTTTTTTTTTTTTTTTTAATTACCAAAAATATTTTAAACCCGTTAAAATATTTTTGGGTTGTCGACACCATACAGTAGTAAAGTCTCATTACTCCACAGCAAACCTTCCCATGTGCAGTATTTACCGTCTGATAACATTTTTAATAAATAGCCAAATGCCATTGAAATGAATGGGTTTTTGCACTATTGATCTCAATGTGACTTTGCATGATAAAAATATGCAACGGTATTGCACAATCACATGTAGCCTTGCTTTAGAGAGAGACCGTGATGCAACATAATCTAGTTGCTTCTGCTGCCTTTTCATATCAGCAGAAGATCTTGCTGTGTGGAGTTTTTGGAGAACAGTTTTATCTTTTATTCCCTACAGTATGGCCCTGCTCATGCGCTGGGATGTGGATTGCTGAGACCAGGCAAAGTCCTATGGACGTCAGTGTTACTCCACATGGATGTTTGCTAACGATCCCAATATAGGGTCAGGGTCTATTAGTTTTAATGTATAGTATGCCAAGGCCCTCTAGAAAGATTGGGCTCAAGGTACTCAAAAGCTAGAGCTAGAGATAAAATAAAGCTACTGCAACAGAGTTAAGGCTGCAGGAAAACTTTCTGTCCCCAAGTACATTCTGAGAAATGTAGGTGAGATGTTTGCTACGGATGTGCTGAGCTCTCTGATCCACCATGCTGCTTGTTCTCTCCCATTGGGGCACTCCATCCTGCAGTGTGCTCTACTGGCCAGAGGGCCTCATCTTTCTGTGTTCCTGGGGGTTGCTCGACCCCCGCTCCACTCTGCCCCAGGCTCCATCCCCACTCTACCCCTGCTCCCAACCCCCCACCTCAACCCCACCTCTTCCCACCCTGCCTCTGCGTCCCTTCTTCCTGCCCCCATTCCGCCCCTCACCCGCCTCTTCCTGCCCCCGCTCTTCCCCCTCCCACCTAGTCCCTCCTGCACACTGCTGAACAGCTGATGGCGGCAGACAGGAGGCTTGGGAGAGAGGGGGAGGAGCTGATCGGGGGGGCTGCCGGTGGGTGCTGAGCACCCACTATTTTTTTCCATGGGTGCTCCAGACCCGGAGCACCCAGAGAGTCAGCGCCTATGCTACTCGCTCAGTTACACTGGAATACAAATTATTATTTATATTGTGAGCAATCATGGATCAGGGCTGCACGGTGCTAGGCACTGTACAAACACACAACAAATTATGATTCCTGCCCCCAAAGAGCTAAGTCTAGATAGGAGACAAATGATGGGAGCAACAGACAGATGTGGGGAGCACAAAATGTCTGCAGGAGAATTATGCTATGTGATTTTAACATCCCTGCTGAATTTACCCTCTGCCTTTTTTAATGAGCTTGGCCTGCTGAGCCCAGCTAAAAGCCCCTTTTAAAATAATATTTACTGTAGGTTTTAAATTTAACAGTAACTGTTGTTCAGATCTCCAGAGACTGTTAATCTCATTTCCTCTCTCCTCTGCCGCCTGAGCATTCTGTCCTGGATTTCGTTTTCTGACTATAGATGGCAAAGGGGGTTGTTGGTTTCCCATGCCCAGTATCACAACTTGAAGTAGATTCTCTTCCTTTCAATGACTCATGGGCTGATGCTTCTGTCAGGATTTCTTCTATCTGTGACACTCCTCTGGATTTTTTGTCATCTTCTCATTTCTCTCCCATCTTCCTCACCTATTGTATCCTGTCTCTTCTTTCCATGTTGCTTTCTTCTTACACCTTCCTCCCCTTGTCTATTTCTCACTGCTTTCTCCCTCTACCTCCTTTATGATGAGCCCAGAAACGCATGGCAATGGTAAATAAGCACTCAGAGACCACCTTTTTTAAAGCATCTGTTCCAAGGAGGAGTCTGCTTGCTTTTACTGCTTCATACAGTTGAAAATATGATCAGGAGTCCATTGTGTGTATAGAATGGCTATTGTCTGGCCAGCCTGCATGGACAAAGAGCTAAAGTGCGGTGTCAGCTGAAGTGGGCTGTGTTGGGAATGGATTCAGTCAACAGTCGTGTGACCTGGAGAACTGATAAAACAGGAGCCTTCATCCCACCCCAATGGCTATGGGGTGCAGAAGATGATATCAGACAGTTGTGTCCATTGTGACTTATTTAAAGACACCCTTAGCTTTTGCTGTGTATTTCTGGTACACGGGGGTGAATTGCAAAGACAGAGAGACAGCCTTAGCATTTTTGACTGAGTTTTCCTACCAGTCTCTTCCCCAAAACATACCTGATTCCTATCCCCTAGGAGAAAACTATTTTACAAAAGGCCAGCCTAAGGATTTTAATAGGATGGTTCTTTGATGTACATACAAAGTTGGTTAGAGCATGAGGGAAAGGATCTTTAGGTGTTCCCATGCACAGCCACATCCTCGAGGGGTGCAAATTGGCACAATTCCATTAACTTCAATGTAGCCATGTCGATTTACACCAGCTGATGGGCTCTTGCCAAAGTGGAGGTCAGTTACTTGTTTGGTTTCAAGACTATTTTGCAAGGCAAAAGGGGCTAGAAAATCACTTTTAAAAATGAAAGCTGAGATTCTCCTTTCCATTTCAATGTCTCCAAATCCCATGCTTCTAATCTTCACGAACCTGAACCTATCTGATGCCTAGTGCATTGATTTCACAGGAGCTCTGCGTAGCGTAAGTATGCATTGTATACTGTCTAGTATGGAGCAAGGCTAATTTAGCTGTTAGCAAGTTATGCCGTACATAAGAGCATTCTGTGAGCGACCTGGATTGCAATTTCACTCCTTAATATTTGCACATTCTGAAGTACCATTGACATGACACAGGCCACTATTGGTTTCAACTGAACTTTGCCGAATATGAATCACATGCACCAAAAATATGAAGAAACCTATCAGAGAGTAGGAATAACATAGCTGCTGGTATGTCAGATGTTAAACATCCTTCCGTATAATAAAATACAAGAGAAATAGTGTTACAAAGATTTTAAAACTGCAACCCAAAAAAACCAAAGAAATGCAAAGTGATGGTTGGCTTTGTCTTAAATTAAATCTGTTGCTGGTTACTGCAGCTTTTATAACCCTCAGCACAGCAAGTTGGGATGTAGAGGTGGCTAGATGTGTATTCCCAATGCATTTTAAGTGAGTTTTGAATGCCTGTAAGGTGTCAGATGGAGCAAAAAACCTGTGTTTTCTCCCCCACCCCCAAAAAAGATCCAGCAATGGCTGTAGCAGAGCAAACTCCCCTATAGTGTCCCTCAACCCTGATCTGGAGTGGTGTCCACTCAGTGAAGTCCCCCTGCTGATTCAGACTCTGGCATCCTTGCTGCCCGTCTCAGATTACCACTTCATTTCACATAAGTCACCATAAGGAGGTTGCTTTTAATTACTGCTGACCTGGCTGGATACTAACCTGTTACCTAGAGTTGAAAGGCTCCATATATCTTCCCAGCAGGGCCGGCTCCAGCATTTCTGCCGCCCCAAGCAAAAAAAAAAAAAAAGCCGCGATGGGCGGCGGCAGTTCAGCGGCAGGTCCTTCGCTCCTAGAGGGAGTGAGGAACCTGCCGCCCCCGAATTGCTGCAAGTCTCCCTTGGCCGCCCCAAGCACCTGCTTGTTAAGCTGGTGCCTGGAGCCGGCCCTGCTTCCCAGTGATCCCTCAGAACCATCTTATCTTCAGCACTTACATACTTTACATTGTAAAGGCAAGTGTTTGTCTAATTTCTTGGCATTCATCTGCGTCTGATGAATATAAAAGGCTTAAATGGCAAAGATTCCAGTTTTCCATTTCTGCAGATAATGAAAGAAAGTTAGTCTGATTATATTGTGCAGTGGTTCCTGACCGACTTACTGTCCACTAGTGTGGTGTGTCTCTGCCTAGCCCAGTGGTCCCCAAACTGTGGGGCATGCCCTCCCCATGGGGGGCATGGAGGAATGTTCAGGGAGTAGAGGGGCCTGGGCCAGTCCCCAAAGGAGGGGCAGGGAGGGAGCGCCACCCAGCCCCACTCCACCCCCAGCTCTACTCCAGCCCCACACCCAGACCCAGAACCCTGCCCAGCCTCAGCCTCCAGTCCCAGCTCTGCTCCTGTCCCCATCCCCAGCCTCGGCCCCCAGCTGCAGCTTCACTCCCGGCCCTGGCTCCCAGCCCCAGACTTGTCCCCAGCTGCAGCCCCAGTCCTGACCCACTTACCTGTGTCCATGCCCCTCTCCCAGCCGCAGCCCCCCTTCCAGCCCTACCTCCCAGGGGGTCATGGACAAGGGCAAGGGGGGGAGCAACTGTAAAAAGTTTGGGGACCACCGGCCTAGCCCATTTGCAGGTGCTCTTCTAAAACTATCCCTGTGCCATTGACAATAGGTATAAATGCCACCCAAGCTGCAAACCCTAGTCATAGTCAGATAAGAAAAGAATCTTTTAACCAACTTCTTCCTTGAGACTCTTTTTGTTGATGGTAGCGCTTCCTTGCCTTTTGTTCAACCTTCAGAACTCTGTACCATTCCATACTTATAGATTGGTTCCACTCTCATATGTTCACCTATTCTCTGTCCTTGTTGGCACCTTCAGCTCTGTGCCAAAATTTCTGTTCTATGGCATCCCCACAAGGTTTATGTTCTTTTCTATATTCCTTAACTTCGCTTTTATCTTAGTTACCACTTTTATGCTGATACACAACTAAATACAGTTTTGGACACCTTAAATAAATCTTCCCTGTTCACTTTCTCTCTCTGCCTGTCTTGATAAGTTAAACTTGTGTTTTCATCTCAGCTTCCTTAAGATCAATCTGTCCTTTCTTTTTCTCTACACTCTGCTCAGACTTTCCATTTGCCTTCATTGTACCTTGGCAACATCCTTGAATTGATCGGAACCTCCCAGCTTTGTAAATATTCCTATTGAGATAGTTAGGTTGGTCACTTCTCCATCCCTTCCCACAATTTTGCCACTGTTCATGCAAGAGCCTTCTTCACTACAGATCTAACAGTTTGGAACAAACTTCTCTTATCTGTGCTTCATCACTTCTAGCTCACATTTCAAATTTCAGCTGAAAAAGAAATACATTCTCCCCCATGCATGTGGTTCTAATTTTCTCTTTTTCTGTGCTGCTGTGCATTATTTAACCCTCCAATTGTTTTATTTACAGTGACTCTGTAAAGCCTTTTAATATACACGTTTGTGCATCATCTTTCATAAAAACTGTACTTGCATTAACTTAGAATATCGTTGGATTTTAAATTTGCCAGTCGGACCACAGTTTAAATTTTAACATTAAAAAAAATTGCTAAAGCAGGTATATTATTGACCTCTAATGAAAAAGCCACATCAGTGAGATATCTCCTTTTGTTTATGTCACTGTGCTAGGTGGCCAAGGCTGACTGAAAAGTGACGCCTTTGAAAATTTAGTGGTAAGGTACAAACAGGCAGGACACTTGTGAACAAAAACGGCTTTTCTTCAAGTAAATGTTATGGTTTCCTAAATCTTGGAATATATATTTTAACTGCCTTCATCCCCTCAGGTTTTGTCAGAACGTTGCCTACTTCCAAAAGGGTCCCAACCAGGGCCGGTGCTACCATTAAGGCAAACTAGACGGTTGCCTAGGGTGCCAAGATTTGGGGGCGCCAAAAAGCAGTGCCCCCAATTTCCCCCCGTGGCAGCACCCCAGCCCCCCCGTCCCGGGGAGCCGTGTGGCAGCTCCCAACCCCAGCCCACCTCTGCTCTGCCTCTTCCCCGAGCTCACTGCCCCCACTCTAATTGTCCTCCCCTCTCAGGCTTGCGCGCCAAACAGTTGATTGGCACTGCAAGCCTGGGAGGCGGGAGAAGTGGAGCAGCGATGGCGTGCTTGGGGAGGGGGCGTAGCAGAGGTGAGCTGCTGTGGGGAGCTGCCGCGGGGGGGTGCCTCAGGGCAGGGGGGGAGCTGCCGCAGGGCCCCTTCCCTGAGCATACCGTTGCTGCTCCACTTCTCCCACCTCCCAGGTTTGCGGTGCCAATCAGCTGTTTGGCGCCCCAGGCCTGGGAAGGGAGGAGAATTAGAGCAGGGGTGCCGTGCTTGGGGAGGAGGCGGAGCAGAGGTGAGCTATGGTGTTGTAGAGCCACTGAAGTCAACTCTATGCTACCTGAAGACTTGCTGTTAAAGGGAATCCTCAACTGCCCATTTAGGACAGCTGCTTTGCCTTGCTGAGGCAGTGCAAGAAAGCTGCGGATGGGGCTAAGAGTCTGGCCCAATATTTCTGTATCAGTATTGGCCACCCAGTCACGGTATTACTAAATGCCTTCCAGATGGTGGGTAGTAAGATTTTTCTGGGGGTGAGGGCAGGTTGTAACACACACACAATATATATTTTAAAAATAGCATTACAATTGGAATTATAGTTAGTGTTGACATGTAGCACACATATTGTAGACCCCTATTTTCAGTGCTATTTATTTTATTTAAAAAAACAACAACCCCAAAATCACTTTTTGAGTTGAAAATTCTTGTGCTTGGTCCTAGCCCACAGGGAATTGTCGTGGGGGAAGTTTGAAGAAAATTCTTTCCACAGTTTTTGAGTTATTCAAATGTAACCATGGAGGTTTGGATTCAGATTTTTGTTGCACTTGTATAACTCAAAAATAGCTTTGCTTTAAAACTTCTAAATTAACCCTGCTTAACTTTTCAACTTGTCACCTATGCTACTATATGGCTTATAAAATTTTAAAGCTAATAGTATAACAAATTCAAATAATGATACTTCAGATATTCAAATGCATCTTGGGAGGAATAAATTATAGGAGTCACAGTAAGTAGTTACTGAAGGAAGAATGGCTGCATGCTTTAAAGAATGTATTCTTACTGGTCTGAAATTGGCCTGATCTTTTCCAGTTTTAAAAGTAAGCAGGTCTGGATCTAGTTAATACGTAGATTCGTAGGTTACACCATCTGGAATTAGCTGATGATCAAGGCTTGTTCCTTCATTATTATAGTAATAGGCCATCCTAGGCAGCTACGTTTTAAAAGTCTACTTTCTACTTTTTTTCTCACATGGTCTTAATCAACATAATATCTAACTGCTTCCCAAATATTTATGGACATTGGGAAACTGAGGTACAAAGACATGAAATGACTGGCTCAAAGTCAAGATGTTTTTTTAAAATCTCTCTTGTTCCATCCCCCACTTCACTTGCACATTTTTTCTCTCTGTGTCTTCTGCCTCCTTTCTTAACATTTCCTTTAAATCTCCACCCCAGTCTTCCCTGCTCACTTAATATTTCTCTGTCTTCAACCTGCTCCTCAAACTTTTTTTCTCCACTTACTCTTCTCCATCAATGGAGCACCAGAAGGGCCAATGATGGAAAAAATTCTTCTCTAGCAGCAGCTCTTTACCTTTGCTTTCTCCCTGAATGGACAGGAGAAGGACAAGGCAGACCTTCTCTTGTTCACAATCCCCCTCAATGTGGGATCATCTATTTATGTGCCTACAGTAGTTTCAGTCAATGACCACAGATGAGAACTCTGACCTGGGGTCACCACGTGACTTGCAGTGGTCACTTCAGAGACTACTTCTCTTGAGACACTATATAGGCAAGATGTGACCTGTCACCAAATCAGCTGCCATCTGAATTATCTAAGCATATTAATGTATGAAATAGGAAAAAAAGGGTGCAGGGATATATTTCTTTTTCTTTCTTGCTTATTGTGGGGCTAGGAGGGCCAATGGATTTTCTTTCACCTGCCCCATAACCTCAGCTGCGCAGGACCTGAGAATCATAGGACTGGAAGGAACCTCAAGAGAGACATGAACTCAATGCAGGACAAAGTCTTATCGCTGACAGGTGTTTGTCTAACCCGTTCTTAAAAATCTCCAATGATGGAGATTCCACAACCTCCCTAGGCAATTTATTTCAGTGCTTAACCATCCTAGCAGTTAGGAAGTTTTTCCTAATGTTTAACCTAAACCTCCCCTACTGCAATTTAAGCCCATTGCTTTTTGTCCTATCCTTGGAGGTTAAGAAGAACAATATTTCACCCTCCTCTTTGAAACAAACTTTTATGTACTTGAAAACTGTTATCATGTCCCCTCTCAGTCTTCTCTTCTCCAGACTAAACAAACCCAGTTTTTTCATCTTCCCTCATTGGTCATGTTTTCTAGACCTTTAATAATTATTGTTGCTCTTCTTTGGACTTTCTCCAATTTGTCCACATCTTTCCTGAAATATGGCACCCAGAACTTGACGTAATACTCCAGTTGAGGCCTAATCAGCGCAGAGTAGAGTGGAAGAATTACTTCTTGTGTCTTGCTTACAACACTCTTGCTAATATATCCCAGAATGATGTTTGCTTTTTTTGCAACAGTGTTACACTGTTGACTCATATTTAGCTTGTGGTCCACTATGACCCCTCAGATCCTTTTCCATAGTACTCCTTCCTAGGAGTCATTTCCCATTTTGTATGTGTGCAACTGATTGTTCCTTCCTAAGTGAAGTACTTTGGATTTGCCTTTATTGAATTTCATCCTATTTACTTCAGACCATTTCTCTAGTTTGTCCAGATCATTTTGAATTTTAATCCTCTCCTCCAAAGCACTTGCAAACCCTCCCAGCTTTGTATCATCCTCAAACTTTATATGTGTTCTCTCTATGCCATTATCTAAATCAGGGGTAGGCAAACTTTTTGGCGTGAAGGCCACATCAGGGTTGCGCAACTGTATGGAGGGCTGGGTCAGGAACACTGTGCCTCCCCAAACAGCCTGGCCCCCGTCCCCTATCTGCCCCCTCCCACTTCCCGCCCCCTGACTGCCCCCCTCAGAACTCCCAACCCATCCAACCCTCCTGCTTCTTGTCCCCTGACCGCCCCAATCCCTATCCATACCCCCACCCCCTGACAGCCCCCCCCCCAGGACTCCCACTCCCTATCCAACCGCCTTCTGCTCCTCATCCCCTGACCACCCCCTCCCAGGACCCTCCACCCCTAATTGCCCCCCGGGATCCCGCCCCCTTATCCAACTCCCCCTGCTCCCTGACCGCCCTCCTGACCCCTATCCACATCCCTGCCCCCTGACAAGCCCCCCGGGACTCCCACTCATCCCTGTTCCCCATCCCCTCACCGCCCCCCAGGAACCTCCACCCCATCCAACCACCCCCTCCTCCCTGACTGCCTCCCAGGACCCCCCCATTCCCTGCCCCCTTACCAGCAGCAGGAGCTTGCAGTCACGACACCCGGCCAGAGCCAGCTGTGCTCTCCATGCTGCCCAGTGGGAGTGGCAGGCCAGAGCGCTGCCCACGTGGCGGCATGGCTGTGGGGGAGGGGAGACAGCGGAGGAGGGGCTGAGGACTAGGTCCCCCAGCTGGGAGCTCAGAGGCCGAGCAGGACGGTCCTGCAGGCAGGATGTGGCCCGTGGGCCGTAGTTTGCGCACGTCTGATCTAAGTCATTGATGAAGATAATGAACACAACCCGACCCAGAACTGATCCCTGCAGGACCCCACTTGATGTGCCATTCCAGCTTGACTGTGGACCACTGATGAGTACTTTCTGGAACAGTTTTCCAACGAGTTATGCAACCACCTTATAGTAGCTTCATTTCCCTAGTTTGTTTTTGAGAAGGTCATGCAAGTCAGTATCAAAAGCCTTACTAAAATCAAGATATACCACATCTACCTCTTCCCCACTATCCACAAGGCTTGTTAGCCTCTCAAGGAAATCTATTAGGTTGGTTTGACATGATTTGTTCTTGTCCGCATGGATTTGTCTGTTACTTATTGCCATTAGTGGCGGCACCATAAGGAGAAGGCATAAGCAATTAAGTGATGTCAGTGCTCCCTCCTGTACTAGACTGCCCCCTCAACATGGCTTCATGCTGCTGTCACCTGTGGCTGAGGTTCTGGGCCAGCTAGGGGCTAGTGAGTCAGCTGCCCTAACCCATAGAGCAGAGCAGCAGGAGGTGGCCATCTTCTAAGACAGTAGCAGCTGGCCTGGCACCACCAATGAGCAGAGAGGTCAAGTAGTGAAGGAAAGTGAAGTGTGAAGCCTGAGGAGGAAGAGTAAGAGTAGTGCCACCGAATGTGCTCCTTTGCCCTTGGTATTGGGCCTGGGCCCCTGAGTGAAGGGAGCCTTTGGCTCAATCTCTGTACTTGGTGGGAGTGACTGTGAAAGTGAGGAGGGAAGTCCATTACAGTCCATTTTATGCCTGGGGCAGCATAAAAGACAAAATCAATGCTGATGAGAAGGAAGCTAGGAAGACTCCGAAAGCCCAGCCACATGGCCAAATGCAGCTGTCCTCCAACATAAGCCAGACACTGTCAATGCGTGGGGAGACATCCAGGAATTTTCTTTCTTATTTAATGATACAAAAAAAAAATTAGGGATGTTCTATGTTTTAATTGTAATGGAAAAACTGGATTTCTAGTTCCCAGTTTGAAAGGAAAACACTGTTCTATGGAAGTGCTGTACTAAAGGTGGGTTGTGTGGGTATGTTTGGCTGTTCCCTTTTCTCCTAGGGATTCTATAGCTTCTTTCATTCTTCACTTCTCTCATATTACAGAAAGAAGGTAATTTTTCCCGACCATTTACTAAAACTCATTAAAGACCGAAAAGAACAAACAATGCTACTCCTCAGAGACTACCATTCAAAGTCACTCTACAATTCTCTGTTCTAATACTTGAGACAAATTAATTATTCCTTAGTGAAAAGTGTATAATTCCTATTCTTCATTTTTGGGGTGGGGGTGGGGAATAATAATAGGAAGTTTATATCTGAGTGGAAAGCTGTCTGTGCTGAAGGGAAATGAGAAAAAATGTGTGCTCTGAGAGAAGTAAAAGCAATTATTCTAATAATAATTCTAGGGATATTAATGTTTTTTAAAGTAGATTGCTTTCAAATAAACACTGAAATTGAAGCAATAGAAGAGCCTGGTTTATTTATTAATCACTCCAAAAGTGCATTCTTCTAAATGAACAACTGCATGATCAACTTCACTGGCACATATTAAATTTAGTTAAAAACAACTTGCAAATGTCTAAAAACTTTTGTAACCAGAGACTAATTTGTTTAACACGTTGAAAATGTTCTGTGGATGTGAAGAACTGCATATTAAACTTCAAAGTAAAATGCTCCAGAGATTACACCATCTTAAATACAGCACATTGAAAAGGCCTTCATACATTAAACAAAGGATTTTTAATTCTCCTATATTTTGAATACTTGTCAGTCTTTGAGCCATGTCCCTTCATGCGCAGGACTGTAAACTGTCAGCTGAGGTGTGATGTCCAAGTCTGAGGCCTGGACCACAATTTGAAAGGGTCTAGCTTTTCTCTTTCATCTCTATTAATTAATCCTGTCTCTGTTTGCCCAGCGTACATTGCTGTTGACATCACCTTTTCCATAAGCTTTAAAGAGTCCCCTGAGAGATCTACTGCAGAACAAAAACTGGACAGAGACTACATTTGGAAACCATTTTATTTCTCAATTACCAACCAAAACGTATGGAAAAGATTTACACCCTGATTTTCACAATAATTATACTTTGAAAGGTTAGAAATAAATGGCTTGATCCTTGGAATCATTAGTTACCATACCAGATGTAATTGGTGTAAACTAATGAGTTTACTGGCTGGCTGACCCTTAATTACAGATTAAAGTAAAACCTCCAGCCAATCAGAAACCAGTTTACTTATAAAAGTACAGTATACTATTAAAAAACAATATGTTTCTAAGTAAGCAGTAAGAAGCCCATAACACAAGCCTGTTTAAGGCTATCAAATGCACCTTTTTAATAATGGTACCTTGATCAACTGTCACTCTCCTACCCCAAGTATCAGAGGGGTAGCCGTGTTAGTCTGGATCTGTAAAAAGCAGCAGAGAGTCCTGTGGCACCTTTAAGACTAACAGATGTATTGGAGCATAAGCTTTCATGGGTGAATGCCCACTTCGTCGGATGCATCTCCTACCCAAGTGTCCATCAAACAAACTTAAAGAAACCACATCATTAATCATCCGGTGTAATAAAAATCAACTGTTTGGGGCCTGATCCAGTACAGTATATCCACAGCCCCTCCAAGTCAAACAAGCTCTGAAAGGCTGGGGATCCTAGCTGTAAGGCAGGATAATTGATACAGGGGAGAATTTGGCCTTCTGTGAGACCAATGTATGGACTGAAAGTTACTCATTATGGTTTGATCAGCTCTGGGTGTGAAGTAAGAAGGGACAATGGTGAGAGCCTAGCCTATGAACAAAAGTAGGTTTAATATTTCCTTGCATTGAGGACAGCTCTAATGTTTGGTAATGGAGGCAAGTGTTACAGTGTTGTCAATCCAAGTGCTCAAAAATCAGGAGTCCAGACCCAAATATTATAAGATTGGCTTAAAAATCATGATTTTTTTTAAAAAAAATCATAAATGTGGGAGTCTTTTAATTTGCCTTTTGGTATTGAGCCTTTAGGGTTAACTTTTATAAGCTTTTTTTCAGCAACCATCAGGGCTAGAAATGTCAATTTAAAAAAAAAAAAAAAAAAAAAAAAAAAAAAGCAAGCCAAGATTCTCATTCAATCTTGTCTTCAGGGCCTGGAGCTTTAAGAAAAGCATCAACTATTGCAAGACTTGCAATAAAATCATGATAGTTGACAATACTTAGCTTCTTTCCATCCCTATCATACCTGTGAATCGCAAGGGTCATGGAGGGTGCTCAGTGGAGTCAGATACTGTCCCTAGGAAGAGTCTAGCAATGGAACGTGTAATCTGGCATTCTGCCATTATTTAAGTGGAATACCTTCTGCAGCTCAGCAGTCCAGGTAACCTCAAGGTTTCCATGGACCTCATAGCTGCAGAGGCTCATTTTGCCTGGGTTACGGGGTTCCCCCTCTTTGAAATGTATATCTTGCATTCACATCAGGGCTTACTTCTGATAAATGCTAGGGTTGTAGGTGGCCATTCTTCTTTGACAAAGTTCATTGACATTAATAAAGTAAGATTGGTAAATTAAAGAGGAGGAGAGTGGTGGTATTTCTTTTTTAATCCAGTAACTGAAGAGTTAATTAGTTCATACATTGCCTGCACATGTTTAAAGATGAGTTCATGTGTTTGCTGAGCTCCTATTTGTTGGAAGCATCTGGGGGTCAAGTAAAGGTGAAAGTTGTTTTCTGAGCTCTGCCCTTGGAAGTTAATTCAGAGCTGTGCTGAGTGCTCTTAGGGAGAGCAGGTCCTGGGAGCAGTGAATTGCTGGTTTGATATCAAGGTCCTTGGAATCTCCTTTGAGTTTAAAAGATAAAGAGTTTGTTAAGGAAATCCTAGCAAGCGCTTCATGATAGGTATTGTGCCATGTGATTTTGCTTTGAAAAAAAAATGCATTGGCATATTCAGGTCATTAAGGTATCTGATTGGCGCTTAGGTGCTTTATAGTATTAAAATAAAGAAAAATTACATTTTAAGGCCTCAGTCATGCAATCAGATCTACTAGTGAGGATCTTTATACCCATATACAGTTTCATTGACTTTAATGGGACTCCATGGGGGCATAAGGGGCCATCGATGCAGGTCACATTGCAGGCCCTCGGCCATTCAGTTTAAAAATATGGGCCAGGTTGGAACTTCCACAGCAGAAGAACAGAGAGCCCAGGAAGGTTAACCTTTCATAGTTTCCTAATAACTTTCCCTTTAGAAAAGGAGAGTTATTCAATAATCATGAAAAAGACAGAGGTTGTGATCTCTAAACCCTGCAGATCCTGTGAATTCACAGGGAAAGTATCACCAAACCCATCAAGGACTTCCCACTCCGCCAGCTCCACAATTGTTTTAGGAGCAAAATTGCACTTGGCTGATCTTCCCACACTTGTGTAATATCCCTTTCTTCAAAGAGAGCTAGGAGCAGAGTAAGCATTATTGCTGGAAGGAGAAACATTAATTCCTACAAGGATACCTGTAGGAAACATTCTATGGATAGTCACAGCTCCCCGATCCTTGTGGAATGGGGGGAGAGAGGGAAAGAGGAGGAATGGGTTTGTGGAAGGCCACAGAAAGGAGACATGCAGGCCCTATTTCTTCTCTCCCATATATTCCACCTATTGGAAACATTGTGCTTCATCTTTTTCATAGAAATACAGTGTATTTTTAAGCTGTACTTAATGAATAAACTTTTCTGAGTGGATGAGCCACAAAATAAATCTGTTCCTTAAGCCAAGCAGAATGCAGCTATTCAGTAATGGTAAGATGAGCAACTGTCACTTTACTGCACCAACATACATCAGCCAAAATGTTTCCATCTTTATCAGTCATTTAGTAAAATAGAAATAAAGCAATTGTACCAGAATGGTGTCACAGGATCCATGGCACCTGCTTTAAAAATAATCTTTTGGTGTTGTCTTCATGGTTACTTTCAAAAAATGCTTTACCATGGCTGTAGCATTTATCTAGCAGCAGGAAACCATTATCCAATAACAACATTCTATTCCATTAACATTAGATCTTAATTGTAAGATTGTTTATAAGACTGTTAGAAGCTACAGAATTATAATAAAATGACAGCGTTGTTGTTATGAAATGTTCAGTCAAATTCTCAAGAACAATTTAGGGAAAAGAGGGATATTTTTTAAAAATAAACAATGCAATATTTTATATGCAGGAAAGATTCATATATACTAGACATGTAATAAATGCAATTGGAGAAATAACCATTAAGGAGTTAACTTGAAATAAGTTGAGTCTAATAAACCATCTCTGTGATGTATGATACATCTAAAAATTGAATAGAGAGCTTAAGAACTTGTGCAATTTTTCCAGAAAGCAATGTTGCGATAAATAAAATAGAGAAATCATAATAATGAAAACATATTTGTCTAATACAGGGGTAGGCAACCTACGGCACGCATGCCAGAGGCGGCAAGTGAGCTGATTTTCAGTGGCACTTACACTGCCCGGGTCCTGACCACCGGTCCGGGGGGCTCTGCATTTTCATTTAATTTTAAATGAAGCTTCTTAAACATTCTAAAAATCTTATTTACTTTACATACCACAAGAGTTTAGTTATATATTATAGACTTATAGAAAGAGACCTTCTAAAAACGTTAAAATGTATTACTGGCAAGCAAAACCTTAAATTAGAGTGAATAAATGAAGACTCGGCACACCACTTCTCAAAGGTTGCCGACTCCTGGTCTAATAGAATCCACCATAAGAAAAAAGTGAACAGGGTAAATGTTGCAAACTTGAGATATGATGAACGTAGCCACAGAATGAAAGAATTGTTGGTCATTATTATTTTATATCCAGTTAAGGGAACTTAAAATAACAATTGTGTTATAACTAATTGGATATGATGTACAATTTCTGTGAAAGACAAGTAACCATGCTGCTCAATTTCTTTATTTTTGTAACCCTCTCTCTCTTCCCATGATGTGCTGCCCCTTATATTAAAACACAACTTGAAATTGAGCCGGAAATCATACTTTGTACATTTTAGCTTATATTGAGTTCCAAACTTTGTCTGATTTCTTAGGAATAAGACCTAGAGTCACAGTCTCATCATAAATGATCATCAGGAGGACATTGGAAGCATTCAAACATATTAGCTGAAAATGATTACTCACAGAAATATTACAACATACAACAAAATCCACTGGAACCTTGGGTCTTGGACTCCCTTTGAAGGTCTATTTTTTGGAGGGGTGGGGTGGGAATGGCTCAAGTCAAATATTCCTCCATATGTTTAAGATAGCTCAAACAGGCCATCAATAAGTGTCCTATATACTGATAGGTAAGAAATCCATTGTGGACCTCCTCCTATAAATTAGAGTGTTTTCTAGAAGTTATCAAAACTTCACCACAGTGTCATTCCCTGACTGAGTTGCTAACAGGCAGATATTTTAATAATAGTCTAGGATTTATTATTGGACAATACTGATAAGAAGGAATTTCAATGCTACCTCAATGTTATTTATTTAGATAGACACCATCAAAAAGTAACAAGTATGAGTGAACTTTCCTTTGAGTACAATTTCTATTTATTTTTTATTATTTTAAACAAAGCAAGAGTTATTTTTATTTTTCCTATGTAACAAATTATTTCCAGGATAGTGTTGTTTAATAACTTCCCTCTGGGCATATTTTCTGAAATCATACCAAACTACATTGCGAAACAACAGAAATCAAAATCCAAAGTATCCTTAGGATGTATTCCAACATTTGGAGTGTGGGTGGGGGAACCTGGCTTTTGACTAATGAGATTTTTAAAATGGCTACAGAAAATATTGTCATCTTGGAGTAGAGAACATTTAATATATTTTCAGTGATTTCTTATGGGGGAGGCGGAGAGAATCAACAGACTTGTTTCCTCTCCTGGAATGTTTTGAAGCTGGAATGAAGTGCTAGTGATTTATCAAAAACAATTGTATTATAAAACATGATTTATTTTCAGAAGTATAAATGATGGGATTATAAACGTACCCCTGCATTTAGCAAACACATTTCAGTCAATTAAATTAGCCACTCTTATTTTTTTAAAAAAATCCCTTATCTGGTTATTCTTTTTATTCTGTAAATATAAAGTACTTCATAGTCAGAGTCTGTCTATCTTTCAGGTATTTAGACAGCCCTGACTTGTGCTCTTCATCTTTCTAATATAGGCATTTATTATAATGGGGGTCTGGTGAATAGAGTTAATGTTTTCACCAGTTTTCTTTGAGAGTCTTTAGGTAAAACAACATTGTTTTTCTTCAAAAGTAAATTCAGTATACATTTATATTAAAATTATTTTATAATTAAGTTTTTCTTTTTAAAGATGACATTTGAGTGATAGGAGTGTCCTCTAACCAGTTTCATATTTATGAATAAAAAATTGCTATCACAATGAGCGATCACAAAAATTAACTGTAAACACATTTTATAATTATATAAATTACCTGACCTAACTTGCAAAGAAGTGTCTTGTTTTATTACAATCCAATAAAATTGCTCATTTTCAATCCATTTTAAGTTTTCAGTTGTAAGGTAATGTGGTGTAGTTAACTTATTATTAAATATGTGTATTCTGGTAGCTTCAAAGGACCTATAATTTTAAATATAATAGAATTTCAAACTCTGATTATATCTACTTAGTCAGACTCTGTTAACAGAACTCTCCACTTTACTGGAGGTGATGATGGCATAGTAATTCTTTAACTAGTCTTGTGTGCATTTCTATTTGGTTAGGCCCAGATCCTTAAAGAAATTTAGGGGCTTAATTCACATTGATTTGTGTTGCCTGATTCATGAGTATTTACTTTTACATACTGTGCAGTAGCTTCAAAGGGTTCTGCCTCTGAATCAGGCACAATAGTAAAGTTGTCAGTAGAATGAGGAGCACACGAGAAACAATCTATCATGTATTATTTGATTAGTAATGTTATAAACTTTATTAGCAAAACAAACAAGATCACAAACACTGTAATACAGCAAAGGAGACAGAGCCAATACAAAATGGCCAGCACTTGCATACTCACATCATCCCTTTCCGGGAACCCCCGGCATATGTGAGACCATCTGTGTGTGGTCATCAGGCTAGTGTGTTCCACTGCCCTTAAGCTGGGTAACATCCTTTACAAGTGGTACACTAACACCCGCCATACCTTGTGCACATTCAATGATGTTTTCAACATTTTCTTTCCTTATACCACACCTTGATAATATTGGGGTCCCCATCTTTCATAGTCAATTAATCACTTACACATTATACACATTAACATTTACGTCAGTTAATTGCCATAGTACACCTGCAGTTAGTACATGTAAGTTTCAGTTAAGATCAACATCCTTTTAAACTTTCCCTAAGATTCCAAAGGAATACTTTTTTGGTACCTCATTTCACCTTTTCTCATTATGTACCACTTTTGTTTACTGTAATACTTATCTTGTGACTTAAGGTCAAATTAATTGGTTAAAAATAACTAACTTAGTAACTACCTACATCATTACTACCATTTTATATCCAGGCCTTATTTATGCTAAATGAATTGTCATACAGGCCTGAGGCCTGTAGGCCCTTGAGTTATAACCTTATAATGCCTATTTATTAATTTATAAATGGCTTTTACATATATGGCTGGCTACCATTTCAATATATTTGAGGATCTGGGCTTAGTGCAAGTAACTACAAATAATTTTATTCCTGGCAATGTCATTTTAAAGGCATATGCTTTATCAAATTAGCTGGCTTTACGTCTTCCTAAAGTGACTCCATTATATATATATTTGTGCAATTTGTATTATTTGACTTTTGTACTAAGCTGTGGATCCAATGATGGTGATATGAGAGCCATATCTTGTAAACTCTTACCTATATGAATAGTCCTCACTGATTGATTTCCATAGGATTCTCTACTCTTGTGGGTAATGTTACTCATGTGACTAAGGATTTGAAGAACAAAGCATTTTCTAAAAATAGTTCAACTTGCTATTTAGAGCAGATAGCATGGGCTAGTGGGTAGAGGAAGGTGCTGGAAGTTGTATGGACTTTCTTTTCAGCTCTGTTGGACTCTTTTCTGGTCTTTTGCTCTCTCTCCTATCAGTAGAAATTGGACAGTAATACCAACCCTACTAGGCTTACTTCAGTAAGGTTTTAAAATTCTTTGAGATCCTAGAATGGAAGGGGCTATATTAATGCAAAGTAGTAGTATTTAAAAATAGCAAATGGCAGTTATTTTCACTGCAGCCTTCAGAGTCAGGGGATTGAAGGGTTTGCTTTAAGGGTTGGGTTGCTTGTCCAAGCGGTACAGATTGGAAGAGACAGAGAATAGCAGGGGTACAACAAGGAGGATCTCTCCATGAAGTGGCCACCTCAGTAGTTCAGGAACCTAGGGGAAAAAGAAATAAGACAGCTGAATGTCCACAGGATTCTGCAAAGGTGAGAGACAGAAGAGAGGCTCATTCCATGGAATGGAGAGGAACTCTACTCCCTGGATTCTGCACTCTCTGGACACTATCTCATGGGCATGGAAGTAATTTCAACCTTAATTTCACTTTTCTCAGCCATTCAGGTAGCAGCTTTCTTCCAAGCCACTTTAGGAGTCTCTCTCCCTGACTCTTAAAATGCCATGTTATCAGCAGCCAGGTTTTTCTTCTGTGTTGTGTATATTATGTATTCAGTCACAATTAAGAGTCTTCTAGGGAGAATCTTGACAGGTGAATTGAAACCTTGTGGACTCAACTCACCTGAAGTCAATGGTCACATTTATGCCCACTGTTGAAAACTACCAGTTACACAGAACTATATTAACTTACCATAGAAACACCTCAGCTAATAACGGAGTATGTTGAACTGACTAATCACATTGTGACACACAATGAAAAATACAGCAACAAAGGTGACAGTTCAGCAACAGCAGATGCTGCAGAAAAGAAAAATTAGAATATTATTATGCAAAATGCTCTTAGTTAAGGTGCTTTTTAATTAATCACAATTGGTGAAAATATTATAGAAAATGCAGAGTTAAATATATTGTAACAGGTGTTTAGGAAGCATCTTTAAAACCCTAACTGGTCTAGAACTTGGCAGCTTGGGAAAGTGTCTCTCACTTTATAAAATACCATTACGTTTAAGACTGGTAAACTCATCAGGGTCATTAACAGAGCTTTCTTGGTTCAAACAAACAAAAAACCTTTCCCTATGAGAAACCCTCCTTATGGGTCCACCAGAGTCGGAATTTGGTGTAACCCTCAGGACCTACAGATTTAGATAATTAAGATTTTGATTTATTTTAGTTTTGGTTCTGTTGTATTGCTGTTAGCCAGTCAGAGCATGGGCAAATGGCAATTGTTGATATCTGTTATGTACCTTGTCACTTTAAGTTTTAAATTGTACCAGAACCCAAATGACAAATATATAGTTGGAGAGAATATATGTGTATATACGTGGAGATATCTAGGTGATAAACTGCACAGACATGATAAAGAAATGTATCCCTCATTTTTAACCACAACCCTTGTCTGCTTCCGACTAAGGTTCCTATCCTTCAATGAGCTCCCAGTCAAGTGTTGTATGTATGCTGTGAAAATGCAGTGAAAGATTCTCTACATTTAAATTGTACCTCTGATTTTTAAGTATAATATTTAATGGTTATGTCATCAAAATATAACTTTATATCTATGTCATCCACAACTGTTTTCCTATAGATTTTTTTTTTTTTTATCTAAACATTTTCCTATCTAAATTCTAACTTCTTTTTGGTCCAATTAAGGCCAAGATGCAGAAATAAAGGATACCTATAGGTGGCGCTGTGGTTAAAGTACACCTGGATTTTGATTACAGTGACGTTTACTTTTTGCTCTTTCAAAGAGAGAACGCAGTTTTCATATTAGTACAAATACACCATCTGCAAATAAATATCCCCATCTAAAATCTTCTCACAAACATACGTATCAGAGGGGTAGCTGTGTTAGTCTGAATCTGTAAAAAGCAACAGAGGGTCCTGTCAAGTATCAGGGGGTAGCCGTGTTAGTCTGTATCTACAAAAACAACAAAGAGTCTGGTGGCACCTTTAAGACTAAAGAAGTATTGGAGCATAAGCTTTCGTGGGTGAATGCCCACTTCATCAGAAAGCTTCACCCACGAAAGCTTATGCTCCAATACTTCTGTTAGTCTTAAAGGTGCCACAGGACCCTCTGTTGCTTTTCACAAACATACGTGACTGTATCACTTCTAAATTAGTTTTACAGAAACAGCTCTAAGATTTTGTATTGCCCTGGGCACTGTCACACACTGTGGCATCATCACTAAACATTTTACTGCCTAAAGCAACCAATTGCTCCACCTGATGAGGTAGGCCTTGGACACTTATGACTAAATGTTAATTTCATTCTAGTGTTGGGATATTTTTAAAAGGTACCTTACATATTGCCACTAATTGTGCCTTATTAAAAACCTGGATTTAACTCTGACCAACATAAATCTGGTGTTCTAACTTTAATTATTGTTGTTTACATCAAATCCTAAAAGAGAAATTTGAGATTATAAACTTTTTATGCTAAATAAATGAATCCTATATATCTGATTATTTATCTCTCTCTTTTAGCTGTGTTTAGCTCTGTAAAGCATATTGCCATGCACTGTGTGAGACTACACTTGGACCACAGCTCAGAGAGCCAGGAAGCGATAAGAGACTAAACCTGAAAAAAGTTACCCCTAGACTCCCATTACTTGCAGGGATTACTGTTTGCACGAATAGAACCCCCAAAGTTGTGTTGTATTATATGTCAGTGATATTCAACCTTTTTTCATTTGTGGACCCCTAAAAAAACAAAAAATTGAATGGAGGTGTGGACCCCCATTGGAAATCTTAGACATAGCGTGCAGACCCTCAGTGGTCCGCAGGCCACTGATTGAAAACCACTGTTATATTTAAAGCTTCTTTCATAACTAATTTTTAGTTGCAGTGTCTGTCCCCCCCATATTTGCCTGTGTTGTGTGCTACGCTGGGGACTTGAGAACTGTGCAATTAATATTTAATTTTTCCACTATGTATAGCTACTGAATATTAGTTCCTCTAATTGGCTTTCATACTGTTTGGGTTTCTTTTTTAGAGTAGCAGTAGTACCTTTCAAGTGGCACACTGTGCAGTTAACTGCCAGCCAAGTGTAGAACATATTCCCCCTTTAAACCTTTATGAAGTATTAATAATACTGTCTTATATAGTGGCACTCATTTTTAAATAGAACTTCCCATTGATTTCAGTAGGGAGTACTTAAAAATCAATGGCTTGATATGGTCTATCCCACTGGCAGAATTAGAGAGCCACTTTACTCGCAACTCCCCTTCCCGTCTTTTCCTTATCAAAGGGTCAAATTCTGGCCTCCGATACACACCTTTCATGGGGAGCTGTGTGTATAGAATACGGCCCCAAGTGCCTGCTCTAATTTCTGAACAAAAGTATCCGGATAAACTAGATTAGGACTTGATCCTGCAGCCCTTGATGCCAAAGGAAGCAGAATTCTCTCTTTAGTGATTATGTGTACCCTAGCCCCCTCCGCTTCACTTAAAGGAGACGAGTAATATTACCCAGCCATGTAAAGTGCTTAGGTAGAAGAGCTCTAAATATAACCCCATGCAAGAGGAAAGCCCAACAGTTGGCGTGTGGGCATTTGCTGTACAGACGATAAAAGGGCTGATAAAGGGCAGGTAGGAGACACTTAAAGAGGACCCACTGCAACCTGTTCCCAGGGGGGTCGCTATGCGATCAAAAATGATTCTCTCAAGTTCCTGAAGGGCCGCGGGGGGGAGGAAGGGGCAGTAATATTATGAGCCTCCCCCCAGAGCCGGCAGCACAGTCAGCGAGGGCAGGGGACGCTCAGCCCCCCACCTCCCCCGTGACGCTGATCAGCAGCACCAAGCACAGCCTCTCCTCACTCCCTAGCCAAGCCAGGCTGCTGCTTCCCACCTGATTCCCTCCTTCCTCTCCCTGCCCCTTCCCTTCCCTCCCCCCCGCGCCTTCGCTCATTCCTTTGTCTTGGCGGGGATTGGCAGGTTTTATTATTCCGCCTGAACAAGCGGGGGGCGGATTGGCTGCGCGCGGCTGACGGTGGGAGCAGAGCCGGGATGTAGTTGGGATTTTGCTCTGTCAGTAACACATGTGGATGGGCGGCGGAAAGAGACGCGCACGGACAGGGGGCCTCCCTGCGAGTCCTGCCAGCGCCGCCGCCACGGAACCCCAGCGGTAGCAGCAGCGGCTCCTCGCCCCGGCCCCTCTCCCGCTGCCCGTGCGCGGGGCTCCGAGGCGCTTTCCCGAGCGGCGGGAGGTTGGTTCTCTGCTGCAGGAGGCTCCGGACCCGGCCAAGGAGGGTGGAGGTTGAGGGCGGGGGGAGCGATACAAAGTGAAGCCACATTGCCAAACTTACCCAGCGATTGCAGCGGCGCCCTGCGCCTACAGCCCAGCGGCCGGGACTGAGCGCCGCGGCTCCCCTCCAGGAAGCGGGGGCTGGAGGGAGGACTCTGCCGCACGTCTCTCGTCTGTATTTTGCTAGCCGGGCTGCACTGACGGGCGTGGGGGGACTCTGCCGGCGGACGCGAGCCCCAGCCAGCGAGCATTGTGTTGGTTCTTTGCAAGAAAACCGCCTGCCCCCCGACACACCACCCTATAAACCAGAGCGACGCTGCTCCCCGACCTCTTGCAATATAGAGGGGAAACAGGTAAGGAGGCTCTTTTTTGCCTGCGCCCTTTGTTCTTTGGCGCTCCCCCCCCCCCCCCCCCCATCGTCTCGGATTTCGAGTAAACTCAATCGGTCGCCTTAGATAAGGAGGGTGCCTGTAAACTCTGGGGGAGCCGAGCAGCAGCGGGGCCGGACGCACTGTAGCTGTCTCTGCTTACAAAAGGCTCCTTTGCTGCTGCTCTGGGCTGCTTTTCCCTCTTCCCGGCGGCTAAAGGAAAAGGGCTTTGCCTGGCTCAGTGGTGAACTGAGGGAAAGAGGAGGGTGTAAGGACCCGCCACCCGCTCTCTTTGTAGTAAACACTATTTTGAAACAGTGGCAGGAAAGATCAAAGTGAGCTCCCTAATTCTCTCCTTTCCAATTCCCTGCCTCTCGCCCCCCCGTCTTTTGTTTCAATCCAGGAGAAATCCGGCGAATCACCTAATTAAAACCAAGACATGAATTAAGCATCCATTTTTTTTAAACTACAAATTGCCAGCTCTGCGCTTGTCCCTCCCTTGGTCTCCATTAAAAAACACCAGAGACATTGTTAAAAGGGGGGTTATTTTGCCTCTAGCTGCCAGCTCTGCTTTCTATTTCACTGACTCTATCCCAGGACCTAAATTGCTTGGCTATGTAATTACTAGAGTAAGCCTATTTAAGTTAAAAGCTTCCCCCCCCCCACTCTAAATGAAACTTGATGAGGGCCCGTCCTTAGTTATCAGGGGAGTCACTTTCTGGTCAGTCCTCTTGATTCATCTCTTTTAGATTTAATCAGCATTAAGGTATTGCTTGTCCTTAAGAGCTTTAGCTTAATGGGGTTACTGGATGCCTTTCTCAGTGTAACGTTTCCTTTCTTAAAATACAGTATATATTTACTGCTCAACAAGACTGGGGAAAGGCAGCTTGGAGTCTTAGGTTTTTAAGAGATCTGAAGTGATTTAAAACGTTAAAAAAGGTTTAAAGTCTCAAAGCAGGAAATGTAGCTTCGCTTAGGTTATGGATAGAAACTGTTAACAAAAGGCAATTCCTTGAGCAAATGCATCAGAAATCAATTTACATAAAGGTATATGATGCATTCAGATAAATGCAATGCTAATGGCTTTTAGAGTGGTTCTCTTTTCAAAGTCTCAGGGTTTTTGTTACAGCTTAATTGGTGCAGTTCTTCTGGTTTATTGTGCGGTCACTGGACAGAAGTTCAGGAACTCTTTCTGGGGAAATGTGTGCTTAAAATCGGCCTATTTAAGGAATGTAAGTTCTGACTCCCTGTAGCCAAGTTGGGCCAGTGGGTAGGAAAAGTTCGCCCTCCCTCCTTTGGAGGTATCAGTCTGAATGGCTTTAGCAGATAGCCAGATGCCTCGATATGAGCACATACGGTTTACAAAGGACAAAGACAAAACATGCTGCTTAATTGGCAGTAAATAACTTGATCTGTTTATACTATAAATGACTAGTGGAACACTAGGAGCTTATTGGACTCTGGATTGGAGGCAACAAATTAATCGGTTTAGAATAAGCTTTATGAATTGATTCCTATGTTATCTCCCAGTTGTCCCGCTTGTAAAAAGCATTTATTAGAAAGTGAAAAAAGCACTTTAGCAGTTTTGGAGGCAGCCATGATCCAGCCTGAGTGTGGTGCACTTGAATGTTCTGGTCTATTGTATTATCAGTAAACTTTTTTTTTTTTTCTTTTTTGGCGTAACAAAGGTTTAGCATTTAAATTGCTGATCAAGGGCAGATTAGCGAGACAAAAGTGGAGTGTTTGTACAGGAGTTCTAAAGTTCAATTATCTTTTATTCAGGCTAGTGTCTTAAAAAAACCAGAGAAAACACTCCACTGATCTTCTAAATAAAAACGAGATCTGGGACAATCATGGAGCCGGCATTATAATGGCTTGGAGATTTGAAAAACCAGTTTCACAACTTTTCACGCTGCCCATATCTCTCCTTTAGCACAAAACCCCTGAACTGTTCCCAACTTGTGAACTGCAGCTGCATTTCCCAGAGCTCTGCCTGCGCATGGAACATGGCTTCAGCAGGGCTGCGGGCCAATTTGCTGTTCGCTCCACTCTCCCTTTTTCATGTCAATCGTGCCGGACCCCTGGCACTCCAGGTGGGGTACGAAGTTCGGTGCATGTTGCCCAGTGTGCACGTGTATTTTGGGGTGCACCAGAGCCTCGTTTGACAGCAGTAAAGCTCAGGCCACCGGTGACAAGTTGGGAGGCAGGCAGGCTCGTGGATCCAGAACAAAGCCCCAGACAAGTAACGGAGTGTGCTTTTGCACCATCCCTCCTTCTGTTGCCCCCCACTTCCCTCTACCGCACCGGGAAGGGCATGGACACGATTCATGGCTTGGAGTTAACCACCTCCCCCCCCCCCTCCCCCTTTCTCTTCTTCTTACACAGACCATGGTGAACCCGGGCAGCAGCTCGCAACCTCCCCCGGTTACTGCTGGCTCCCTCTCGTGGAAAAGATGCGCAGGCTGCGGGGGGAAGATCGCGGATCGCTTCTTGCTCTACGCCATGGACAGCTACTGGCACAGCCGATGCCTGAAGTGCTCCTGCTGCCAGGCTCAGCTGGGGGACATCGGCACCTCCTGTTACACCAAGAGCGGTATGATCCTGTGCAGAAACGACTACATCAGGTGAGAGAGAGAGGAGGCTGCACAGCAAGGGGCGGGGAGGAGCAACTCTGTACCTGCACGCAGGATAGCGGAGGAGAGGTCAGGCCAGTTCCTGCAATCAGAGACACAGATTGGTCAGTCCTTGACTTCGCGGGGAAGGAGGATTAAAACCTCGAATAATTCTGGCTCTTTCTCCAGCCACAGTTTGGGCTGCCCAGCAAAGAAAAGAGATTGGAGGGCCTGTAATTTTGAAGTGCTTGTCAGCACAAAACAAGTCCTAACTAAAAATAAACAGCAATCAGAAAGGCTAAATTAATCTGCTTTGTTGTAGTGGTGAAGTGTGAATCTCTAAACGGTAAATGTTAAAATCCTGGGTTTGAATAAGGCTGCAGTAGAGGTGCTAAATAATGAAATGCCTGCCTTTTAGTATCTGATTAATTATGATATTTACATAAGCACCTTTAAACTCCTTTGAGTGGAAACAGAATGACTCATTCTCTGTTCTCTTTGTAAAAGAGCTGATTAACCATCAGTTGGAGGGCCAGAGATTCTACTTATAGCCAAAAAAAACAGTGGTAATGTTTGTCTTCACATTGTTAGAGAGAGGCTTTGAACCCACATTTCTCTAACTTTCAATATAGAAAAAGCTGGGAGAATCTAAGGGAAGCGATTTCCTTTGTTTTAAATAGTTCACATGCCTCAGATTTGGGGGATGGCTGGGGAACTAAACCCCATTAATCTTATATCCGTTGAAGTACAGTATCCTGTCCAACAAGTTTAATTGCAATGAATGGAAAAAATTCAGGAGGTCAGGTTCCTATAGGATCTTCTCAGGTGAACTCAAGCTCCTTAAACTCATTAATTTAAAAGGAGGCATTTTGAAGGATTACACATTTAATTTGAGTAAATGCTTTGATAGACTGATGCACATGAATGCTTTAAGGAGCAGTTCTATTTCAATATCCAGTAATTAAAAAACAAAAAGCCAAGTCCCTACATTCTGGCATAAGAGAAATTCCTAGTTAAGACACTTGTTTTGTTTAAATGCTTTTGACTTTTCATTTACTGTAAATGTCAAGAGTTACTCCAGGTTTATCTTTCAGTAAAAGTTGAAAAGTTTTCCTCCCCCATGTGTAAATCATTTGGCTATAAATATTCCAAGTTTGTTTCTAATGAAACACTTACCTTGTACTCCAAATTGTGAGAGATCTGGATGTAGCACTGTACTGCATTTGTGGGAATACTTTTCTTGGAGACCTCATTAAGTTAAAATAATGGGGTAAAAGGATGCTTATTTATTCTGATAATGAAACCTCTGTCCTATTATAGGCCTGCATCCTCATTCTGCTAAATAGAAGAAATACAGCTATAGATGTTTGAGGGATTAATTTAACTTTTTTTTTTTTTTTTTGTAAGTAAATGTTAGGAAATCAGCACATGCAGGTTTATAATGGTGCTTTCTGGTCCTCTTCCGAACCAACAGCATAAGCCTGGCAGAACTGTAATTAGAGCAGAACGGTGTTAAGAAAAGAGGTTTGTTTGAAGTGGAAAAATTGACACTACTATTCAGATGCACTGAATGGTACAGATTCATCTCTCAACCAAGGCCATCAAACAAACCTTCACTTCTGATTACTACTAATTAAAAAGAGAAGATGCATCCCCTGTATCCCCCAAGGCAAGTTCAGGCATGCTTATTGGAATCTCCTCCAATTTTGTGTGGCCGTAATTTAATACCCACTATTTTAATATAGGCGATTATGAATAATATGTTTTTATCGGGTGAGGGTTTTGAATTGATCTCCTTGTTCTATTGCCTGGTTCCTCTCTGGATCTGTGTAATTTGATTTACCAAAGGAACACCTCTCAATTGAAAGGGGCTCCCTGAAACTTGAACTGGATAGTGTATGCAAGGATGGTTCAGAAAGTCTTGCATTAGGCTAGAAGACTTCGTTGCTAAAAATCATGATCCTTGTTTGCCTGGGCTTCACAGCCGTCTTCCACGTGGGACCGCAACTGCTCGCTGGTGTAACTAACTCCTCTTCCTCTCCCTACCTTTCAGTGTTGAATCGATGCCGCTAGATTGGCAGCGTTCTGCAAGTGTCTGTTTCTGTGGGGCCCTCTCTCCAATTGCTGTGGAGGGAGCTTGCAACCACTCCCTTATCTGAGGCCAAATCCATAGGCACAATTCTTAATTGGAGCCACAGGGGAAAATTAGACATGAATCACAATGAAAAGAGGATTGATCAGCCCAGCAGCCGCCACGTGAAAGGGGCTGGCTGCTCCCAACCCGGAGCAGGGACCACAGACCGATTTATTAAGGGGCTTTTAAACTGTCTGACGTGAGGGGCTGTGGTTTTCGAAAACAGCCCTCTACAGATCTAAGAGCTGCAACAGCAGCTTTCGCTGAAGGCCGGCCTGCCTGGAAAGGGGCTGGGGAGGTGGGAATGCAGCCCCACCCCCCATGTGCAGGGAGGGGAGTGCGCAGCCCTCCCCACCTTAAGATTCCAGATAAAGCAGCAGCGTGGCAGTGAATCCGCACAATTAAAAGCTTTAATTAGTGTCTCCTCCATTTTCTCTTCGTTCTGATAGGTTTTATCTAATGAGATCTGGTCCCTGGCTTAGATCTCCTCGGAATGACGTGTCCGAAATGAATGAGAGCCGCGTCGCAAACAAAACATTTAATTAACAAAATTGGCCTCTAACGTGGGGGAAGGGGGGGGGGGAAGAAGGATTAACCAGGCTCTTCTTAAAGGGGCAGCGCCTGCATATCCTCCCCTGCCCCAACGTCTCATGCAGTGCGCCCCTCCTTTCGCCCTCACTCGAGGGCTGTGGGGAATGGGTGACTTGTCTCTCTCCCAGCTAGGCGAGGAAGGGACACAAGGATCAAAGCAGAGAAAGGGGAGCCTGTCCGCGAGGACTCTCACAACGTGTTGCACCCCCCATTCCTTTCCCTGGCTGCATGAATCCCCGCAGCTCATCCGTTCAGACAAGTTCACCAGGCCGGGTTTGCAAGAGGAGTTGAAGGAAACCTGCCCGGCCGCCACGGGGCCACCCCTTCAATGTGGAGCTGCGCGCTGACATGCCGGGGCAGGCGCTTGAGCCCAGTTCCAGGGGCGGGGGAGGAGAGCGCGCTCCTCCTTGCCATTCACGTGGCTGGCCGCAGCCGCAGTCTGCCGTGCGGGTTATGGAGGGGAGGGGAGGGAGCCGCCAGGCAACGAGTTCATTTCCCTGGTAATCAACAGCAAGCTGCTATATTCAGGGAATGCTGTCCCTTTAATTGAACAGGCTAGGTAATTAAATGGCACTTTTCCAATAGGACGTGCTAGGTAAATCTAATAGTTGGTTATTTAATATCACTTTGAAGTCTGCCCACTCAAGCACAATGACAGCACAGGAGCATGTGAACTATTAGCTAGGAGGAAAAAAAAAAACAGGATCTCAAAAATTAATTAAATCGCATGCAATTTAGGGGGAACGTTTATCTTGATTTGTCATAACAGAATTAATTCAAGGCCTCCAATTCACTTGGGGGCAGATCTGTTACTCTGAATTAACCAAGCGTAATTTGGCTGATTTCTTCTCTCCTCTCCCTCCCCCCTTCTCTAATGCAGCACTTGCCATTATGCACAGCCCCCCTTTAAGTATCAATAGCTTCTGGTGCTTTTAAGGTGCTCAGCCTCCAGTTATTCTGAAGTACCTTTAATGGACTTGGCTCTAGGCACAATTTCTGTGTTGCCTTTCTTTGTTACATTTAACATAGCTGGTGCAGAACATAGGGAATCTGCTGGAAAACCAGTCGCTTATGGATCAGTAGTTTTGGAGGTGCCTTTGTCAGATAAGGCTTGGATATTGTGGGTTCTAATGTGTGCCTTGCTGTGTAGAAAAAAGGAATGATAGCACTCAGGTCTGCCTGTCTCTACAGTTTTGGAAACAACTCCTGGAATCTATTAACATTTTTTTAGTATACTTGAGTAGCACTTCTATTGATAACATTGGATTTTGGGTAGTAAGATGTAGAACTGGACTGAACAGGTTTCCTGCTGCCCCCAGGCTCCCTCTTGTCAAAGTTCTGATAACCAGTTGGGGGCTATGTAGGAATTACGTGGTAGTTAATTTAAGGTAGGTTGGTATAATGCTGTAAGTGAAAAAGGAAGGTTCTTCTACATATAAGGAACCTCTTGATGTTTGTGATTGATTGCCTTGCCCAAATGTTGAAATATTTAACGACCTCCTTGGACTGAGGACCCAAAGAGAAAACTGAAACCAATTCTGTCATTGCAATTAAAGAGTCCCCTGGCTTTAATTAGCTTGACCTGGGGTATCTCTCCCCATTGCTGGAGTTAAAGAGAAAAGAGCCCATTAAAGTCCAGTCCGAGACCGATAGCTACTTAATTGAGTACCTAAAGCCTCGAGCCTTTTAAATCAAACACTGTTCTGGATGGTCCCCTGGTTAGATAATTAGCTTTCCAGCCTTGCAGAAACCATGTAAAAACAACTTTTCGATAAAAGGACAGTTACAATAGTGGACTTGGTTCTTGGTAAAAAGGAATGACTTCTCTAAAGATATAAACCTCTTTTCTGTTAAAGCTGCTACAAAATAAGAAAACTCATATCAATGGCAAAGACAACATAAGCTACATTCTCTTGTTAAATAATAGACCAAGCACTGGATAGATTTAGTAATAATGTTCTAACTTTGCAAGTAATTTTTATGAATCTCTGTAAATCTTATGATTTCAGCTGTGATACTTTGAAATGTTGAATTGTTCTAGAAATATGGTTGGGAAAGAGTAAGATGTGTGAAAAGCTGCTGGATTACAGTTTGACTACATTGATTATTAAAATTCACTTTGACAGACAGTCAAGATGTACAACTGATTTTATTCAGGGGGAATTGTATAATAAATGAATACTTAATGAAGAAAAGTGGCACAAAGATCAGTATTTTAAAAGCTGTATTTTTAATGGTATGGTACAATTGTATGGGGTTATGAAAGACATTATGCTTGTGCATATATACTCCCCAGGAGAAATGACACATTCAGCTGTAAGATTCTGCCTTTCATTCCCCCCCCCCCCCAATAATACCTTTGACAAACTTGGACCCAAAAATACAAATTAGGGTTTTATTTTAGTAATGTGGTAAAACGGTCCCATTTCTGCCTTTAAACTACTTCCCATACCCCTCTTCTTCATCCTAATTTCATTGATAGTAACAATAAAAGATGGAAAGCTCTGGGAGCAATCTCAGTAGTTTTCGTAAATGCTGCCAAGTGGGTCTGGTTTAGATGATACCATAATAAAGGCCCCATAGGTTCGAGGCAGTGCGGTCCTTTGGCAGGAGGTCCTGACAGTGTATTAGTTCAGCTTTCCCTTTGTAACCATTCTGATTCTGCAAGAACGTGTCAATGTGTCGTGGATCTCAGACTAATTAGTTTTGAAATGGAGTTTTGATTGAACTCTTCAAATCGATGCTGCTGCAAAATTTGTTTCTCGGGCTTCCTATTAAAAGCCATCTTAAGGGGCAGTTTTACTACTCTCCCTGTCGTTCAGTCGATACATTTAATAACAACTTACAGGCTATTTTCAATAAAGTGGCGACAGCAAATTAGTAGTTTGAACATGACAAGCCTCCTCTGCAACCCCAGATTCTGAAAATTCAAAGCAATTATTTTTATACGGAGGCATGCTGCAATCATTCAGATTACGGGTATTCTGTAGTAACACATCTCCTCAGTTGACACAAACAGAATTTTATGACTTTATTTGGACAGGAAGGAAATGCAAATATTAATATTTATTATGACACCAATACGTTAATTTGTAAATCCTATTACTCTGTTTTTACATCATGTAGGAAAGTGGGTCTGTGACCCTGCCAACTAGTTCAGATTCCCTTTTCACTATGAAACGATTTTGGTCCTTTTTTCTCTTATAAATATTTGTGGATATTAAAAGGAGAATACCAAAAACAAATAAAGCTTTTCTAATTCTAGCTAACCTGTCCTGTGAAAGTGGAAGCTCAATATTCATTTATGTATTGTATCTTGACTCAGTGTGTTGTGCCTTTAAATGGATTTGAAGAATTATGTATATATTTTTCTTCACTACTCTTCTGCCTAACACACACACTTCCCCCTCCCTTCCCCCCAACCCCATGGCAGATGTTGTGGTCTCATTTGATTGCATAGGAAAACTGCAGTGATACAGCAAACACCCAGAGAGATATGATGACAAATGGGTCCAGATCCCGGTAAATTACTTTCTGCTCAAATCGAAATTTCATTCAGTTTGTTGCTAGCAGAGATGAAGTAATCTAAATTGTGGACTCAGGAGCAGATAGAGGGAAGTTGGAGCAAGCATTTCATTATCAAGAGAGAGAGAGAGAAGGTTAGGATGAAAGAGATGAGCAGAGGCAAATCTAAAGTGTTGACACCATGATTGAAAAGGTTAACCCATACACATTATATATCAACCTGGATAGCAGAGAGTTTCTAATGGAAACTCTGCACTGATGGAGGTTTACTGGAGTTTCAATACACTGAGCATGATGTCTTCTTAGATATACAATCAAATCCTCTTAACCCTTTTGATGACTCATATCTCAAGATATGATTAAAGTACAAAAGAGTTCTTCATATAATTTCAAGGACACAATGCATTTAAACTCCAGTCATGAATTGTATCTTTTTTTTTTATGATGAACCAGTAATCTGATAAAATGTGTGTAGTACAGAATTGTTTTGTATTTGCTAGAGGTGCTAGTCAATATTTTTGATTAAATTCTGTGCATCCCTGTCTGTGAGGTAAGGTGAAGCTTCCGGTTATACAGAAATGCATCTTGCACATTACAGTATGCAAACAAGTTGGAAAATTGGGATCAGAAGTCTAAAATAGTTATATAATATCTTGTCATGTTGATGCACAAAAACAATATTAAGAGCCTCTTGTATATTAAATCATTCATGATCACCCTTATTTCAGGTTATTTGGAAATAGTGGTGCTTGCAGCGCTTGTGGACAGTCAATTCCTGCTAGTGAGCTGGTCATGAGGGCACAAGGCAATGTCTATCATCTTAAGGTAGGTCCCTTCTCCTGTCTGTTGACTTTGTTAATAGCACTGCTTCGCTCTGTGGTTCTTATATGGTATAACGTCTACATCTTTCATATATTCATAAATGTGCAGGGCAATAATTACTAATAAGAGTGTGTGTTATAAAACTTCCCATGGTGCATAGCGTTGTCCTCTAATAATCAGTAACACAACTCAAATGTAGTTTAACAGCAGGTAAGACAAATGCTATATTTGGTGATACTAGAAACTAAGTAGCTTCAGACCTCATGCTTTACTGATGGTCTCTCAAGAATAACATTTAAACCTGCAGCATTTTTAATTTGTGCCAGTTTCATTTGCTGTGTCTTTCCTTTTCAGTGTTTTACATGCTCTACCTGCCGGAATCGCCTGGTCCCAGGAGACCGGTTTCACTACATCAATGGCAGTTTATTTTGTGAACATGATAGACCTACAGCTCTCATCAATGGCCATTTGAATTCACTTCAGAGCAATCCACTACTGCCAGACCAGAAGGTGAATACTCAGCAATTACTAATAAGCTTTATTAGAGTTACATTAAGATCAATTTCTTTTCAACCTAATAGTGGACACTATTCCTCCACTCCCACCCACCCTGAAGGAGCCTTTCAATAACTGAATTTAGTTATAGGACTTTGGAGGAAATATAAACCCTTAAATATGAAAGTTGTATTAATTGAGTTCAGTTTATTCAGATCTGTATAGCTATTGAGTTAGTAATGTATAATGGAATGTGGGGAGCAACCCCTAATATAAACTCTCTTGAAGAGAAGCATTTCATTTTAAAATGTTGAGATTAAGGATTGCAAGGGAGCAGGTTACTGTGGGAGGAAAATTAGATCCTTTTAATTATGGTAATAAATGTCTTATGAAGAAAAGGTTCCTGAATTAATAGAAACTAGGGCACATACCATCTCAGACTAACATTACACTTAGTATGTTTCCTAAACTAATATTCTAAAAGGTGGTATCCTTAGAAAAGTAGTCTGATTTTATGACATGTAAAACATTCAAAGTTTTATTCTCTCATCACTCCATAACACTAACATCTCCAGTAGAGATTGTGTATCCCTGTGCTTGACAGCTCTTGGTCCATAGTTGTAAGTAAATTATGAGAATACACATTATGTAGTAGCAGAGGGAAAAATTTGTATCAACAGTTGTCCTGTACCTCTAGAACTGGATAGTTTTAGATCTATTTTAATCTCCTTAATAAGTCCTATAGCTATGCAAGTGAGTGCATTTTGATAACTGCTGTGCCTAATTTGTAACAATTACTGTCAACCTTCAGTTAAGAGACTGTTCATTCCACACTGGTCCAGAAAAGAGTGAATGTATGACTCTTGCACATAATTTTATTCACCTCATATTTCATACTGATTATGTATTGATGACATTGATTCATTTACTCTTTACAGCGCCACTTGCATGGATATTAAATCTTATTGACCACAGATGAATTTTAATTTCAGATTGGTGATAGATTTTTCCATCAGCTCTGATAGTATATTTGACTTTTTCATCATTAACCCAGGCAATCACACAGCACTGAGTTATTGCACTGAAACAAAAAGTGCACACTTCAGTTGGTAATTCTTTATAGATTTACAATAGGAACTTCATTAATGTCTGTAAGGATCACACAAAATAACATTTATCTGCAAACAGGAATTCAGAAGATTAAAAAATAGCTAGGGAAAATGCTAGGCTTCTTATGTATTCTGTAACATACAAAAGAAGAATTTTAAATGACTTCTTTCTTTAGTGGGTAAATTTGTACAGGAAAACATGAACTGGTTTCTAATTTTGACCAGTTTTGTGTTGCATTGCTACATTACTATAGGCTTGTTTGTCTTTTACTCTGCACAAATGTACTGAATAATTTTAAGTATATTTCCAGTCTCTTAGAAAGTGAACTGTAATTACATCAAAATATGAACACTTATTTACTTAATTTGTCAATCAGAGTAACTGGATTGAATACTGAGTCTTAATTACTTGTTCTGCATAACTATTTAGGAGTGATGAAGAATATGAGGTCTGTTCAAGGAAGTACAAATGCATGTAAAGATTCATAGATCTATACTACTGTGTATTTTAATGAAACAAATCTATAATACAGACTAGCTAGCAATGAAACTGTTAAATGAACAGTTGAAGAGAACCTATTTCAAAATATAGGTAAAACCATTCATCTTTATATATAGTAGTAAAAAGTTTGCCATTCTGAGAAAAGAAGTGCTTTATCCACTTGCCTTGCATGGATGTAAAGTTTATTGCAACTTCAAATGGGTGTCTAAATAGACACTTAGTTTTATCAGTGTCTTGCTATGCTTTTAGCAAAAGAAAAATGATTTAGTTACAATAATACCAGTAGACACAGTGAGGAAAAGAGAAGTAAAACTGGCTTGTGTAGCTTGCAAAATTGCAGCTATCCTACTAGGAGCTAAATGCGGAGGAAGCATTTAATAAGAACAGGGCCTCATTATCACTATCATTGGCTATTAACTGCATTGCTACAGTATATGATGAGGCAGACAGAGGTGTTAAGGAGAAAATTGGAGAGAGAAATCTCACAATTAGTATATCTTATGAATAATTTCTTCATACCCACTTTCACAGGGGGAATTGGGGAGTAATGTGAACTTTGAAAACTGAAATATGTCAGGAAATGAGCTGGGGTCTGTCTGATTTCTAGTCTTGGAAACTAAAGAGGAAGGTGCCAAAAAAGCAATGTTTTACACATTTTAAAGAAACAATATAAGAATGTACATATTAAAAGTACTTTCCAGAAAGCGATGTTATGGGGCTACTGAATAAAAACATACTTCCAATTTGACAGCATTAGCTGAAATAGATACGATACCCAGTATTAAACGTTACAGACCAATCAGTCTTTAGGGAAAGAGCAAAAAACCTGAAGATTATGAGCAAAGCAGAATATGGCACAGCTATTCATAGCTAACTAGCTATTAGGAGGCTGAGGAGAGTTTAATGTGTGAGGTTCTTGGTACTGTGACTTTTTTGTTTTGCTCACCTATGAAGCCACATTTGACAGCTATGGAGTAAACTTTCTACAGTCTTAGTCAATATGGTTCCCAAATGGAATGCTAGAGTTTATACTAGTGATTGGCACAAGTCTGAGTTAAATAGCCTAATTCTACTTAAAAGGTTGCTTTTCACATAAAAAGTACATGCAGTGATATGGACTCTTCCTGCCTTTCACCTTCATAAGCTATGTTCAAAGGCTTTTAGCTATAACTTTTCATTGTTTGTTGTGTGTTTTGAAAAAAATAAATTCAAGTATTTAAACTATGTGCTATTTAGAAGCACAATGCAAAGCCCTAGAGTGCCAGGACGTAACGTCCTGGGTGCCACATTATTTAAAGGAGGGGGTGCTGTACACTGCAGAGAACATTTTAGAGTCTGCACCTAATTCACTATTTCTGGCAGTCATAGTATTTTTTTTTTTTTTTACTAGTTCTTGCTTGTTACAGCACTTCCATTTCCCCAAAAGTGGTGTAAGTTTTCCACCCATGGACAATGTTCGGAATGTTCACTTATCTTCAGCTCCTAAACTTTTAAATAAAGTATGAGTTAGATTACATCTTGCTATTTTATTTCTTGGAAAAGATTTTTTTTAAATCTTCGTTTACATATCACTCAACAATTCCCTTGTAGTTGCATAATTAGTGTTGTCTGTGTCCATAGTAGAGGATATTTGATGCTCATTTATTAAATATGCTTGCTGGCTGCTCCCTAATCTTTGTTCTGGACAGACAAATTACCTTTCTCACACTGAGCTTCGGCTCTGGGGAATTAAACCTCCAAGCCTCCTCCACTTTAATTAGCTTGAAAGTGGGGGGTTGCAGTTACTACTAGACCTCAGGCTTTTAGTAACTTAAAGGGTGAAAAGAACTTCCTGGGAAGCTCGAAATGTCATTTAAAAACCATAAAAATCTAATATATATTATTTCATTTTGGTAATTGCCAACAGATTGTATTTGAAGACTTTGGATGATCATTTGTACTTTATCCATGAAAGTTAGATTTCTCTGGAGCTAGGCACTTTTAATTATCACAATTCAGTAACACATCAGTGTGGAAGACCATGTTTGACTTCATATATTAAAATGTTTATGTAACATTAACTAACATAGCAGATGAGGAATTTTAAAAGGGCGGAAGAGGAGGGGGAAAATCCCCAAATATCTATATTTAGCTCTTGTGCTATGCAGCATATTAACCAAAGCTGCCTTGGGAGGATATTGGCTGTATTTCTTATTTGCTTCGCACAGTATTTCTTCCAATTATAAGATCATATTACTAGCTTCTTCAAAGGCCAGGCATACCATTTCATTTCTTTCAATAGGGGCCCAGAAAAACACCTTTTTTCACTGTATGGTTTCCTACCTGAACCTTTCTGAAAGTACACTTATTGTTACTGTCTCTTCAAGTTAAAAACTGCAGGAAATGTTTATTTTAGTTCTTCAGAGTTTTAACATTAGTGGCATGAATGAGTAGTGTAGAAAGCCTTAATCAAGTCACAGTTGGAAAATGATCTAATAAAAAAGAGATTAGTGAATAAAGAGAAGACACAAGCAGTTTATGTTGGAGTTTCATATCTCAATTTTAGTTTATTAGCTAAGATTCCCATTATTTTTTTATTATTTCTTACAGGTCTGCTAAAAGGTCAGAGTAATGCAGAATGCGTGCCTTCATCTCAAATTTTGTTCATCACAGATGGATCCCATGTCTCCAGTAGACAAGTCACCTTTGTAGCTAGCATCAATGCCAGCTCCATGCCATTGCACCTTCTTTATTCTTGATTGCCCTTCCTACATTTATTGGTGTATTAAAATGACTGAATATGAACATTAAGGACTCCATGAACCTGGGCTAATGGGAGACTGTAGAGAAAATGAAAAAAGATCCACCGGAGGACATCTTGGGGGGCGGGGGTGGGGAAAATGTCTAAGGAAGCTAATTAAAAGCAGCATTCTAATCTGCTTTCTACCCTCGTTAACAATTAGCAGGGCACTGGCCAGAGTTTGTACCCAGTGTTTTACCTTAACAACATTCTATTTGCTCTTTGTATATTTAAGTGTTGTAAGGAAATGTGTTTCAATCAAACTGAACATGAGATAAAGGAAAGATGTGGCTTTTGTGATACTCTATCACAAACACTTTTATTGTATCTCTGTAAAATACAATGTATGTATGCATGTAAGTGTTTTTGTCCTACTGTTGCTACTTCCCATGGCGCAAAAAAAAAAAAAAAAAAAAAAAAAAGACAGGCTCATAGCAGCTACTGTGTAGAAATTTTCACCTACTTCTAATTTGCTGAATGAAGAAAAATCTTTTATTTGTGATATTTTCAGAGACATTTGCTCTAGTATGGTGTATTTAAATAATAAAAACTTAAAACAAAAACATTTAATTGACTTTGGGTTTTAAAAGCTTTGCTTTGTTATACCACATTCTAAACTTTATGTAGCAGTTGCTTTAATTGTAAATTACTTTTAAATCTAGTTTTCTTCTTGCAGTTTTATGCCAATAAGGAATATGTCAAACTACTTAACCATGTCACTTTTGGCAGATGTACAGAGCAATGCTCCAAAACCTTTTTGTTCAGAATATTAATTCTGATAACAGCAAGCATATCATTACAGTTCAGCCATGTTGCAATGAATCTTGGTATGTACAAAAGTAACCACGGTCTTCCTTCAGAAGGGAACATTATATTTATAAAAATGTTACAGGAAAAACTCACAACAAAGGGGTATGTGTTCTCTGACACAATTCTTGAATTGGGTAGTCCTATAAGGGGGTATAGTAGTACCTCTGAATCTTGGCTATAGGAGAATAAATCACACTGAACCGTGGTGGTCTTGAGGGAAGAAAATGCCCTTTCCTGGCCTGTTTGGCACTAACATGGTCTTAAATGTGATTTGTTCTTGACTTCCCCCCCCCCCCCCCCCAAGTTTGAAGGAGAAGTAGGATTTCACCTAGTTTTTTCTTGAAATGCTTATTGGACAACTATAGGGCATTCAGAAAAAACATCCCATGCTCTTGTTAGATGTGGAAAAAATATATTATGAACCTATGGACATATGCTGTATGCCTTTATACCGGGCAACAATGTAAAGTAGGCCTGGGAGATGCCTCTGCTGCATTGCAACATTGTTAAACATTAGCAAAAGTCACTACTTTTATCATAGGCTAACAAGCATGAAGTATATAACACTTCTATTCACATTTTTAATTGTGCTTTTAAAAAGCTATTTATTCATCTTCCCTGGTTACAGAGCAGCCATGACACATTAAGTGTTTCTGGTGTTGCTGATGGGAGACGTAACCTAAAGTCCAGCTTTTTGTGTATCTAAACAACCAACAGCAAGCTTCTCTTCACATCCTACTTCTTGGAACTTCTCTATAGCCAAAGTCCACTGAATTTCTGCTTTTAACACTTCAGTGCTTGGAAAAATAAGACATTTCTTTCGGGGAGGAGAGACTGGTTTACCATATGCTGTCAGGCACAAAAGACAAATGTGTGAGTGCATTAAGTGTGTGGTATTAAAAATTCTCTTATGGATAGTTTTCAGGGCTTTATTTTTTAAAAATATAATTACAGATTTTCAAAATGCTTCTAAGCTTTTTTGATCCAGCATTAAATCTTTAGGTAGAGTCCTGCAAATTGTGCTGCTTTAATTTCTTTGCAAAGATGCTTTGAGACATACGAATATAGAATTCAAGTATTAGTGAGACTGTAGACATTTTATATTCTATCAATATAAGCACTCATGGTGGAGTATTTAAACCTAACACGTACAGCTTTTTAATTGTCCAATAACCTAGAAGTGCTAAGAAGATGGTTAATAACTTTTAGTAAGTAATGTAGTATGGCATTTAGTGATGTAGAGGTTGAAGTTCGTTAAAGGCTTTAAATAAACTATTATATGACTGGTTTGTAAAGCACAGCTACCTATTTAATAGCAAGCTTTAAAAGCATTTCGTAAGTTGCAGACCTATAAGATTACAAATGTCACTCATGTTAGCATAATCCACATGCAAGTGGTGAAGCCTTTGCTTTGATGTGCTAAATTGGAGGAGGACTAATGGAGCTATGAATATACAATGGCACATATTTAAGTAGTATTCTTGCTTTAGGTAAAATACTTTCTTGAAACCGGAGGCATTTCAAACAATAAAATGGGCTTTAATGGGGATGCTAGGTGTGGATAGAAGGCTCCTGGAAACACTTAGATTTGTCCTTATGTGAGAAATAACTTGTGCTATTTTTTTTTCCTCTTAAGGAGGTTTACAAGGAAAACATGTACTTGTTCACCTTTTATCACATGTGTTTACTACACTGATTCTGTGAAATATATGCTGTTTGGTGTTTCTGAAAAGCTATACAACTACAGTGCCATTTAGTAAGAGCTCCCACACTTTCAAAGATGAATGCTATTTTAAAAAAATGAAATATTACTAATCTGAAATCAGTGAACTGAAAATGTTCTGTTTATATTGCATAAATGTCTCAATCATATAAATTGTCTCTCTTATTAATGAAACAATTTTGTAAAAAGATTGCTCCCTAAAAAGGTTTAATGTTTTTACCTATCCAGCTGTCTAGTTATGAGATTTACTCATCCCAGCAGGCACTGGGACATTAAGCCTTTCCAAACCAAATTCTGTTTGCCACAAGATACTGTCTTTCCAGTCTTTCATGATTTATCTTTAAATATTTAAACAGGTTATGCAATATCTTATGAAATATAAAATGAGGCTGTCGCACCAGAATGAAGCCTCTGAAATTAAGTCACATATTAAGAATATTAACCACATTGAGTTTCTCCTGTTTGCCTTATTAACACTGATAAAATTTGCATCAACTAATTTTTGGTTAAATACTAAAAAAAAAAAAAAAAAAAATTGTAAATGCCAATATAGTATGAGTTCATATCCCTCACTATTATGATTAAAAAAATTAGTTTCAAATTATATTAAGCTCTCTGCTGTCCAAGAGTTATGTATCAGAGTTTGGCAAACAGCCATATGCCAGTATTCCAAACAGCTCTATTAAGAAGAGGGAGGTGGAAAAGAGAGAGAAAAGTCAATGGATGCTGAAATCTTTAATTTTAAGTACTTAATGCAACACTAAAGCAGGTATCTCTAAGTGGTTGTGTTCTTGGTCTGACGGTGGTACGAGAAACTATAAAACATGAAGTAGTAGATAGCCATTGCTACTGCTTGTTGCTTTGGTTCCAGGTGTATGTCTATTGTCAGTCCAGCTAAGCCACAGAAAAGCTTATTGCAATTAAATAGCAATTTGTTTCCATGAAACTGCAATTAAAGTATTACTGAGCAGCCATTTTAGATTGGCAGTGCTTCGAATGCATGTTAAACAGTGAGCAGCTCTCATTTTATCTCTGTAGAGTCTGAGCTCTGAATAACAGTGAAGTATAACATGCTCACCTGTGTCCCTTGTCAAGTTAAAAGAATCTGAGTCCTCACTGAAGCACTCTGATCTCATTGTGAACATGCTGAGAGCAATGACAAGTCAGGGCTGATCTTCGTAAGTTGAACTTGCGACTTACAGTACCTAAAGTTTATTACGATGTTCGGTTCTTGTATAAGCAAGGATGTGTACATTTCCTACAGCAAATGTTTTCAACTGCAGATTGATTCTGTTGCGAATGGACTGCAAGTTGGGGGGAGGGTCAAGCCAATAATGTACTACAGGTCCTGACTTGTTAGAGCTGTGTAAACAGGGCTACTGTATCTCCATAATTGCAACTAATAAAAGGCTAGAACAAAATGCAAATTGATTGTGTTATAAGTTGTTTTAATGAACCCAGAAATTTATCTAGAATGGTCATTATTTGCACCTGTTGCAAATCTAGAATGGTCACATTATTTGTAACAGGCAAGGCTGATTTAAGTGACTAAGATATCATCTTTCTTGTCCAGACCCTCCGTTCTCTTGCTAGCATTAAACTGTAGTGTTCCCAGGAAACCACGCAGTCAGATTATCAAAACCTATTGGCAAAGGTACTAAATTCGGGGCTCTATCTACCAGTAGGTGGACTTTAAAAATGAGATGCAAAGTTTCTGGTACAAATTAAAAATCTTTTTGTAAGAACTCCAAAGTGGAATTGACTTTATAGCTATTAATTACATTTCAGAACCATCACTACATTGGTTCCTGTGCTAGTGGCAATGACGTCACAACTGCTATGTGCATCAGATGAGAGCCATTTTATGCTAAGCCACATTTTTTTGCTGTCTCAAAAATGTTCCTTGTGGGGTTGAAATTTAGGCCTTGATCCTACATTGTGATCCACATGGGCAGATTAGTGCACCCAGGCAGGCCGCCACTGAAACTAATATGACTCTGTGTGAGCACAGCAATCCACCTGCATGGACCACAAGGCAGTTCTACAGTCTTAGCCTCTGCCCAGCAGTGAATTCTTGGAAGACATTAAAAAAACTGGTTGAACTGAGTAATAAGTACTGAGTATTTTTTTCCCACGTGTATATCTTAGGTTAGTTTTTAAACATTAGTTTTATCATTAACTAAGTTCTTAGATGTGCCTTTGAACTACGAGAGGCAATGTGGGCTAGTGGACATAGGGTCCAAGATTGGCATTCAGCACATGTACCGTCTAGTTCCATCACAGCCACTGACCTGCTGTGGGTATGTCTACACTGCATCTAGGTGCAAGCTGCCAGCCCATGTTTGAGCTAGCCCCCTAAAAAATCGCAGCCCAGCTGTTGAGGTGCTGCTGGCAGCTTGGGCTCTGAAGCCCCGCCTGGCTCTGAGCTCTGGTTTCTACCCTGAGTCTCTGCCAGAGCTGCACTGGCCACAGTGCTATTTTGAGCATGCTAGCGTGAGCCCAGCTAGTGCAGGTCTGTCTACCCAGGCTGGGAGGCTCACTCTTAGCTGCAGTGTAGACATACCCTGTGTGACCTTGGCCTAATTGTTACACCTTTCTGTGCCCCTGTTTCCGCTTCTAACCTTTATATGTGTCTGTACAGCATCTAGCTCAACCAGGCCCTGAGCTCAGTTGGGGCCTGTAAGTGTTACTGTAATACAAATAATAATCTGAAGAAATCTGGTGATTGGAAAATGCTGTATAAGCCATGCCCAATACCTGTTCATTTTTTCTGTTACTGAGACTCCACTAAGGAACCAATCTTTGCAATACTTTAAAAGATGCGAGTTGTCCTGTCAATGGGTTGACTCATGTGAGACAAGTTACTCCAGTGGTTAAATCTCTGCGCGATGTCTCAAATGAGCTCAGCTACCATTTAAGCATCAGAATTAGTGGTGAGATTTTCTAAAGTGCTCAGTACATTGGGTGCTGAGTTGTTTTGAAAAAGCTGGTTATATAGGTAACCAGGGCAGTGGCTGGGTGCTGAGCATGTCTGGAAATCTGACATTTAAGTTCTTTTGACATCCACCTGTTCAAAGACTGGTCTGTCTGGCCCTGACGCCATTTTCAAGTATTTATAACCTTATTTATCTGAGAACCAAATTGCTTACCACATGTCAGGCACTTGTCCTCATTGAGGAATGAGTTCACCGCGAGTTTGAAAAGTCACAACAACCTTTTCTGAGTTATCTAAAAGTGCAAAAAAAAGTATCTTTTACTTTTTGTATGAGACACTTTTGCCCACCACCCACTTAACTCAAAAAATGGTTCACGTTGTTTTGTGGAAACATTCCTTCACAATGTAACATGAGGCTTGATACTAAATGTGAGAAATGTTCAGCCCCGAAGGAACAGTTTTGAGACAGTTATCAAGGAGTGAAAATAGAGTGGCGAATGGAATAGCTCTGTCAAGAGTGGGGCCCCAAGCCTGCAAATCTGTCCACAAGTAATGGTCAGTAGTGCCAGTGAATTAAATGGCCACTACTCACCTAAGTAAAAAGTTACTCGTGTGCGTAGGAATGCAGGATAAGGCCTGATGTCTACAGAAGATGTAATGCCTTGCACCCTGGCAGCCTAATAATGAAGGCCCAATCCTATCTGTGCTGTGCCTGCCCTCTGCTGCGAAGGAAGAGGAGGATGCTCAGAAACTCACAGCAGGCACTCAGGACTGTGCAGGATTGGGTTCAAAGCATACAGCCCAGATGCCTCAGGCGCAGAGGTAGCTAATGATTGTTTCTAATTTTGTTTAAATACCTTTTAAATTACATTTTGAAATATATTTTTGTCTCTTTGGGGATCTTATAAGAAAGCTTTTTGCTAAAAACTTTTGCAGTTTACCTTCATATCTCATGATGATCATCAGCTACACTGAACTCATGCCAGTTGTTTTGCTGAACTAAATTGAGACAGCAGGTCTCATACTCAGTCTTGAAAGACAAGAGATTGCCCTGTGTTTTAAGGAATCTTGATTGCTTAAGGAAAAAATAAATGAACAAGATTGATATTAACTTTACACCCATCTTCAGTTTCTTTGAGAAACAGTGGATAAATGTCCATTAGATAAATGCATTAAAAAAAAAACACCACCAGCCTGCAACTAATAGTAAATGGAGTGTTTCGTTGTCTTAATGTGCTGTAAAACACTCCACTGTTATTGAAAACAAAGGGACACTGAGGAATGAGGTTAAATTTAAAAAAAAAAATCTTTAAAAAATAAATCATAGACACACTGAAGTCCAACTATCCCAAAGGAAAGAACTGAGAGCCATCACACATGTACAACGAACTGTCCACGTAGGCAATTATATAAGCAGTATTGTACTGTAATACAAACTACTAAAAGACTTCAGGTTCTTACAATAAAGAATATCCTCCAAGTTACTCAACTTAATATATCAAAGCAGTTTTTGACCCTACAGCAATCATTCTGAAGGTGTAGCTGGTATATTTGTGCTTATGTCGTATTTTAAAATGATTATTCTTGCTTCATCAGTCAGTCTTTTAAGATGGCTTGAAAAAAAACATATTACAAATGAGCTACTATTCTTATTTGTTGTTTTAAGAAGGATAGGCACTGAAGTATTCAAATGGAACAGATTATACCTTTAATTACATCCAAACAGGATGCGGAGCTGATTTTTCTATTTTCCATTTAATTGCTATAGTTCAAAAAGATATTGAAAAATGTTAGATGAATTAGCTAACCATAGCCTTATGGTGGTGTGTTTACTGAAGATACTAGTACAACAACAAAAATCTCCAGCAAACCAAAAATGAATTTTAAGGGAAAAATTCTGCTCTCTTTTAAAAACATGTTTCACTAAAACATCATTTTTGACCAGAATATTGTTAGAAAGAGTAAGTTATAAGTGGGCTTTATTCCCTGCATGAAGCCTTAGCAACTACTGTATTCATTGTTTGTACCGCACCCAGCAGGTTAGGGCTCAGAGCCTGATTGGGACCTCTATGAGCTACTGTAATGGGGAGCAAAGCCATGTTAGTTCTCAAAACTGATAAAAAATGTGTGTGTTGTTTCATGGACACTTTTGCAGCCCTACAGCCTCTTTTTAGGATGTGCTTGAACTCGTATGCTCCTACATACAGAATAATGAAAGCAACCACAATTTCTCTCTTCTTAAACTAAATATATTGCCATTTTGTTTGCATGTGCATGTAAATAGATCATTCACCATAGATATTTAGAATATGTGCTACGCCATTACAGCCAGCGATAAATCCTACATGCTTACTGTATGTGTTATTTGCTGCAACATTAAGCTCAGTAAGAATTTTATATGTATTGTGTACCAAAACTAAATATAGCGCAGAATTGATGCACAGCTGTAAACAAAAGCATAACTTCCCTAGTCAACACAGTGACGTTGGCAGCTTGTGTGGCAATGCGTTTGTAAACAGCTGACGATATACCACAATTACATTTTTTGTAATGATGTTTTTAAAAAGCGTTCTTTAATGGCTGTACAGTAGGACGCACTACTATGGGAAAGAGGCAGAATGGGGTATGTTGTGCCCTTGCTGGAAATTGCCCTTGTACAGCAGTTTTCCAGCAGTGCCATGGATTCAGATGGCAATGACACAGGCTCACCCCATTTAAATGGTATTTTGTGGATTCTCTTATTTCATTACTTTCGATAGGGCTAAGTCTGTGCTACCCATTCGTCGTGCTGATACTGTCCATAGTAAAACTCAAAGCTGATGCAAGACCATGACACCAGTAGGTTTTAGCCATTGAGATGTTGGCAGGTCTGAAAAGGGGATATGTTACAGCCTTGCCAACACTTCACAGGTAATGTGGGGAGATCCGGTGTGTAATTAAAATAGCAGGAGCATGAGTAGGATACAACTTTTATTGAAGTGCAGGGAAAAGACACATTGGGCCAGATGTATTAATCCTGTAATAACTTGAAATATAATCAGTACATTGCTGCAGGGATGGGGTGGTAGGAAGGGAGGCATCAGGTTTAAGTTTACAGGCTTTCCCAGTTCATTAAAAAGTGAATCAATCAGGCAGACAAACAAGCTTGATTTCCAAAGGGCCAGGAATTCTAAAAGGGGTTTTGGATGTTCTAAACCTTGCAGATGGTCCTGTCTTCACCTGGAGGGTGGTGTAACTCAGCAGCCATCTATTTGTGTAGGTGATTGTTTCACCCTGCTGGAGCTACTAAAATACAAAGCGAGAGAAAGTGATTCTGGCTAGATTTTGAACACTGAAAAGGTAGGCAGAGGAGGTGCTGAGGGCCATATATAGGTAATACAAATACACGTTTTTAAAAAAAGTTTTGTTTTATGTTTTTTAGAGTGGTGATTTTGCCAGGAGGCAGATGGGCAGAATGACTCTGCCTACAGGACCACTGACATGGTAATTAGCTCATTACTGTTAATTTTTGCTAGTCTGGACAGATGAGCGACATATTTTCAAAATGGAAAAAAAACTAAAAAATTGGAAATAATATATCTGGAGCTGGCAGTTCCTGAGTCCCTTTGATGAATATGGTGCTTGTATACAGAACAAGGAACATCCTCAGACGGTTAGTTTACTCGCACCCGCAGGCATTCAGAGGTTTAGGACAGCATGCCCTAATATTTAAATAGGATTCATTACTTTTTAATTACTGCTCAGTACAGTCCATAAAGTATACAATAGGACTCAGTCAGAACCCATATTTATTCAAAATGTTGTGCTATGATTGCTCTACAGTAGATGGAGGGTTGTTTAATCAATGGGTTGAAGTGCCCATGCGAAATAATATTACAGAGTTGCAATCACACAGCCAACTAGGAGCACTGATATAAAATTATTTCCTCCTGTCTACATTGATATGACTATATTATAACCATGAGTAAGGTCTGATGTTCATATTTAAAGTGGACGAAAGCTGGGCAATTTCAGCCTAAAACTTAGAAGCTGGTGATTTCAATGTGATCTGACATTCTTTAGCCGGGCATTAGATCCTTTCTGGATATTCTTTCCATAATGAGAGTCTAAATATTCCTCAGCCCTCTTTAACTACTGATAAAGTACTGCACAGCATATTATTGTGCTCACTGGGGACCAGATTCTGCCACCATTATACATGTTGAGGAGTGGTAGTAGTACCTTATGCTGTGAGTTGTCCCATTGAATTCAGTAGGTTTACTCATGGGGTAAGGTACTATTCAAAGAGAATAAGGGCAGCAGAGTTGGGCCCTATCTTTTCTGATGTGCTTGCTCTTTAAAAAAGTGTTTAAATCTACCAAAATGTTTATAACAACTTCAGCCATAAAGAAGAAAATACAGTATTATTTTTTAGCATTTCTTTTCCATTTTCTTTAAGGCAAAACTTTGGCTAGAACATATGTTAATCCCACTCGCTCATATTACTTTGGACTAGCAAAAGCCATTTTGGAATATACTTATCCAGCTCCATGAACTCCTTTGGTAGAAGATGTGCATTATATACCCATCTATACACAAAAAGTACATTAAACTGCTATTAGAGAGTCTGTTTAAACTCTAATAAACAAACAAAATCTCCACAGAAATTAAGGCTGAAATTTAATCTGGTTGACTCCAATTCTTTTTCCTGTGTTCTGTAGGGTTTTCCAACCAATATCCTATCGGCTGCAATTTGTGGCCACAAGCTAGTAGACAGGATGTTTTGCTTTTGCTTTTGAATTTCTTGGCTTGTGTTGATTTCAGCTAGAGCCTTAAACTTACTGTTTTTCTGTTTGTAAACTTCCTATTCTTTTTTTTTTTTTTAAATGTCACTTTACCCCACCCCTCTAGGTCCTGGCTACTCTGGGGAAATTTTTCTAACTGGTTTTAAAACTGGTTCAGCTAACACTTTAAAACCAGTGAGAGCTGTAGCATTGGCCTGGTTTGGGGCAGTTTAATGTGGCCTGATCTGTTTGTGCTGAATCAGTTCCAGTACAGTAAAAATGGGGCTGGCTGCCTTAAGCCACAGAAAACCAGCTATACATATGGCTCTGGCTGCTTTATATATATGCTTCAGTATAGCTGAACCTGTTTTAAATCCAGTTTGAAAAATGTCCCTAGTGCGGACCCTTAGTGGCTAGAGACATCTTTATACTCATAAATACACCCACACTGTTCATATATAGATATTCACATATTTAACATGCCTTTAGCTGACAGCCAGGAGAATGCCAGGGGGCCATAGTCTCTTATGTTTCCATGAGCCAGAGCTTTCACTAGCCACCAGGGAGGAAATGAGCCCCCAGCTCTGTGGTGGACTCTGTTCTTCCCTTCCCCTGCTCTTGTGGAAGCCCGTCTTTGGGTACTCTGGAGGGCCAGAGCTCTATGACAGTTAAGGCTAGTAGTAGGATAGCTGGCGCTGGGGAGCAGCTGCAATCCACAGCTTGCTCTCCTGCAGATTTCCAATCGGATAATGCCCTCCAAGGAGCATTAACTTCTACTGGGCCCTTTTATGATAGCTACTGCACAGCTGTGGGAGAAG